>NC_092028.1:3647743-3978993 GCF_042242105.1 Pempheris klunzingeri
TTACTACATGTCTGCTACATTTTACACATGTGGACCTGTAAAATATACAGGATGAAACTGTGTACAAGTATACATATGAAGTGTCCACTGGATGTTATGACAACTTAAGATGGCCTGTAACATTTTACTCATACAGTAAGTTGAACTTTAAGACCACGTCCCAGTCAATACATTTAAGACCAAAACTCAAATGGTCACATCTTAAATGTAGCTCAACAGATTTAATGGGAAAACATAACAAAACATTAATGCACACAAACCACAGATCATCATTATGGATGATTGTGAATAAAACACCGTTCCCACTCTTTGCTGTCGTTTCCACCCATTTTTAATTTTCTCTGTTTCCTTCCTCTGTTGTTGCAGCGTTCGACAGCAGCTCTACATCTTCTCAGCGGCAGCAGCATTGTTCACTCCTGCAGCCATCACAGCGAAGAACACGTTAGGGAAGAAGGACCTGGTGTAGATGGCCACCTTGGGGAGCGAGGGAGCAATTAAAACCTCCTTCCTCTTGTTGTTTAAAGTCTTCACAATCTCAGCGGCCGCCTCGTCTGGAGAAACGCCGAGAGGTTTCTGAGTGTACAGCACTGAGAGGGGAGGACAGAAAGACAACACAAGGCAAACAGGATTTATTACTCAGAGTTATCTAAAAACAGCCTAAATACCCACAAACTTAACCTACGTTTACATTCTATGTCTTTATTTTATTTATTTGTTATATTTGAATTTACATAAGTACATAAACTGAAGTACTTCTACTTTACTCCAGTTCATTTTAGTGGGAAAATTTTTTATTTTTTATTCCACTACATCTAATAGCTGTACTTACATAGAATATCAATATTTTACAGTGGTGGAAAGTAACTGAGTACATTTACTCAAGAGGTGCACTGTACCACTATTTTGACGTACATATTCTTCACTTGACTTTTTATGTAATGTTATAATTTTATGTCACTGAGTACTTTTACTTTAATACATTTTAAACACAAATGTAGTACTTTTTTACTCCTCTACATCTATTTGATAGCTTTAGTTACTGCTTACCTTCCAGATTTCTGCAGCTCCACCTTTATTAGCGGCAACATTTAAGTGATGAACACATTGGACATTTATGCATTAATAGTTATAAACCAGTAATATAATCTATATTACATATCTGCATCCTCATGATGAGGACTTTTACTTTTGTTACTCTCAGTATATTTCACTTCCAATAACTTTGTGCTTTTGGACTTTTTTGCACTAACGTGATGGGGTTACATTGCATGATGAGTACTTTTACTTTTGATACCTTAAGTACATTTTGCTGATTATAATTTTGTAAGTAAGACTTTGAATGCAGGAAAAAGCATTTTTTAATTATAGTAATACCACACTTACTTCATCTGAATATTTATTCATTTCACTGTTTTCTTTCTGCAGCTCGACCATCAAATAAAGGCACAATGCAAAATATTGTATACTTATTTTTCAAGTAAGCGTTTCCTCTTTGTGTGTTTATTCCAGGTGATATTGGGTGATGAACAATATTTTGTTTTAATCCAATAACAAGTAATACTGGAGCATAATGAAATGATTTGAGTTTAAGAAAATGCACCATGTAACATGTTTAACTTACATGACCAGAGGGATCTGGAGGGTGCTGCCTCTGTGTTTTCACATGGAGAGCAACTGATAAAGGTGTGGTTGATGGTGCTGACAGAGATGCCATACTCCTCCACTTCAGCTCTCAGGCAGTCAAAGAAGGCCTGAACTGCATGTTTAGATGCTGCATCTGGAAAAATATAGAAAGTAAAATGCCTGAATGTCCCATCATATGACAGGTCACTTGTACAACAGCCATCAACATCTCATTTTCTAAAACTTCCCAAATTTCTAAAGCTGGGTCCTATTTTTACATTTTTTTTGGTTTGAAATGAATGATACAAAAAGTTTTGGCACTGGTCCAGTAGATCACCTCAGCTGGCAGCTACAAATGGGCTGCAAACAGACTCAATGACTAATGTTAACTCTCGTGTCAGTCTTTTTTTTGGTGAACACATACACTTACTTACAGTGACATAACTTTATTGATACATCATGTAGAGACAAGGTGAGGAAAGTGCTGATGTGGGGTTTTAACACTGTATCTCAGTTATGTCTGTAGACCATGTTTAAAATATGTTCATGGCACAAATAGAAGTGAAAAAAGCACAAAAACAAGTTGCTTGAATTAAATTTCCCCTCATACACCCCTGAACTCACATGTAGTGCGAAATGGTACCGCTAGTTTCCCCTGGATGCTGTTGACCAGGAGCAGGTGGCCAGTTCTCCTGGAGATCATGGAGGGCAGCACACCTGAAACAGAAATGTTCAGCACACTGCAAAGCAAGAACAAGCAAGCAACAGAAGAACTGTGACTGACACCATCACACGGTTTCAGACTGAAATCTAATTTCATGTGTCTCCACCTTTGGCCAGTGTGACCGGTCCAAAGTAGTTGTTGTTCATCAGTAACTTGTCCATCTCCAGAGACAGACTCTGTACAGGGGCTTTGACCTTCATGCTGCTGTTGAAGAGGACAATATCCAGGCAGCCGTAACACTCCAGGACCTCTTCGATTGCCTCAGGCATGCTGTCCATATCTCCAAAATCCAGCAGTACCAATTTAGGTGGAAACGTCTGAGGAGGACAGACAGTGATATGAAGGAGCTCTCCAGAGGTGGGAAGTACATTTACTTGAGCACATCCATGTTTCATAATTCTACACATAAGATAAGCTTGTAAAATACTGTATATCAGTCGTTTCCAACATTTTTTACTTGACATGACCCCTTACAAAGGCAATAATGTGCAGCTGGGGCCCCTTGTCTTATTTCAGATGTCTATAAATTGGGAAGAATTCCACTTAAGCTAATAGACATGACTAACACCCAAGGGACCACAGCTTGTGTCGCTTGTGAAGCGAAAAGTGTTGAGTTTTTATTTTTAAACTACATAATAATGTTTTGGTTTAGTGGAGGGATGGTGGTTGATGATGATGATGGTTTGGGTTAAAATATGAACGTTAAAATAAGAATGTTTGGTACATAAAATAAGAACTTAATAATATACATGATTTAAGTTACATAAAAATTCCTGTTAAAATTCACGTGACAAAACTAACATACTTATTCTAACCTAAGTCATCATCTTTGAGTAAACCGTACCATATATTTTTGGTGCCTGATCATAACCAAAACGTGAAATGTTTATCATTGTTACCATGATGATGAAGGTCTGGTATGCCTTTCCACTGGCACTCTTCAGTGGTCATTTGTCTCATTTGGGAATTGTTGATAATATTACGTAATAATGCACCTTGTGGCCTAATCGTAGGTACAGTAGGTCCCATCAGAAGCATTTAAATGGTAGTAATTGATAGTGGGCCTTTAGGTATACTTACTACTGTGGGGTCTGAGGCGTTTGCCAAATCATCTGCAAGTTCTTCAAGTTTTTCCCAGCTTTTCCCACAGAGGAT
The DNA here is from genome assembly GCF_042242105.1 of Pempheris klunzingeri. Lineage (NCBI taxonomy): Eukaryota > Metazoa > Chordata > Actinopteri > Acropomatiformes > Pempheridae > Pempheris > Pempheris klunzingeri. The sequence goes on from NC_092028.1 coordinate 3,651,246, forward strand.
CAGCCGTGCCCCTCCTTTGTGAAACACGCCTGCACATTCTGGAGTAATACAACTTTTTTTAAAAGTTTAATCTCAAGACATAAACCATCTTTAAAATCATGAATGTAAGCATTTTGCAGAGCAATCTGTTTTTTGTTGTTAACATCAAAGCATAATTATGTTACCTTTTCCAAGCCCAGACAAAGCATCAGTTATAACCACCACCTTATTGCGTACAGATGTTTTGGACAACAGACCCATGACCACACCATAGAGGTAGAAAAATCCAGCTGTCAGCACGACTACAAATGGTACCAGAAGAACAGTGGTGGTCCATACTGGGTCCATCTCTGCGAGGATATCCTGAAAAATGTTTTTGTATTAGGTCAAAATATGCAAAACTTCAATAAAACAAGAGGATAAATGTTTGCAATTTCTACAACTAAATCTCAAAGAAATAGTTTGATATTCTGGAAAATACGTTTGTTTGATTTGCAGAGGAAAGTTGAATGAAAAGACTGATTCCTTGGTTAAATATGAGGCTTCAGCAAGCAGCCGGTTAGCTTAGCTTAGCATAAAGAGTGGGAACTGGGGAAACAGATAGCCAGGCCAAAAATAGAAAAATCAACCAGCACATCTAAAGCTCATTAACACACATACCATAAGGTTGAAAAACGGAAATGTGAAAACGATCACACTAGTTTCCCTGTTTCCACTCTAAGCTAGCCGACTGTAGCTTCATATTTATTGTCACTCATGAGGCCTTTTCATCTGAATTTCAGAAAATAAACATAGTTAAAATATCAAACTATTTCTTCATCAAAACAAGCAATAAGCACCAGTGTTGATGTCATCATGGAGGTCATGGGTAGCTAACAACTCTTTGTTGTTAAAGCATGTTCAGAGTTTGAAACATACTTTTTAGATGCAACGTGATTTTTCTCATAATGCAGATGAGATGGGATGGGATGTCAAAGACTATTTAGCATCTAGAGAACAGGAAAAAGGAGCATTTCATACCCAAAAGCTCTCCAGCTCCGTAACATTGGAATCCATCTCACCCTCTACAATCATTTTTAAATCTAACTATTCTTACAGCTCTGAAATAAAGACAGAGAGGACATTTTTAACCATGTTCTTATCATACATTAGTAATCAGAACAAAATGATTCATACCACATCAATAATGTGTGAGAAGAGGTCAAACCAACCACAACCACAAACAACCTGACACACAGCACCTACAAAGCAGCTACAAAGAAACACAAAGCAGCTACAAAGAAACACAAAGCAGCTACAAAGAAACACAAAGCAACTACAAAGAAACACAAAGCAGCTACAAAGAGACACAAAGCAGCTACAAAGGGACAGAAAGCAACTACAAAGGGACACAAAACGACCTCAAAGAGACAAAAGACAACTACAAAGAGGTGCAAAGCGACTACAGAGAGACACGAAGAGACAACAAAGAGACACAAAACAACCACACAGGTTGAGGTTCTATCACCCATGTGGGAGGGGTGGGGGCCTTTTACATGGCTGTTCTCAGGTGCAGGTTGTCTCATGATCTGTCTATTACCTCATACCATTATATTAACAGTGTGCCTTTCATAATCAGCGAGGAGAGACAATTTTTCCTTTACATCAAGCGGAATCTGTGAGAAACGACCTGACAATGCTAGCTTTTTTCATCATATTATAAAAATCAGCGCTCACTTGTCCTAGTTTTGTCCAAATGGGAGTTTACAGATAACCTTTTGGTTTAGGTTTACGTGCCAAGCACTGGCTGCTTGTCCAAGAAGGGGCTTCTAAATATAAACTGCCCTAGAAATAGATACTGTATCTCTCACAAAGGCTCAGTGTCACAGAGCACTAGCCACATTATTCCACAACAAAGTCAAGAGACTCATAAACCAAACCAAAACCTGGACATGGAAAAAGAAACAGGGCACTTGTTATTCTGTGCAGCAGCAGTAAAATTAAAGATAGAATCAAAATGCCATTCAAAGTCCAGTTGTCCAGTTGACAAAGTATCTTGGCACTTTGCACAAGTGGGTGACAGATTAAAGAGAGATGGTCATTTCTAACTAACCTTGGTAATGTAAGCCCACACTTACTGCTTCTCCGGCCTCTGCAGGTGTCCTGGACTCTGGATTTATTCCTCTACCGAGGAGCTGGAGCTGCACGCCTCAGCAGCTCATTCACAGAGCTCCTCCGACATGACAGTCGGCGAGCCTGCCAGAGCAATACTTTGGGATTTGAGCTCTTTTAATAGCAACACAGCTGAGTCAGTTATTTTCCATGTATGTTGTCAACATGTTATGTTTAGAATGACAGGTGGGGGGGAAGGGGAATGGAGCTGCTGGGTAAGAGAGAGACGTTTCCATTGGCTTCCTTTACCTGACATGTCTGATTCACCATACATTGCAAGGAATAATTTACAATACTCCAGGAGCTTACTTCTCCCAGTCATGTAACCAGCACACGTAACGTCCTGTAAAATTAGGAACTGTTGTCTTAACGTTGTTTTTTTTCTTGGTGAAAATGAAATAAGATATAAAAAATGAATCGATGAGCTTTAGAGGTGCTGGTGGGCAGATTTGTTACCTTTAGACCACCTTTAGAACTGAGGAAATTACATGAACTAGACCTTTTTGAACCTTGGTCCTGAAAAACATCCTTTATTAACACAAAAAAGTCTAAAACGTCTGTTTGCCCCCAGCAGGATAAAGATCAACATTTTCTTATAGTGGATGTTGGTGTGGTGGCTGAATGGTTTAGGTACAGGACTGACATCTTGGAGATCAGGTCAGAGATCAGTCCTGTATGGGACCAGCTGTAAAAAAAAAAAAGATCATTTATTGTATGTATTTAATTGTATACTTCATTAACTTACATATTTCAGTTTTCTTTAATTATTATCAGTTTTCAGTCACAGTTTGGCTAGGTTTAGGCAGTTCAACTACTTGGTTTGGGTTAAAGTGATAAGTCACATGCAAATATAAAAGACAAGGTACAGTAAACACAAAACTTTTTCCAACACAAACCTGGATATAAATAACCACACTGGCTATTTACACCAAAGTACCAATAGTATCTTTGGCAGCTGACACCCAGGACCAAATAGAATGGCTTTGTTGTTTGATTTTCATCCTGTGACATGAAATGTATCCCCAAATTCAAAAAGTGATAAGCAATGAACTTATATCCAATAAAACTTTTATTATTTCTGTAGGACTCTCTCACAGTATAAAACCAAAACCATCTCAAAGGGGCCGCGGATGAAAGTGAAACAAAGATACTGAGCAAGTGGGGTGCACTCTGTGTCAAAGTATATAGCTCAGTCAAATCTTAACACACAGACAAGAGACACATATTGATATCAGGCAGTGTGGCCTACACTTCCTGATGATATCAATATCTCTGACAAAGGTCCATAAATCTGCCTAGAAATCAACAAATAGAACTTGCCTGAGACTCATCACATTTTTAAGCTTTCTTCAGTATCAGAATAAGTCAGTGATACGTGTGTGTATATCAGTTGGCATACTGCAAACAGGGTCTAATAACTGCTTATTCAGCATAATCTAAATAGTTTTAATAATAATTTTAATAATTTATCAAAATGTAAATAAAACAGGGCTCAAAAGTGAAAACAAGTACCTACATGCTGACATTTCAACAACATGTTTGATGAGCTCGGTAGGAGTGCTCCTCATGCAGAATTGCTCCTTTCAGAGTTTTAAACTTAACATTTACATACAATATTGTTGATGCATGTCACTAATTTTAACTACTCATACAGAGCTGGGTAGTTTCATCTTCAGTAATGTAATCTGATAAAGAAATGAATTAAACTACAGAACCACACAAACTTTTTCTTATGTACAATTTAGTTAGTTGTTATTACATATTTACATAGACAAACATAGAAACCTCGTTGGCCGCTGCTTTATGTGTGTGTGTGTGTGTGTGTGTGTGTGTGTGTGTGTGTGTGTGTGTGTGTGTGTGTGTGTGTCAGCCATGTTGGGACGGTCAATTCCCACTAGTATTCTGTACTGAGAGAAGCAGACTTCGCTGCAGAATCAACTGTTACTCTTGAACTCTGAACTTATTTTCATGAAATTTGTTATTCAACCTCCAGTGGGACATGCAGGCTGCAATCAATGAACAGGAAACATCAAGAGTAAATCATTTATTTACGCTTTTGTGAGTTTGCCCAGAGATGCAGATTTCTATATTTATGCGATTGTTATAAAGCTGCCCAGTTGCTTAGTATTGTATTACTAAATAAAACAAATCAGGGTTATTTTTATTCCCCAGACTCAAAGCAAGAGTCCAACATCTCAGTCCCATTACTCATGTCCCAAAATATTGTAATCCCAAATATTTTGTTTAAATACTAATTAATTGACAATTCACACTATATATAATATAATATAATATAACATAACATAACAAAAATTACATAATAAAATGTGTTGAAAACGTGCCAATAACATTTGATTTACCAGTGATGTGTGTTAATTAACACCAGTTAGTTTGGCAATAATAATCTGACAGTTGGTGAATACTGAGGTGTAACAGTATTTAGTTTGAATTAGACATTTATGCTCAGATTTAGTCATTCATTTATAAATAGTTGGTACAAACCCAAACATTTTTATAAATAATAAGTAGGAGATTTTTGTGTGTGAGGAAATTAAAGACTGGAAAATTCTGTCAATAAAGTTATGAAAATTAGACAGCATAACCGGATAGTGGGGTCTTCACAATAAAAGCTTGTGATCTGAAATATTAGTCTTTTGCTTTTTATTAAAAGTAAACATGACTCCATCATAATTTTTTTTTTACAAGTTCTTCTTAAAATCAATGAATTGAATTAATTACATAGTACATATTTACATCAATTGTTTAATCCCATCTCATTTAAATTGGTTTTGTATTGGCATATATTCTTAGAATTCACATTTAGAGCTGCATTGATCTCTTGAATAATATATAAATCAATTGGTGGATAATAAACAACTGTTTTTCTCTGACACACATGACAGCAAATTGAATGTTTTAATCAATCACGCAATCCATTTTTTTAAAGTGCAACATTAAAACATCCAAGATAAAGGGATGCTTGATCATAGTAGATAATAAGAATTAAACAAAACAACCACATTAAAAATAATCTGTGTTAAAGGGATGTTGATATGATACATGTTTTAACATTTATTCCAGGAAATATTGGGCCGATTTATTGGTGGTGAAAATGTATTTGCCTGTGTTTGCTGCCCATGTGTGTTTCGCGGTGCTTCAGTGATGAAAAGTAACGGTACAAGTGCTCTATTTAAGGACAGTTATAGTAGTCTATTCAAATACTTAAATATTTCCATTTTATGCCACTTTATAGTTGTGTTATTTGAAATTAAAGTTACTTTGCAAATTCGGACGAATACAAAATAGTTAGATATAGATATATACTAGCTGCGTCAGTGATGTTTACACATAGTCAGCATTTACAGTTGGTCAGAACAAAGTAGTAATATGTTCAAATGTAATCTGGACTGATTATAGTTACTTATTTTTTGTAATCTGACTCTGATTACATGTAATCCGTGACTACCCAACCCTGCACATTAATACCCCGGTAATCACATCTGAAAACCAGGGTGCGCATGAATGGATTTATTTCGAAGGTCGTAACCGGATGTGGTGTGTGTGCGGTGCCTCCGTCTTGACTCCGGGGAGATTTCAGTGGTTTTTTGCTGCACTGACACAGCGGGTTGGCTGCTTTATCGTCCTCCCTCAGTCAAACCAGACCTGCTGATATTTTTACACAAGATAACCGGTATCATGTCGGATTTTGAGGAATTTGAGAAACAGCTGAGCGAGAATCGACAAGGTAAGTGTTAACGGTCTGTCTGTGCCCCAATTTGGTCCTCAAGCTAGCAACGCAACGCTTGTTTTAGTGCGTAATGTTAGCTAACTACAGTGTTTTATGAATGAATAACGCGACCTGACAGCAACTTTAGTCTTCCTCGGTGTGACTCAGCTTGTTTTCGTGGTGGCAGAATTAACATTTAGCTTCATGATAAACTGACACTCATCCCGTGTCCGCCATCCAGCCGCTGCTAAACATCCACAGACATCACTGGACGCAGTCTGGGCACCGGTGAGGGAACACAGTGGACTCACCTGCCCCACACAGAAAGGAACCAATTTCAGTTCAAATGTTGCCCCTTTTCTAATGTTAACCGCTCCTGCAAAGACACATCCTCGTAGAAATGACTTACTATGACATTGTCTGAATCATTAGGATGTCCTTTTCAATTCGGCATCCGCTGTTAATAATTCTAACACATTATTCATCAAACTAATATGAAATATTAGTATTATTATTTGTTTTTCCGCTGACATCATGCTAATTATAATAAGATCACTGCCCCACTGAATGCTGTGCGATTATGATACATAATTAGACACAAGTGTTCTTGCTACATGAAGGGTAATAATAATGCTCATCATCATCATCATCATCATCCCCATCATAACTTTGATTTCTGTAGCAGCTTAAAAATGGAACAAGAAGTTTCTCCATGTATCTTTAGAAAACACTGAGCAGATGGAAAATAACACTGACATGATTCATTGATTAGTCAATCATCAGAAAAACAGGTAATAGATTAATGACTTCATGATTTAGTTTGTAATTTTTCAGCAGAATTTTCAAACATTTTTGTTCCATCAGATATCCTGATATTATTTATTTGGTGTGATTAGAAATGTGAATAAAGTTTATTTTGGTGGCGTTTGGACTGTTAGTGTAATAAAGAAAGACATTTGGAGACGTGTCCTTGGGCTTTAGGACATTGTTAAAGGCAATTTTCACCATTTTCTGACATTTTAAATTCCAAACAAGTCAATGAAGTAAGTGTTACACTATCTGATTATGGATCTAAATATTAAACTCAAGCTCAGTGAGGTGGAGCGGTGCAGCGCACAGTAACATATAATACAAAGATTATTCCCAGACACAAGAAATTAAGGAAAAGAGAAATTAAATAATAAAAGAATGTTCCACCCAAACATCTAAAACTTGACATTTACTCAACAAAGAGTTAGCGGGTGGATCAGATCTGTACAAAAATGAAAAGATTGATTTATGAAATGATCTCAAGTCATGTCTGAGCCGACGTTCCCTTTTGCCAGAAGAAAGGCCACATTAAACCGTCAGACTTCTCCTAAGAAATATGCTGCAGCACAGAGGAGACTGGAGGGCATCCGAGCATGTAATTAATATAGACAGGAGACTTTTGTACCATTTGTGGTATGAATTGTTTTTAGAGAAATGAAACTACCTGCAGCTGCTGCCATGAAATCGCCAGTCTGGGTACAGTCATTTCAATCATTAGATGCTTCAATTAAAGGTTTAAAATGTCATTATGCAGCAATTATTTGTTCGATCCTCTTAAGTGCCTGTAAAGATTATGATTATTACAGTAGCACTACAAACTACGGCTGCTTCATACGATTTCTCTATTAGTAACCAATTATATAATAAATGGGTTAATAAAACGCCAGAGAAAAAGTGAAAGATGCCAGTTACATGTTCCTAAAGCCTGAGGTGACATCTTCAAATTACTTTTGGCTGACCAACAGTACACCAAGAGATGCTTCCCAGTATTAGTAGCAATACCACAATGTAATCATTTCCCCGCTGTGGGACTAATAAAGGAATATCTTATCTTAATACTTTGTATTATTATGAAGTAAAGGTGCTGCATTCAAAATGCTACTTAAGTAGGTATTGTCAGCAGAATGTACTTAAAGTGTTTGATTATGAAGCCAGGTCCTGAAATATTGTGATTTAGTATTTTGATCTATTTAATCCGTAGTAGTACAGAATATTTTATAAAGTCATCACATGTTTTGTTTGTAAAATCAAAGTAACTGTGGCTCTTAATAAGTATTGTACAGTAAAAAGTACAATGTGTCCCTCTGAGATGGAGTAATCAGTAATAATGCAGAAACTGGAAATACTCAGTAAAATACCTACTTTCACACCGCTGTATTCATTGATACAGAAAAGAGGCAAATCTGGACTCGGAGGCTGTTTTGTGACTAAAATAATGAATAGATTCGTCATCTCAGCTCTTTTACTTACAGCACTGTCTATAAATGTAGATTATAACAAAGTGTTAATTGACAGAAGTACAGTAATTATTTCATTATTTAGGGATGGAAACCAATTCCAGTTAAGAACCGGGTCCAAATTGTCTGATCCATCAGAACCGTTCGCCTCCTGGGTTATCAATTCCTTTTATTGATGACGTCGAGGTTGCTGGAAACTTGCAACAAGAAGGAGTCATGGCGGAGAGGAAGAAACGATCCAAGCATGGCCCCATTTCATGAAAAGAAAGAATGTTAAAGGAGTAGTGCAGCTTCTTTGAGTGTCTGGTGGAGCAAAGCCTTCTGCTGCCCAACTGGACGCTGAGCAGGAAAGACGCACACAACAGTGCTGGTTGTCTGTAAAATGGTCATTTCTAGTTGGGTGGAAAGTCAGCAGTAATGTTGATGCTGAAAACCTGTGGAGGCCTGCATGTTTTCTGGAATCAATAAAGGAGTTGGTAAAGAATCAAACTGATAAGCACAATCCATTATGGCACTGGTATCAATAAAGTCGAATCAGGTCCTGTCCCTATTGTTATCTGCACAGAGAGAGAAAGAGAAAGACACAAGAAGAGGAGTCGCAGTGGATCCGTGGGCCGAGGAGACAAGCATCGCAGCTGGAGCAAAGATCGGGGGAGTCGCAGCCGGGAGAAGCGAAGCCGCAGCAGAGACCGAAAGAGCAGAGACCGCCGGAGCTCCTCCCGGGACCACAAGAAGCACAGGTCAGTGGGCGAAAGCTCCAGCACAGGCAAGCCCACTTCATAGGCTTTTAATGTGAAAATACACCTGTCTCAGCCACTTCCTCCTGAGGAAAATATCCATCTCTTTCATTTCTCTGCTTTCCAGCCACTCTCCGAGGAGAACAAGGAAGAAAAGGACGTGTAAATATTGGGATGTGCCTCCTCCTGGCTTTGAACACATCACACCAATGCAATATAAAGCTATGCAAGGTACTTGTCTTTGCTTTTTTTAGTCCCTGTGGCAGACCCCTTCAGAGCTACACCTACAAGTACTTCAAGTACCGAGCTTTTGTCGAGGTCTGAACAAGGCCGTTCTGCCTCCAAAAGAGCTCAAACTTCACCAAAAACACCCAAATTGAAACTCATTTGTAAAGCCATAAGTAGTCGAATCTGAACGCACAGACCTGATGCATGTTTTTAGATTCAGAGTGACAGACACCTCTAGAGAACATCGCTCATCCTGATGTGCTTCCCATATAAGTGTCCACACATCTGCTAAAAGATCAGAGAAAATAAGACGCTGACGCTGAGAGATTCCTCTCAGCAGAGTAATCCGGTGATTTTTGCCGGCACATCCATGGACACACTGCAAACAACTGACAGCTAATTCAGCATTCTTTTAATGGTGCTATGGGGGAGGCCCACAGCGTCAGACTTTATTAGACCAACATGGACAATGTTTCAAATCAATGAGCAGGTCGACTGGATGGTAATATTTCATTCTTATATCATTTTTTTAATGAATGAAATTAAGCAGATAGCAGCTTTACCCGACTGTCCTGTCAGCGGTTACTTTAGAATAAAATAATGCTTAATAATGAATAAAAGAGGGAGTATCTCATCCATATCGCCCACCCCTAATTTGCTGGATCTGTAAGCATTGCATATGGGAGAAAATAGGACTTGAGGTTTTTATCATTGAATTTTTTATTTACCATTACATTTTTCTCACACAGCCAAATAAGCTCTCTCAACATTCAACTGTGGTATTTTAAAACCTGGACCCTTGTTTTTTTTTTTTAGATATTTGGGGTTTCAAATGACTCCTAGGTACACAATGTTGTGAAATTAGTGCAGTAGATCACTTCAGCCAGCAGCTGTCAATGAGCTGCACTGGCTGCAACACAGTCCTGTGGGGCAACTGCAAATACATCCACTAAAAGTGCTCAAAGTGTCTGATAACATTATTGAAAGGATCCCTACACAGATAGACGTGTACGATTCCTTTTGTTTAACCCTTGTATGGTGTTCGGGTTTGTGGACCAGACTTCATCCGTTTTCATGTTCTTTATCAAAAGAAAAATTATACGATTCATCATTTTTTCAAACTCAGACTCATCAACATGAGCCAAGGCCGATGAGTCTGAGTTTGAAAAAATAATTAATAATAATAATCCTAATAATTAGGAGTTCCTGTGGGTCTCTCTCTCTGTAGGGATCCTTTCCATAATGTTGTCAGACACTTTGAATAAGAATCGGAACCTGTCGTTGGCTAAAACTCGACCCGTTAGTGAGTGCAGTCTACTGCACGAATCTACTGGACAAATTCCAAAACTTTTTGTATCTACTGGTTATTTTGAACCTAACATATGAGTTATCCTGTAATGCACACCTAAGATGATTCATCTAGAAAACAGTCATCTAGTGATTGGGGAAACAGTGCAGAGGTTGCAGAAGGTAATAGTTTTGGAGGTGAGGTTTCTCTTGTTCTCTGTCCTTCAGCGGCCGGGCAGATACCGACAATCGCTCTTTTGGCGACATCGACCACCACCGGAGTGGCTGCAGCACCGACACAAGTGCCCATAGTTGGCAGTCAGATGACAAGACAAGCCAGGCGCCTCTATGTAGGAAATATTCCTTTTGGAGTGACTGAGGTAAAGTCTCTCTAGTTTCTCTTTTCTTTGACTTCCTGTTCACAGTGGCACGTTCACGCTGCCATGTTGTTTGCTTTCCTTTCTCTTCAGGAGTCCATGGCCGAGTTCTTCAATGCTCAGATGCGACTTGCAGGCCTCTCACAAGCCCCAAGCAACCCTGTTCTCGCTGTGCAGATTAATCAGGATAAAAACTTTGCTTTCTTAGAGGTTTGTGCTGTAATGTCCAATATATTTATCTTTATTTAAAGGAATAGTTTGACATTTATAGACAAATGTTTGTCTCCTTTTGCAGAGAATTATGAGAGGATGTAGCCTTAGATTTACCATACAGACATGAAAGTGGTATGAATCATCTCGGCAAATATTTGGCAAGAAGGCAAATAAGTTTGTTTCCCAAAATGTCAAACTGTTGGTTTAAAAGATTCAAAGTGTAAGGATAAATAATATACTGACATAATGATTAGCGCCTGATCGCATGGATGCTTTTTGTAGCTGTAAAACATGAAGCGCTCTCTCATATGAGTGTAAATGTGTGCTTTGTATCGTTTAAGGCTTCACATGTTTGCAGGAAAGCCTTCAAATGAAAGTATTTCAGCTTTCAGCAAAATGGACCTTAGTGGGTTTTTTTAAATCACAAAGCAATAGGAGTACAGTACAAGCAAACTAATGAAGTTAAAAAGGAAGACGCCACAGCTGCTGTGATTATTTCTAACCCAGTCAGTCACAGGGACAGACAACTAATAATATACATAATAGTATTGGATGGAATAGTATCATTTCATTATATCGCTGTATCAAAACCAGACATTACGATGTGCGTTACATACGTGCTGCATATGTATTTTCTACACACATAAACCAACCAGCACACACACGCACACACACACACACACACACACATAAACACAGAAATGCAGACCGAGTAGATCCATCTTTGATATGAACATGTGATCAGTCGATCCTGACTGCTCCTTATTGTCTTTTCCTCCTTATCCTCCATGTACACATTATTTCAAATTAGTATTGTGTTGCTGTAACGACGCCTCTGCAGCTGAGGTCTGATTTTTCCCCTCTAGTTTCGGTCTGTAGATGAGACGACGCAGGCCATGGCCTTCGATGGAATCATTTTCCAGGGCCAATCACTGAAGATAAGAAGACCTCACGACTACCGGCCTTTACCTGGTATCTCGGAGCAGCCCGCCTTCCACGTCCCAGGTTTGTTCAGGGAGTAATGCTAAGCAATGACATGTTCTTTTACACTACATAGAAAATGTTTTCTTTGTGTATTCTGTTGGTTCCTTCAGGCGTCGTCTCCACAGTCGTTCCTGACTCCCCCCACAAACTGTTCATTGGAGGCCTGCCCAACTACCTTAACGATGACCAGGTATTTTAACTGAAAGACTGCACAGGCACACTCATGTTTCCTCATTTTTCTCTTCACTTGCACAAACATGCACAAAATATGTTTTACATTTCTTTATGACATGAAAAAAAAACTGTGTTGTGGTAGAGAGAAAACAGAAGTCATACTAGAGAAGAAAAAAGCTGAATGTTTATCAGAGCCCAAAACAGGATGTGACCTCATAGAATAAATGCAAAAAAGACAAAATAACAACAAAAAACACAATAAACGGAAACATAAATAGGTTTATGTTGTATTTGTGAATATGCTTCTGATGTTTTAAAGTATTCACAATAGACAACTTTTGAAAATAAGCTGTTATTTTGATATTAAACATTAATTAACCATCATGTCATTAATCATATATGAATATTTTAAGGATTTTTTGTGACTTGGATTTCTAAGTAAACTGCTTATACCTTTCTCACATAAAGCATACTGATAAAGAAAGGTAAGCACAGTCCAGTATATTTACACAACAGGCTGGTTAACTGACATGCATTTATTCCTCTGTGCCTGAATGTTGTATTCATTGGGGTCAATATTGTCAAAGAAAAAGTCCACCTTAAGAAACTTTCTGCTAAACGTTTATTTTTTACTTGTTTTTGCAGATTTTATTTTGATCAAAAGCTCAGTTTTATTGTTAATTAATTCAGAGTTTTTTCTTAAGACGGACAAAGTAAGCAATCTGATCATCACCATCATATTTGTATTTGAATGTTTTTTTTTTTTCAAAATGCTCTTATATTGTTTTAGACTAAATAATCAAATGGCTGATCGCAAAAACCTTATCAGCTCTGATTGGTTACTTGTATAAACTACTCATCAAGCAAAGTTGCCAAATATTTTCTGCGTCTAGCTTGTCAAGCATGAGAATTTGGTGGTGTTTAGTGTTTTATATAATTGATTATTGAATATCTTTGGATGCAAAAACAGTGTTTGAAGAGCTCTAGTAATGGATATGTTTGTTTTGTTATTTATAGACAAAATGTTGACATTTTAATCAATACAGAAACTAATACTTACAATGCTTGCATACTGAATTCATATCAGTATCAGTGTATGTGTCAAATGTGCTCAATGTATCAGTGTCACCTTTACACAGTTGGGCCACTACAGAGAAATTACAAGTTGGTTTAGTTTAATCCCAAATATCAATATCAGTAATATCAATATCAATATCAGTATCCTGGACTGTACCTGCTGTCCCATTTTGCCCCAACTATTAACCGAGTCCAGTAAGTTTAGGCCCTTTTCGTTTTCAAATGAGGCCGGTTGAGGGAAAGGAGGCGTCATCAAAGGTGTCATTGCAAAGCTCTGTCCTGCACATAGCATCCAAATATGGTCATTTCACCAGCAACCAATTGTGAAGCCACAAAGTAGGTTTAAGCCTGAATACCAAACGTCATTGGCTGGTGTCAATTTAAAATGCTGTTTTCTAAAAGATTTTTTTGTTTGTTTTTTTCCTCACACTCTGAACCAGGAATCTACACTTCAGTAGCACCGACATCAACCTTTTCTCCTTTATTCCTGTCTATACTCTGAGGGTTTGTTCATATATCTTTAATAGTCTGATTTGTAATGTTTTATCTGTAAAAACATAGTGAAATTAGTTTGTATGGTTAGTGACAGTATTTTCTGATGTGATTTAAAAGGATTTCACACATTTTTTCTGTAAAAATCTTTGGTTCTAACATGTCACCAAAACCAAAATTTGGAACCAGGCTTTATCCAGGTTTCAGATGTCTGGTCTGGAAGTGATATTTCAATAGATAGTGCCTCATCTGCATACTTCAACATACAATTTCAGAAAACCTGTGATAGAACAAATAACTGTATTAATGTAAGAAACCCGCAGGGGAAGTTTCATGTTGATATCTATTAGGTAAACGTTTCACCCTGTTCACCTGTAGTGTCTTGCCATAAGTGGACTTTTTCTTTAACAATATCAGCAGTAAAAGTAAACATTTGCTCGTAAACAGGCCGTCACGACTGAAGACTTTAAAGGACTAAGCAGTTTGACAGTAGAGCTCCATCTTCGCTCTCAGGCGGGCAGATGGTGTAAATGTTCTCTGTTACACAGTGAATTTAATCCTATCTGTCCATTCTGTCTCATTTAACCTCAACTAGTTTACAGAGCACCTGTAGCCTGATGTATATTCTTCACTGACTTATTTATTTTTAATACTTGCAGTCACTGCCACTGCGTTGATACTCACAGCTGTTTCATTTTTGTTCCCCCACTTTGTCCCCAGCTAGGGGCCTGTAAGATCGTTAAGTCTGCGCTCATAATTTGTTCAGTAGTACTCATCTACTGCTGCCATGCCAACATGTAACACAAGGCAAGTAAGACATTCTGGTCCTCACACGGATACACTCCTAGCCAGCAGGCTCCCTTACTGGCTGCTTTCTTTCTCCCATCATGCTTTTGGAGCGCGATTAGGACCCGGGGATTTTGGGTTAAGACCTGATCATTTAGACTTGGGGTTGTTGATGGTGATGGTTTTGTGGGGGTGTATTCAGCTTTTAATGTAAAGGTAAGAAAGTATTAATATATTGTCCTACAGTTTTTGCCTGTCGCTGGCAAAATACAATAAAAGTCTTATAAAGACATCAAGATAAGATCAATTTCATTTATTTTTACCATTTACCACTCAACTTGTCGTTAAAATAACTGAATATGATTAGTATTATTATGACTTTCTGGATGTGTTACATGTCTCAATAATACTCTCATGTCAGGAAGTTCTTCTGTTGTTCCCCAGATGTAGACCGGATCCACATCAGCATTTTACTCTTCACATGTCTCACTAAACCCTCAAAAATCATGAAGCCTTTTGTGCACTGCTGTCCAGTCTGGCAAAACCTGTAAAATACTCACACAACCAGAGCAAATTCTATTGAACTACACACATTTTATTTTCAGTAATCATGTTATGGAATAGACTGTTGTGATGGTTTTGGGTATCAAATGGACATGTAGAGCTCTGTAGGTTAGTGCATGTTCACTATGAATCAGTCTCATATCTTGCTGTCTGACTCTTCTTTGCAGGTGAAGGAGCTCTTGACATCCTTTGGGCCTCTCAAAGCGTTCAATCTAGTGAAGGACAGTGCCACGTCACTGTCAAAAGGTTACGCCTTTTGTGAATACGTAGATGTCAGCGCCACTGATCAGGTATTGTGCGTAGATTCTTCGTTTTGAGATTGTTAGCTGTGTTGTTTAACGTGTTTCTTTAGGCTTGTGTGTTTTCTTTGTCAGGCAGTTGCTGGGCTCAATGGGATGCAACTGGGGGACAAAAAGCTGATAGTCCAAAGAGCGAGTGTGGGAGCTAAAAATGCCAACCCTGTGAGTAGGACTCCTTTCACCCTTTACCGTCCTTAGGAAACAACATTCAGGTATTTGTCGAAATGTCTCAACAAAATTCACTCCTCAAGTAACTGCAAGTAACTTTGCATGCGTGCTAGATACCGTGATAAGTACTGAAACAGTGATTCTCTGATTTCTAGTGTGGTGTATAGGCCATGCTGCTATTACGGTAATAACATTGGATCACATTGTCTACATGCAAAAATGGCAACATGCTGTTCAACTTGTGGCAAAATTAGAATTCAGGTCCACAAAGCGATATTCAAAATCTGTAAATTACAGACAAACTACAGATGCTGCAGAGTGAGAAAACACAACCAAACACAGAAAACACTGCAAGTGATATAATGAGTATTTCTGGTCAAGTAAGGATCTGACAGGTCCCTCTCTGTAGGGATCCTTTTGTAAAGACACTTGGATTAACGATCTGAGCCTGTCAGGGGCAAAAACAAGCAATTTTAGTGGAAGTACTTAAATCAAAGGATTACATTTCAGCATTGTAGCTTGTTCACCGCCCACCGCTGGCGCTCTTGGCTGTACATACTAGTCATTTAGAAACAAAAATATATAACAAATAGGGCCGGGGTTTAAAAATCCCAGACTTATCCTTTAGCAGACAGGTATTTAACTGAAAATCTGAAAGTCCACTACGATAACCTCTCGAGGCCACTATAGTAAACCGAAACATAACAATCATTCATAGGTGGAAATCCTGCCCTATTTGTACTTACTTTGCATCTTTCCTTCTGTGACACGGCAAAATGTCTGCTGTTAAAAAAGGCCTGTAAACAAACTACACAATGTGAAGACTTCCAGCACAAAAGGAGCTGGATTTTCTCATGATGGCAGATGGTGGGAGTGAAGGGTCAACGGAAAGATTACTTCCAACATGTCTGTCCACTGCAGGCATGCCAAAGATACAGAGAGATGAGGGGGTGGGGGAGCACTTCATGGGAAATGTATTTGGTATGAGACTGAGGCTGTGAGTCTGGACCACAGTCTTATTTGTCTGCAGTCTAAGTCTAAGCTGATGTGTTCACCTGCAGACCTCCATCATAGAGACCCCAGTGACGCTGCAGGTCCCTGGACTCCAGCGGCTGCAGAACTCTGGCATGCCCACGGAGGTACTGTGCCTTCTCAACATGGTGATGCCTGAGGAACTGGTGGACGACGAGGACTACGAGGAGATCCTGGAGGACATACGCGAGGAGTGCTGCAAGTACGGCAGTGTCCGCTCCATCGAAATCCCGCGACCTGTCGACGGAGTGGAAGTCCCCGGCTGCGGAAAGGTGAGCGCCGCATCTGTGGAAGTGTAGACTTCATTATCTCCACACAACCCACAAACTTTTGTTTGTCTCATTGGGGTCTGGAGAGGCTCAGTTTGAGTTAGGGCTGGGCGATATGGAACAATCTTAATGGCATATGTAGTCGTATATCACAGTAACTGTATATGTCACAATACAGTTTTTGTTCTGTAGATTCAATTAAGAAATGGCTTAAAATAGCCATACCTCACTTCATCACATTTGATTGTTTTCTTTCATTTGGAACTTCCATACAAACTAATCGACTGCCTCATATGAGACAGGACAGCAAGAATTGCTCCCACAGTGGACGGTATCACCAAATCTCTACTGGTGGACATATTTCCACTGTTGCATTATAAACCGTCATGTCACATAACCTGAGGCTGAGTTTGCTTCAACTTCAGGACCGACTTGTTTTTCATTCCAGATCTTTGTGGAGTACGTTTCTGCTGCAGACTGTCAGAAAGCCATGCAAGCTCTCACCGGCCGCAAGTTCGCCAACAGAGTGGTGGTCACCAAATACTACGATCCAGATATGTACCACAGACACGAGTTTTGAAAGCACAGACGAGTCCTCCTTTCTGTTTCAGTCGGTTTCTTTACTCTTCTGAATGTTGTGAACGTGTCCTTAGAGACTAGACCTGGAAGAGACTTGTTTTATTACATCTTCTACTTAACAAACTGGACTGCAGTGTGTGTGTCTCCAGTACTGAATATCTTACCCGCAGCTTCAGCCTAATACTCACACAGTGAACTTATCTCATCCTGAATTTTAAAAGAATACTGTAGTATCCATTACATTTGTAGTAGAATGAATGTGACATGTATCTTACCTAAACCTAAACTAATACTGCCTGACAATGCCAGAGTAGCTGTCTATCAAGTATGCACTATATGAGAAAAACAACAGTCAAATGTTTAGATTTCCCTCCTGAGCACAAACACTTATTTCTCTGGTTTAGATCTGAGAAGCCATTATAATGTTTCTTGTGTGGCAATGAGAGAAAAAAAGCTTTTATTTATTTATTTATTTTTCCAAAGTAATATTTTCCTCTATAAGTCACATATTAATATTCCTTAAACATATATGATGCTATGACCTGTACTGCTAACAAACACCAGATTTCAACTTTTTTTTTGTCAAAAGTGAAAAGATTTTGTCAGAACAAAGGCCATTTTGTAAATATGAAACTTTATTGTACAAAGATAATTGATATCTTAAATTGGCCATTTACACTGGAAGCTACTTGAATTAGAAAATGATATGTTATTAAAGTTAATATTATGAATTTAAATGAATTGTACCGTTGACTGTTTTTTAAACCCCTCCCCCGAACAGCGATGGCCCAATCATAGCTTAGTAACCGTGACTACGGCTATAATAAGAGCTATACTATATTTTAACTGTTTCGACTGTGTTTTTCTAGCTGTCAACTATTTCTGCACCATGTGGCAGCTTGTCTGCGGTGCTATCAGGCTAACATTAGCAGCTTTGTCCTTTAGTCTCAATCTGTTAGCATGATATCATGTATGTAACCATTAAAGGGATAGTTTGGATTTTTTGATGAGAGGCTGTAAGAAGTACTTAACCATAGTCAGTGTATTACCCACAGTAGACGGGTTTCGGCGCGCACCCAGTTTGGGGGAGCAGGCAGGAGTACTGGCAATGCTGTGCTGTGGATGGGGCATCAGAAATACATATTAAAGCCAATAAAAAGGGGGTCACTTAAAAACACAACACCAGTTTAAGCGTATACTTTATATAGAATATTTCTACTCTGTTGTTCTGTTGTTCACCAGACTCCATGGACAAAAATAGTCAAATAGTCAGAATACAGGAGTTTGTGCTGCTTTTATCTACAACAGTTCATCGCTGATTGCTAAGGACTCCTGCCTGCTTCTCCAAACTGCTGGAGACAGTGGCAGTGATGGAGTCAGGCTAGCTTGACCACCATAGCAACAGTAACCAAGGGGGTGGGGCTTAATTAGCGGTTCCCATCTGCAATGTGTGCTCCACATCAGAGAAAAATCAAATGTCTTCATGGTCTCATTTGATAAAATAAAGCTAGTATGCACATGTTAAGAAATGCACCGTTACGATTTGTAGATACTGAAAGCTTTTTTTTAAGCTTTATTCTTTGTGTGTTTTGCATCTGTTAAAGAAAATGTATCATATCAAAAGCATTCATTTATTATGAAATATATTTTATCTGCTTGGAAAGTGCAGGCACAAATACGAACAGTGTCCAGACAAATTTGTACGACATAGGGATGCGAGAAAATATGCATTTGGACTGTTCAGTTTCAAAGTAAAAAACTGTATTTTAGTGTAACAAATGCGACATTAATAAACAGCCAAAGCATTTTGTACATTTTTGGATGGCCAAAAGTTTAAAAACATTTTCAGTTTGTACAATCCCTGCCACTGCCATTGCCTTGAATAAATGCTTGCATCCACTGTTGGTCGGCCTGAGTGGGGTGTCCTTTATTCTGTAATATCTGTGACATAAAGCATCAATTATAAGTCATGATAATGATAATTAAAATCTATTTTACAAAGGTTTCCAGTATAAGCATTTTGCGTTGTTTGTCTTAACAAAGGTGTAGTTGACCATTCAGAAACATGCGTGTTCGCCGCCCTCCAGTGGCCACAGTGTGGAACTGCAACACAATATTAATTAAAAAAGCGTCATTATCAGTATGTGCAAAATGTTCTTTGTAGTATAAATGTGATGTGACCAATACCAACCCTAAGTATTGGTGATTATCATGCTTTGGTAAAACTAAAAAGATCATTTTCTGATGTGGAGATCGAGTGTAAAGAAAAACATAAGACTATCCCTTCACCGCCGGTTAATACTTTCAAAACTAAATAAGCAAACAAATCTGTCTGTTTCATACGTCTCCAAAGCTGCTGTCAAACAAAACAAAAGTGATCCTTCTGTGGACTTAACTGTCAAACAATGTCACACTTCTGTATTCATGATATATTATGTACATTATTTACCATTATTTGTTTGTTAGTGTAGAGTTGGCTGCAGCATACAGCGGCCAACTTGAAAAACTGGTGATGTAATGTCAATGTAATTGTTTGGATTCACTGAATATGACAGGGAATCAGTTTTACTTCCTTTTTTGAGCTGATTATCTGTGTCAAATAATACATTACATCTATAGTTTAAAAAAGTCTATTTTATTTACTGTTGCACTACTACTGTACAATATCACACTGTATTGTGCTAATAATATTGTTTCATTACATTATAGGTTATTTCTATATTAATGAAGACAATTACTTAGTCATATATATTATTCTGAGGTTTGCTGTTATCGTAGATGGTATCATATCACTCCTACATGTACTATACTGCTGACATTGGTGCTACTAATTACTACTAATTAATGTCACTTCACTTTAGGCAGTATTGTAGCATTGCAAATATAAGTTTCAGTAAAACACTAGTCCCAGTTACTGTAGCCTTTGTATACTGCTTGTCCTGTAAGTTTGAGTTTAGTTGCTCTTGTATAGTTTATACATTTCTTTTCTTATTTTATGTACTTCTAATTATCTTCTTTTTTTTTTTTTTTTACTTGTCTCTATTTATCTGTACTTATTTCTGTTCCTTTATCTATTTGTTCATGTATCACATTGGTGTTGTTGGTAACTTGCTGTATATCCTTATACTATAACTAACTATAGTAGTGCCCAGATTATGTTTGAAAAAATACAATTACATTATAGACACATTGTCAATGATTACTTGATTACCTTTTGTTAACATCTTTACAATATGGTAAGGTTCTTGGACAAGTGCTCCAGAGGAAACAGAAGAAAGAATGCAGTACACCAACAGAGATGTATGTCAGTATGTTTTATATGGGTAATGTGATTTAACCGATTCTGAATGCCAAATGTATTCATGTACATGTGAAGTAAAGTTACTCAACCCGTGTTTGTTAAATGTGACCAATATTTTTGTTTTTGTAATAATGATGTATGTATATTTATATAATGATGTATATTATTTATTCATTTTTATTTACATTGAAAATGGTCTAAGTTTCAAAGTAACCTGACCTGTATAGTGTCTTTCTATTTTTGTTTATTAAACTTGTGGTTGTTCAAACTATTGGTTGTTTTATTTTGTAGGTTGTGACCGGATGTTGTACCGTCAGATGACACGCCCATGACGACCGCAGGCAGCACAGAGCGCTCGCGCTGTGTTTGACAGATGTTAGTCCGGAACAAACCGCCTCAGTCGATGCCGGAGGAGAGCAGGAGGAGAGCGGACTGTGCTCGGATCATTCACCGGCGGAGGAGAGCCACGCTGACCGAAACATGTCGGGGGAAAAGACGTCCAATCCGTGTAACAAGTTCCAAGCTAACATTTTTAATAAAAGCAAATGTCAGAACTGCTTCAAGTCGCGGGAGCTGCATCTGTTGAACGACCGTGACATGGAGCAGGTAAGGTTGACGATAAACTAACACTTGAATGTGACAGTTAGCGAAGCTTTCATTTCAGCTGCAGGACAGTTTGACCCTGAAAGTAGGCGCAGCTACATCGGGTTTTCATGTACTGGTCAAGTTTGAGATATTTGGCTGTTTTACAACCATAACATGTCTTCTTTACGAAAGAAAAAGTCCAGTAAATCAATTCTAGGTGCTTATTTTACTGCACTTTGTCTGTTTGCTTCATATCTTTTAGGGCCATTTTCACTCTCTGAGCCACAAATCTCCACTTCACTAACACTTCCATTAAGCTTCCCAGCTTTATTCTATGTATATTCTGAAGGATTTAGTCTCATGTATGTGACATTTTATTCATAAAAGCATGTTTTTTATGGCTGTTGACAGTATTTTCTGATTGAAACAGTGATAAAAAAAAAAAAAGATATCACACATTTGCTCTGTAAAAAGCTTTTGCTCTAATGTGTCAACAAAATGAAACAAGGATTTTGAACAAGGCTTCATCCAGTGTGCAGCTTTCTCCTCCTGTATGGATATTATGGGTGGATATTAGTGCATATTGAATTGGATAATGCACCATTTGCACATTTAAACTATTTAAACTAATTTCACGTGATAAAAGCTTCATGGTGTTATATTAGTTCTTTTTTCACCTGTTCACCTGTAGTGTCCTCATGTGGTCATCATGGTTTCACCATGGTTTGCTGTTAGCATCCTAAACTGACCAGCTGCTTGCTAATTTTCTTCAACTGACGTCAAATCATATTTATTCAACTTTTAGGTCCGAAAACATAGAAAATGAGACTATGTTGAATGGTTTAATTTTAGCTGCTGCTCTGTGTTGTAAAGCTGTGGAGGCCCGTTTCTGCCAAGGGAAAAAAAGAAAAACCCTGTAAATCATTGTAAAGTGTAACTTTGTCAGAATAAAAAAAACTGTCAGACCGTCTGTGCAGAGATCAGCTTTCAATTGAATTTAAATATACCAGATTTGAGACAGTTGAATGTTTATTTTTACTGCATATATGACAAATAATGAATCTTCCAAATGACCCTTCCATCCACATGTTAGTAGCTGGCAAACATTTCAGCAGAACAGAAATAGTGTTCGTGCAGGTCTGTCATGCGGAGGTGATGCAAGCAGACGATCATGATGGCTTCCTACATGCCTCACATTGTTAGAATATGTTATTACTCACTGTCCCCCTGCCTGGTTTCACTGTGCCCTGTAATTTCAATGCTGTTGCTCAACCTGCAAACACTACACATGGTATTACTCCGACACAGTCAACCGTGTTCACAGAGAAAAGCTGTTGATTATCTTTTTGCTGTTTTTAACATGTAAGCAGACTCTAAGTGCATATTGCTTTGATGGAGAAGCATAAAAGTCAGCAATGTTTCTGGTGTGTGTGCGCATTTTCCCGCTCCATTTGGAGACATCTGGCAACGCAAAGCTGCATTTGTTTTCTTTGTTTTTTTGCCAAAAGCATAAATACATAAATCAATCGGCCAAAATAGACAGTGTTTCCAAAGATATAGTACATGCAGAATTGAAACTATTAGTTGATGAATCTATGAGTCAATCTCAAGAAAATCAACTGTTTTAAGGTATTTTTCAAGCAAAAAGATGCAACGAATCCTCTTCATACAGCTACTGAGATGTGAGAATTTGCTGCTTCCTTTATTTTATATAAAAGTGAAAGTGTTATCTCTTCTTATTTTGTCTGACAAATAGTCCAAACTCCAATTTGAAGGTGTCACCTTGGGCCTAGGGAATTTGTTATTGTGAGAAAATGTGTGTTTGAAATTTTTGGATATTTAATTGACCAATGGGCAGATAATGAAGAATCAGAATTGATAATGAAAATAATCATGCAGATATTTCATGTGTGTGTTCTGGTGTTTTGTATTTGTAATTGTAAATGTTGGGAAAGGAAATATATTTTCCTTTCAGATTTAAGGTTTGCCATAATGGTGCTTTCATGAGCAGTCATCTAAATTAGAAAAGCAGCTTTCCAAAATTGGAGGTAGTACTTAAACACAGGACAGTTTAGCATAGACTCAAGTGTTGTTTAAACTGCATACAATAGTACGTAGATCACAGCCTGCGCTTCAACAACTCAGAGGCTAAAAGCTAACTATTCACTTTCCACTTTCCCCCATGACCTACAGGCAAAACCCATCTATGGAGGCTGGCTGTGTTTGGCTCCTGAGGGGACAGACTTCGACAACCCGATGCAGAGGTCAAGGGTAGGACATGGTGAAACTGAGAGGAAATTCATACACATATTCCAGTTCCTTAGTGTGACTTTTTCCTCAAGAAAAATGCAGCTGTAGTGATTTATTTTTTTGTGTCTAAATGGCAGAAATGGCAGCGGCGCTTCTTTATCCTGTATGAACATGGAAGTCTGAGCTTTGCCCTGGATGAACTGGTAGGAAACTGCCCAAACAGAGAATACATTTTAACAAACATATACATAAGGTAGCAGTGTACAGTAAATCCTGCTTTATATGTACATCTGCATTTACAGTACATTGGGATCAAGCCGGCATCTTTATGCCAGATGTCGTGTGCAGAACCACAGCAGATGATTTGGGCTTAGCCTGTCCTCTAATGCACACATCCCCCTCTCTCTGTGATCCCCACAAATCTCATTCGCTCATCTCTTAACACCACAAACTACTCTCTGTTTACTCTCTGTCATTCACGTGCATTCTCTCATGTGTAATCCTAGCAACACAATGTCACTGAGAACCAGTTTTGTAAGAAACTCTCCAATATTTACCAGAATAATTGAGATGCTCTGATTCTCCTCCAGCGGAGCACTTTGCCACAGGGGACGGTGAACATGAATCTGTGCACAGACATCACTGATGCAGAGCCCAGGACGGGCCAAAGAAATGCTCTCTGCATTGTCACGCCGGAGCAGGAAATATTCATCCGTGGTGACAATAAAGAAATCATTAATGGGTCAGTTTAAAACCATAGAGAAGTTAAAGGAGCACTAAGTAACACGGCTCCCTATATCCCACCTAACTAATGTCTTATCTCTGTTGTTTTTATCTTTTGTCACCAGGTGGAGTGAGCAGCTGGCCGTCTTCCTGCGGACTAACAAGCAGAATCAGAAGAAAAAACGCAAAGTGGAACCTGTTGCCGCCCAGGTAGCGAAGCAAATATCCATCAACTACATCATTAGTACATGTTTAATCACACATTGTATTTTTCCTGCTGTAGGGCCAGATGATGCTGCAATACTTTGATTACTCAACTGTTGGTCTGATGTGCAGTAGATATTCATGGCCCTCAGAGGATGAGTCCTGTGGTTTTTAACTTTTTTTTTTCATTTCACTCTGCAGCCATGCTAGCAGCTGTGTGAGGCTGTTCTTAGTGCATTGTTCCTTAAGTTGTTCAGCAGGAACCATGTTCACCACCTTAGTTGAACGTGTTAACACTTGCGAATTAGCAGTAAACACAAAGCACAGATGAGGGTGATGGGGTTGTCATTAGTTTTGCAGATATTTGGTCATAAATCAGTATTGGACATGGTTAATGTTTTACCTGATAATGGTGCTAGAAGTAAATTAGGTACTGCCAAGGTTTTTACCGTTCATCCTGATGCGCATGAGCATGGAGGTTGATATCAAAATTCAGGGAATCCATTCAGTAGTTGTTGAGAAATTTCACTCAGAACCACAAATGTCAACCTACAGGTGGCACCACAAGAAAAGTCAGAGGATCAACAAAGTCAGTAGGATTCATCCTCAGGTTACCATGAATATCAATGTACAAAACATCGTGGCAATCTGTCCAGGAGCTGTTGAGCTGTTTCAGTTAAGACCAAAATGGTGGACCAAGGGCCTGATAGACATTTCTATCCCTAAAGCACTAAAGCTGCTAGCATGGCTGAAAGCGTCAAACTTTCCTGAGAAGTTTGCTGTGAAAGTTTTGTTTGAAAAGTGACTTATACGATAAATTGATTATCGATGTAGCCAATTATTTTTCTGTTGATCTGCTAATTGATTAATGGTCCATTTGCATCTCATTTCACTTTTTAAATTGAATATTTTTGGTTTTGGGCTGTTGATTGGATAAAACAAGATGTCACTTTGGGCTCTATGAAATCGAAATGTTTTTTTTCTGATATTCTATAAACTAAACAACTAATCAGTTAATTGATAAAATAATCAAGATATTAATCAATAATGAAAATAGTTGCAGCCCTAATAGCAATTAAAAGATACAAGGCCACATTTAAATATGAATTAATGTGCAGTATTTCAACAGTTTGTGATGTTGATAAATACATCTACAGTATATCTGACTACATTAGTGCATCATGTTTGTACACTGCTTAGAAATGCTAAATGAAGGGAGGTGGTGGTAAAGTAAAAATAAATAGAATACAAACAAATCGTTCTTCATCAAAACATTAGGAACCCAGTCCAGCAAAGATGGCTGCAACTGATCCAAGCTTTCCATCCTTGGAGAGCGCTTCAGAGTCCGGCTTCAGTCGGTGGCAGGAAGAGCAGCGAGGAAGGGGACCAGGTGTAACCCCCATGTGGACTGTCACAGACACAGATCCCCCCGGCCCTGAGCAGACCCCTGCAGGTGCACCAGAAGCAAAACACACACACATATACTCCACACACGCATATCCAGGCTTTCAAGTCTGTCAGCCAATGGCAGCCACTTCCTGTCCCCTCGTACTGTCCTAACATCCTGCAGATGTTCACACACTCACAGCCTCTTATTTATACATTTCAGTTAACCCTTGTTTAACCAGGCATGTTGACCGAGTACTGATGTGTAATCATGGGAACAGAGCTGGAGGAGTTTTAACAGGAAGCAGAGTTACATAAACAAAGACAGAAACACACTGTGAGATGTGCAGGAAAACTTGTGTCTCTAACCTTCAGGCATCATAAAAGCCAAGCATGATCCATAAAAGACCTCTTAAACAAGTCCTAATAGGCACGATGACGGGCACAGGACCGGTATTGCTCCTTACCGGAGCTCTGTTCTAGGACAGAGTGGACAGCAGCACCCATCTGGCGTCAGACTTATTGCAGGGTCTGGAAAGGTCCCGTAATAAAGGCCTGGATTAACTCCTGCTGACTTTGCCTATAGGCTGCTTCATTAGAGTGATGGAGGTTATACACAAGGGACCCTCTCAGAGCCAGACAGGGAGGCTGTCTAATGAATGATACTCTGTCAGGATTCCCTCTCGTCATTGAATTCCTGGACCATCATTGAATTCTTTAAGGTGATTTCCAAACAGAAGTCGGTCAGTATCTGAAAAAAGGGGCTATGGTGTATATGTTTTCCAGTTTATTTCAGGCATCCATTACATTTGATCATGTTTTTGTAGCAGCCTTAGTTAAGTGTTAGATTTATACTGACTCCCATTTCCTTGTCCTGTATTTGTCACATTAAGTCATCTACCAACCATCAATTTATTGATTTTTAGTAATGATTTGTCTTTTGTGTTTGTGTGTGAATGTTACCATTACCATAACAAGTTTGAATATTAAACCACATCAAATCACTTACTGTTGTATCCTCACACCTAGAAAAACTGATTAGCTGCCTCATTTGTATTGCATTCATAAAATGTTACCAAGGAAAACAATGGAGGTTTTATGCCAGTGGCTGCAGTGTGAGCCCTGACAGTGTTGTGTGATTTAAAAAAGAATGATTTCATGGAGCTTGGCTGCTGGCCGTGTAAAAAAGAGTCAGGGTTATGAGGCAAAGAGACATTCAATCTCACATGCTTTATAAACAAAGACAGCTGCTTCAGACACAACTTAAATCAAACTGTGCTCCTGCTCTCGGTATATCTAATGGACCCATTTTGTGTTGTGTTTTTATCCAGGCAATGCATCTACCTACCTGTGCCCGGTCTCCAGGGACTCGATGACCTTGGACAGTAGTTTCAGTAGCACAGTTGGCTCCTTGGACTTGGTAGCCAATGGAAGCACCAACTCTGGCAGTAACAACCAGCTAGCTGAGTCAAACAACATCCAAACATCAGCAAAGCAAAGCAACAAGAACCAGAACCAGGACAAAAGGTTAGAAATGAAGTGGGGAAAGATTAGCAATTTCCAGCCAATTTTGTTGATAATATGTGTAAATAGTTATTTAATACATCAGCTGTCTGGTGTTTATTTTCATATGTTTGCATGTATTCTGTGAGTAACAGCCGTTTAAAGTGCCTTGGCAGTGGAAAGGGGGGTAAATGTGCAAGCAATTAGCACAAAGGACATCCAATGCCTCTCCGCTTCCCCCCAGTATAAAGCTGAACAGCCATCACACACCGCTAAACACCAGATCAAAGGCTCACGCTCTACCCCTCCATTAGAGATCTGACTGCCGCATTTTTATATTTAGCTTAGAGAAACCCTCCCATTTTGTGCCCCAGCAGCACGTAAGCTGGTCATGTGAGGAGAATACATGTAATTTCTTCACTCATTGCCTTTTTGGGAAACAAAAACACAAAATACTTATGCCCCCCAAATAAGGGCAGAAATTCCAAAACGCTTGTGTAATTAGATATCTGCTGCATTGTTTCTCAGGACCTTAATGCTGACTGTCTGCCCGCCTGTCAGAGGAGGCGGACTTCAGCTTAAAGCTCAGTTCGAGGGCACAAGTCTGTCTGCACCCACCAGAGCCAGATCAGGCACTAAAACATCAAGTTTTTTAATGCACTGAAAGTTACAAAATAATTTAGCTTAACAGTAAATGTTAGCCTTGACACGAATGAGTTCAACATGTGTTGTAGGGGTGAGCGATATAGCCAGAATCTTCAGTCACAGTATATGGAATTTTATATTGCCCAACACTGATGTGATGTTTCATGTTTATACAGACTGATCAGATTCTAAAGGGGAAGTTTTCAATGGTAGTAGGAACTTAAAAACTTCCATCGTTGTTATTTGACAATATCGCAACATTGACGTCTCTTTTTAGCAAAGAAGCTAACAAATATGCTTGCAAGAGCAAGGTGAAAACAATCTAGCAAGCCAACGAAACCTCTAGATAATAAGGAATCACTTCAACTGAACTGAATGGATAACTTTTATTTGGTGGTGCAATGAGTGCAAATGATATTTTTATGTCACTTACACCTCTTGCTTGCATACTTTCTGAATTTAGATACGAACTGAAACATTTGTTAGCAAAATGGAATATTTCAACAACTATTGGTTGAATTGCCATGTCATTTTTACGGACATTCATGGTCTCCAGAGGATGGATTGTACTGACTTTGGTTATCCGCTGAGGTTTTTTTTTAGTGCCACCATCAGGTCAAAATTTCAGTTTGTCCAATGTTTGTATGACCAAATACCAGCAGAACCAATAGCATTCCCATCAGCCTCAGCAATACCTTGCTTACTGCTAATTAGCAAATGATACCATATTTACACGGCAAACTAAGATGGTGAACGTGATAAACGTTAGCATGTCGCTGTGAGCTTGTTAGCAGTAATTCGTACTCTACTTCTACACAAAACACCTCTGACAGCAGTGGGAAGGATGTCGGCTCTTATTTAGTCTCTCAACAGTAAGAATAGCAGTGGTGACACAGAAAGATGTGGACTTCACTGAGTGTTCTCTGGGCTCTTTTCTGCTGCACAGGTGCTGCTTGGAGTCTATTATCAAGCTGTCATCCTCAGTGTTACGCTGCTGGAAATGATGTCAGAACCACGTGTGTTAGCGGGGTCAGGGAAGCTACACATGCATACTGTGTGTTTGTCTCAGGTGAAGCTTTTCACTAATTAGTTTGTTTTCCAGCCGTGTCAGCCCGGCAGAGAGGCTTCTGGGATTGGAGGCTGCAGAGAAAGAGCAGGAGGACCTGGCAGCCGTTTCCAGACAGGGCAGGAGTGAGGCTCGCACAAACAAGCGAGAGGTAACCACACCAAGTACACATTTAATGCTACCATTTACCTTCGACACTACACTGGTCGAACTACACTCACTGTATTCGTGTCCAAATCACTTCGTATAATGCAGGATTCTAAATGGTATGTATAGCCTTTGGGTAACTACACCCATGTGTTATGGAGAACTGGATACAGCATTCAAAGATGCCGCTCCATTATTTGCTATCCAAGTTGCTCCCAGGACAGTACAGCTGTAACCATTAATCGATTTATCGCTAACTATTTTTATGTTGGCATTATTGGTTGGAGTAATTAAAAAAAACGTTCAAATCTAAGCACACACATTCAAGGTTTTTTTTATGCACAATATGTGTTTTGTTGAAATAATCACCTGTATTAACATCATACGCCAACAAGAACCCATAGATGAACTCTGTCTCCGTTGTTTGTTTAATATAAAAAAATTGAAATCACCAAAATTGGGCATACATGGTTTTCATTGAGCATTAATAATATGTGATCCCTCCTTGTCCTGGGTCTGTCATGGAGTCTCCTGGATGTGCCACCTTCAATTTAAGTCATCCATCAATTTAAGTGTTGTGTTTTTGCCAACCACGAATGGATGCCACCAGATATTGCTCAAGCAACTTTCGATTCACCATAGCAAGATGTATGATGTATACTTTCCACATGTTTCTCAAGGCGGCCGCGGGTCCTCAAAAAGTTTTAGAAAGTCTTAAATTCACAGTTACTAATAAAAGGCCTTGAAATGTATTAAATAGTCTTAAATTCTATTTGAGAAGGTTTTAGATATTCATTCATTGACAATTATTCAAACAATCATCCAACTCCACCAATATTTGGGCAAAAGACGAGCTGTCAGACAACTGTAGTGATCATTGAGGAGAAATCACATTTCACGTTGATAAATGTATTTGGACAAATGTTCTTCTACTCAACAAGTTATTGTCATTTTGCCATACAGATCATTTTGAACTGAATGAATATGTATTCGTACAGCTATATTTTCACATTTGGCGTTTTTCAATTAAACAGTGATGTTAAGTCATAAAAAGTCTTAAATTCAACTTGCCGATCCACGTAGACGCCCTGTTCCCGCATGCTTCATGTCAAACTATGCCTTTAATGATGAACTGGGCCAACACTGGCCTGTTTATCATGAGGTGGTGGATTGTCAGCATGATCAGCAGCAAGCGATACTACTGTGGACACAGTGTTTACTATGGAGCTGATTTATGTTACAGGCTGTCGTGGGCAAGTCCTTCCCTTGAATCAATTTTATCTTGGGTTTTATTTAACAGTGTTCAGGTACTATGATTTAGGGCTTGAGGCTGGCATCATTCTGGGGAAAAACTATGAATAATTTATTAATAGTTTGACAAGAAAATTCTCATCACAAGCTCCAATTTAATCAATGTTTCTTCCTCTGTGGATTAAGTTCCTCATCCATCTTTCAAGATTTTTTAGGAATATAAATGCAGATGTTTACTTACAAGCAGGTTCAATCCCTCATCTTCCACACAGGTGAAGTACAGCACCGGCTTTAGTTAGTTTATTTCGACAAAACGAGGTAAATGGAAGTTAAATAAAGGGCCAACCAAACAAATTAAGACAGAAGAAAAAAGTATGATGAATTGCAATGTAATAATTAGTTATTGTCAAATAATAACTTGCTTGGAGGTAAAAGAGACAGAGTAAGTTGAAGTAGTTTTGTTTGGATAGGGGATGTCTGACATGAAGGGGTGATGTCACGTTGTGTGTAAATACCTGATATCCATTAGTCTAAAAGAACCTTGCCCATTTTTATGTGAGAAAAACACAGAAAAAAACATAAAACCCTAAATATCCCATGTGAAATGACTATTAAAATGATTACAAACGCATTTCCTGACTGTGTTTGCTAGCTACCATATGACCACAATAACCAGCAATAAAAATGCTGATTAAGCTCTCGTGGGTTAGTCATGATTAAGGCCAGTCACTGCATCCAGATGTACTCAACCTGTGCTGGGCTGGACCGGTTTGAACATGACTCACACAACCAGGTGTCATGCAGAGAAAGACGTCACTTTAACAGTGAAGATCTGACTGGATGGAGTAAATTTCTTGAATTATCAGAAAACCAATGAGTGTGAACATGACGGGCCCTGATTGATTCAAGCCTTGTGCGTCGCAGCGGCCTCTCACTTGGTTCGTCTTGGCTGCTGAAAAGAAGCTGATGAGACTTTGGCATGAAACCTGTAGACGAGTCAATCATGCTGTGCCAAGGCATGTGCTCCCTCCAGTGTGAGTGGGTGCATGTGTCAGCAGGTGGGAGAGAAGCGGTGATTCATTCAGAGCTGCATTTTGTTTGTGAACAGAACTGGTTTTTATGCCCTGAAGGCTTTCAAGCCGCCTCCTGTTGCGTGTTGTAATCAGGGAGACAACATTCCTTTTCCAGACTTTTTCCAGGGATCCTATGGAAAACAAGATACAGTGTAATGTTGGGAGACGTAACTCTCAAGGACTCATTCTGAGAATGTCAGTGCTTTGCTGATAAACTGCAGAATTACATGACGGCTCATATTTAATGAACTTGAAAAAATTCTTGGCAGGCCCCAAGTAGTGTTGCCATTTGCAGCTCCTGTCTCAGTGCACATCTGTTGTGAATGATTGTCACTGCGTGTTGTGGTGGCAAACTAGTGATTAAGAAGGTGAGTAAACAAGTGCCTGTCAGTGTGTGACTGTATCAACAAAACCCAAATATGAAGCATAAACAGTCAGCAGGACTGATTAGTGGATTAATCTGCTATCTGTGGGCTTAATTCAGATGTTCTAGTCTCACGAAAGTGGCCCACTAGTAGCTGTGCTCCACAGCAGACAGGTGTTTCATAAAGGTGGCTCAGAAATGCAAATAAACTGAGCCCGGCTTGACCCGTTTCAAAAAGCCAACTCACTGCTGAAGTCAGACTTGGTCTATTTCATGACGCTGAGACATCAGGCACTGATCACATCAATTCACAGTGAAGAAAACGGACATGTAAAGTCCAAACTGCAACGTGCCACAAAGCAGCACGTAATTCGGAGAGCTAAAAAAAACAGACAAAATCACTGACAAATAAAGCAATAGAGAACGTAGCAAACTCAGACTCTGTTTCAGAACTAGAGATGAGCTGAAGTCAGATGTGCTCCTCTGTTATCCCAGTTTGTCGCATTTAATCATTATATTGTGGGTTCAAATCCCTTGTGAAAGATGTCAACTTTTTTGTATAATTAGAACTGAAATTTAAATATGCAACTTATCATTAAACAACTTTGACATATCATTTAGGGCCCCGGCCATGTAATTTATTTTACAGTAAGACCAGAAAATAATTCGCCTTTGTTCCACGCTAAATTGTGTATCAGTTGGATTGTTTTATTTGGTTTTTACAAGTGACAATAATACAACTTTTTTTTTTTTTATAATTTTATAGAGAGAAGAAGTGGTGAAAACATTTCTTACAATGTAGCTACCACTATGGGTGAAAGATGTTTTTGAGCTTTATTTAAATTTGTGTATTTAAAAACACGTCTGGAATGTTAACTGGAATATGTGGATATTTTAGAATGAAAGCTATGACCTTTATTACACAATTAAGCAAATCTCATGTCAATATGTGACGTAGAGGAACCTTGCGGGAGGCACTGTAGAAAAACACAGTTTCAGTCTGTCATGAATATAAGTGTAACTCTGAAGTGAAGCTAAGCCTGAAAACTAGCCAGAACGAGACCAGGCTAGTCTGGACAGATACATGTTAACTAAGGTGAAACCTTTTTTAAACTTCCTTCATGAAACAGAATTTGCTGAAGATAAGCCTGACTCACTTGAAGAAGCCTAGTTTAGCTGGTGATCTTACATCATGACACATCATCGTCAACTTTGTGATGCCAGCGCCAGAATCCAGGATCACCAACGTTAAGTAACCCAAAGAGAGCCAGACTAGGTGAAACTACAAGCCCCAGGACTGACTTCATGTCCACAGGAGTCTGAGCTCACCGCTGATGTAAAACATGATGCCACAAGTTCTCTAGTGGTTTGATTGTGGCAATGGCTTTGTTCGATTTTGCTGTAATATTTTATTCTGTGTTATAGCTGGTCCCCGGTGGCCAGGAACCTCATAGTTTTGTCTCAACATGTCTGTTTTCCTCTCTGTGAATTGACATGATCAGTGCTTGATGTTTCAGGTCTGCAGCAGCTCTGAGTTATGAAACAGTTTATTCCTTGTTTATTTTTTTTGAATGATCCGATTTTAAGAAACAGCCCTCAGTAGTCAAAGCTGATGTAGAAAACAACAGTAAAAGTGTAATCACAGTACATTTATTTTGACAGTGATGACACAGATGGTCATCACTGTGGCGGCTGTTAATCTTTAATTAAACACACAGCCTCTTTCCAGAGGATTTTCCTTTTAAATACACCAGCAGTGCTTTTTGTCCAACGTGATGATTTTTGTGTCTTTGGGTGCATTTGTTTTAGCAGCCAGGAGAAGGTCAAAAGAGCCTGTCCGGAGTTCATTCAGGCCTCAGAGCTGAGATTCCCAAGACCACCTCCTCTTTCTCCCCCCACAGCTTTGGGAGGCTTCTTCACAAAACAGAGGACAGGCTCTGTCTGCAGCAGTCAGTGATTGTTTGGGCAGAAAAAAAAGATCCAGCTCGCTGTGTTCCTCCGTGTGTTGGGTCCTTGGATCGTTTTCAGTGTAAATGCCAGAAAAGAAAAACAAAGAATGTTTTGTAACGATTAAAGTGTTCATTTTTTCCTGTTAAAGTGGTTATATAAGAGGGAAGAATGAATCTTTTGAATAGCAGAGGCTGACGTAAACAAAAAACGAACCCTTTTTTCATTAAATGCTGTGTAATCCAGACGTGAAAGGGGCTCCAATACGTGCTGGTGAAGCAGCATGAAACCTGACCAGAAGAATTGGGAATTTTGCTCACACTCGCTTTTTTAGGCTTTGCAGCATCATTTTGAAATATAAGACAAAAAGCTGCAGAGTATCAGGGATTATGTCTAAAACCTTTTCATGCATTCCGTAGTGAAAATGCAGTCATCCATGTGCAGTTCACTGGCAATGTGAGTAAGAGTTTAACAGGCAGTGTAGAGAAGCCTGTTGGGCTCCCCGCGGTGCTCTACAGCAGGCCTAATCCTTACAGCTGACATCTCTGCCAAGGATCCAGACTATTGGTTACTCTGCTTGATGGAATGCTGGCTGCACATATAAACTGCCACCGTCCTGATTGAGAAAACACGTCACGTCTTCACAGCAGTGAAAGCTTCTGGCAAACCCAAAAATGTTAGAGATGAAAAGAGTTGGTATAATTTCTTTTGATTTTTTTTTTTTTCGCCTCCCACAGAAACTTCAGTCATGTGGAGACATTGCTCAGCTCACCGCACTCCCGCCTCAGAGAAGAGCCAAGTCTTTGGACCGCCGGACGTCCGACACCGTCATGACGGTGAGTCACCAAACAGATTTTTATTATTCATAGCTGTAAATTAAAGCAGCATCAGGCAGCATCAGGCAGCAACATGTCAGTGAGAGGTCACCCTTTGAACTACAGTGGAGACAAAAAAGTATGGCAACTCCAATTGTGACCCCTAGAGGACACATAGGGCCTTACACATTATTATTCAGATCTTTTCCTGAGGTACTAGTACCATAGTGTGTTTTTACATGACAAAACATCATATTTTACAAGCTCCTTATATATTTTCTGTGCAGAAATCTAAATTTGTAAAATAACTAAAGCTGTCAATCAATACTCACTTCTCTCCACCTTTGCAAAAAATGTTGACCAGGAAAAGTCTCACATATTCACTACAATTAGAGTTATTATTACAGCACTCATCACACATATAACTTAAACACCAAGGTCACTTTTAAGACTCTAAATACAGCAACGTGAACCCCTTAAATATACAGCCACACAAATGAATACAATCCTTCAAATGTTTAATTTACTCTCAAATCTTATTAACATTAATAATGTTACTATTGTTAATGGTGAAAATGTTAATGTCTTCTTCACAGCCAGATTTATTGAACTTCAAAAAAGGCTGGATGGTCAAATTGGATGAAAATGACCAGGTAAACCATTTTTATTTTCTTAAAGTGATTGAAATTGTTATTTTCCTGCCACTGTTGCTCAATATAATATCTGATGCTGCTCATGTGGGAATTCTTGAATCCTTAATTTTGAATTCATGAATCGTTGGGTCTCTCTCTAATTAAAGAGTTTGGTCTGGACCTGCCCTTTATGGAAAGCGTCTTGAGATAATGCTGTTGTGAATTGGCGCTATATAAATAAATATTGATTGATTGATTGCTTTTATTAATTTAAATTATTTCTATACATTGGATTTAGTTTGTTAACGTTCTCTTGGTAAGTGTGCCTTTTATTTGTCTTCTGCTTCCCTCTAGTGGAAGAAATTTTGGTTTGTGCTGTCGACCGACAGTCTGAGATATTACAACGACTCAATAGCTGAGGAGGTATGTTGATGAACATTTTTTAAACATAAAATACAAATAAGTGTTTCCTTTACGATGCTCAAATGTGGTTTCCTTTCTCCCATCAGGCTTCGGATCTTAAAGGAGAAATCAACCTAACCAAGTGTTACAATGTGTCTGAGTACCAGGTCCAGAGGAACTATGGCTTTCAGATCCATGTAAGAAAACGGTTCCTACAGTAATCAGAGGAAACCTGTATCCTCTGCATTAACAAGTTTAATGTTTTTATGTCACAGACCCCAAAGGGTGTCTACACACTGTCAGCCATGACTGCAGGGATACGTAAGAACTGGATCCAGGCTCTGATGAAGAACGTTCATCCAGCTAATGCCCCTTATGTAGCCAGGTAAAGTCTCAATGGATGGTGTCATGATAAAATGTAAAACTTTTTTCCTTGAAAACATGACTTAAACAATTAATTGGTTACCAGAGTTACTGATAATTACTTTCCTGTCAACTGACTAATCAAATAATTGACTAATTGTTGTATCCCTACTCTACATGGTGATGTTTTCCTGTCCACCATCTAAATATGCCTACATGTCATGTACAGTTTAAATGGCCACCACGGTCCCTGCAGCCCCCTTGAAGCCCTCCCTAAACCAGATGTGACACAGGACTCTCCCTCCACTGACATCTCTACAGAGAGAGAGCCTCACCCCAAACACAGGAGTGTGATGGAGAGACGACGAGAAGGGCGCTACAAAACCTTTGACTGGGCTGAGTTCAGGCCTCAGAGCAAACCGACCCTGGTCTCAGACCCTCAGAGGACTAAAGATCTGGGCGCACTTGAGTTGGGTGACTTGGAGAGGAGGAAGAGGCGGGAGGAGAGGAGGAAGAGGTACGAGAGCACGCTGGGCTTCTCTCTGGGTTGGGAATTGATTGCAGATAAAACACCAGATAACAGCACAAGAGCACTGAGTCCAAAATCACAGCAAAAGGTGGAGGAAGAGATTGAAGAGTGCTGGAAGCAGGTGGAGGAGACCGTTTTCAGATTGGAGAGGAAGGTCCCACTTTTTACTGAGGCCAGAGACTCTGTGGAGGTGGAGAAGCTGCTGGACAGCTACAGGAAGGGGGTGAGTGCTCCCACAGGATGAATCCTACTGACTTTTGGGTTCCCCTGAATTTTCCTCAGGCACCACCATGAGGTTCACATTTGTGGTTTTGAGTGTAATGTCTCGACAAGTATTGGCTGGATGACCATGAAATTTTACTACATTTCTGCAAAACCATTCTTTGCTTCACTTTGTGTATATTTCCAATTAGCAATTATTAGCATGCCAAACGAACACGGTACACATTACACATGCTAAATGACATCATGCTAATATTGTCATTGCATCTGGGCATTCAGCGGCTAGCATGGTTGTAGACTTCTAGTCTTATTGGACAGAAGGTGGTTGCATTATATTATCACAAACTCTGCAGCTCAACTGAGCTCTTTAGTAAAGTTTAGGCACTGCGTGGTTCAGTGTCACCACTCTTATCACCCCCATTTCCATTGAAAAAGCATTGATTTCAATGAAAAAAACTCACTATACACTATCTGCTCAACACCAAATAACAGACAGAAAAGGTGAGCAACGAGCTGTTGAGGAAAGTTGAACATCTTGCAGCTAAAGAGTCTCAGGAATCTCATCTTTTGATTCACGACAGAGACAAAATATTACTCTAATTAAGGTCAACAAAGCAGCTTTAAATTATACTATTTTATTGGCAAAACGATATTATATTTTTCAATTTATTCAATTTCAAATGATATTACATCATGTCTGACTTGGTAGCGTCTTTTGACAAGACTGTGCAGTCAGGAATTGTAATGATCATGTTAATTAACTGGACAGAGAAGCATTGTTATCTAGGATGTGATGCTTTAAAAGCCCTTTATCAGAATCATTATTGTAGCCACAGATTTGGGATGTGAGAGGCTTTTATACATGAATCGGTTGTCTTTTGAAGGTGGAGGATCTGAAGGCCCAGCTGGCAGAGTCGGAGCATCGTAGACTGGAGCTCGAGGCTCAGCTGAGTACAGCAGGATATTATCAGCAGCAGGTCTGACACATTTTGGGTCTCAGCTTCTAGTTTTTCCTCTGCTGTGGTCAATTCAATCATTTTTATATAACTAATCCTTATTTATGTCCACTTTTCTCTCTTGTCTTTCCTAAAGCGGGACCCTCCTCTTACTGAAGCAGATATTTGCCAATTGGACACAAATGAAAATCCATTAAACAACCACACACAAACCCTGAAAGATGCGTACAAAGAAACCAGAGAGCTCCTGCAGCAGCAGAACATTATCAGACAGGGCATGCAGAAGCAGCTCAGCTTTGAACCACCTCCAGTAACTCCTCAGACACCCAGCATCTGGCTGCAAGATGCAGAGGGCAGGTTCCAAGAACTGTCAGATCTACTTCCTGAGAGGGTGGCCACACCTTTATTATCACCTACATCAGACAGCCAACACCTACTTTCTCAGAGTGATGGACAAACTATAGACTTGGACGTTGCAACAACCAACCAGCACAATCAGCTGCACTGTCAGCAGTTTCTCAGCTCAGAAACACAAACAAAAAACTCCAAATATAGTTCATTAATTCTGGAGAATCCCGCAGAGGGACATGACCTCCCGCTGAGCTGCTGTGTAGAGCATCATACACCTCCAGATCAAGCGATGGTGAAGAGCCTTTCCCAGGAAGTGGAGCTGCTCACCAGTCAGAATGAAGCTCTCAACCAGCGCAACCAGGAGATGCTGCACCAACTGACAGAGGCAGACCGTGAGATAGAGAGACTGAAAGCAGAGCTTGGCAGCAGGTACTCAGAACCCCATCCATTCCCTGAGGTGGAACAGCTGGGACAAACAGGGGTAGAGGATGTTGAGAGGGAGCTGAGCTTAAGAAACCAGCAGCTCTTGGAGGCCCAGACCTTGATCACCTCCCTGGAGGAGAATCTAATGGAAACTGAAGCGCTGCTGCAGCTGAACGTCCCTGCAGAAAGAGAGGAACCAGAACAGGAGAAAAGTGAGAGTGCTGATAAAGCAGAGGGATACCTTCTTCAGTGTTTGGAGGCTGCAGAGGCCAAGCTGACAGAGCTGGAGAGGCGGCTCGATGAATCAGAATTGACCTGCAGGGAGCTCCAGATGCAGAACATGGAGCTGAAGGAAGCTGAGAAACTTTACCTTCAAACAGCTGCAGAGGCGGAGGCCGACATCAGGAGACTGAATGCAGAGTTGGAGAAAGAGAGGCTAAAAGACGGAGAGAGCAATGGATGTGTTTCTAGTGAAGAAAGGATCCAGCAAGTGATAGAAGGGATGGTCATGAGGTTGAAAGCTTTGGGGAAATTACTTGAGGTGATTGATAAGTTGGATGTTGTTTTTAGAAGAGATGAGAACAAGCCCACAGTGGCAAGTCAGCTGAAGCGGGAGGAAGAATTTTGGAGTTGGCTGTTCGACAACCTGGAGTCAAATACCCTGCAGCTTGACAACGAGAAATGCGCAGAAGTTATTGTCCGTGAGGTAACAGAACGTATGATAGTTGAGAAACAAATGCTGCTTTTAGGACATGGTCTACTTTCTGAAACGGATTCATGTGCAGATGAAGGCAGGGAAGGTTTGAAAGATCTGGATAGTATTTGGAGTACTGCAAGTGAGACAGCAACAGAAACCAAAAAGACAGATAAAAGCCGGATATTTTATTTTAACAACCAGCCGTGTGAGATAAAACATTTTAGAGTCGTCACAGAGGTGAAAATTTCTTTGCTAAATCAGCTCGCCTCCTCTGTCAGCACCACCTCACAGGACGAGCTCCAGCTGATGGTGGACAGACTCTCCGACTGTCACTTTTCAGAGCATCTGTGGTCTGGGTTCATTCACTCTGCAGCAATTGAAGCGTTATACTGCTGCCATTTAAGCCTGCTTCAGTCAGAATATGAGAGGGAACTTGAAGAAAGCAAACAGAAACCGCTCACTCCTCCTCTCATCTGCAGCAACTGTGTCGACCTCATGGAAGAAAACAGGGAGCTAAGAGCAAGGTTGTCAAACCTAGAAGAGCAGTTGTCGTCTTTGGGCAATAAAATGAACAAGGGTTGTCAGACAGAAGAAACGTACTCACAGGACACAGATATTCAGTTACAGGCAGCAGATGAAAGTACAGCAGATGAAGACGAAGGGGAAGAAAACGAGATGGTTGAGTCTTGTGAGCTCAACTTAACGGAAAACCCGCTTTCATGTGTTGAAGGTCAGGGGGGAAACACCGAGAAGAGTGACGCATCACACAATGAAACAAATTCAAACTTGGAGACGGAGGGAGTTTTAGTGCAGATAAGAGTGAAGGAGCTAGAGAAGCAGCTCACTGTCTTGGCAGAGGAGATGAAAGAAGAGTTTGATGGAAAAATGAGTTCTGTCCAGATGCAACACGAGAGGGAGATGGAAAAGCTGAAGGTAGGTAGTTCTAATGTAGTTTCCATGACCAGTATTTTAAGACTGAAGATGACAGTACATTTGGCCATTGTTATGCAAGACGTGATTCATAAATGAAAGGGGTAATCCAGCTGCGAATGTGAAAAACGTTGCATGAAGCCTTTAATTTAAACACTGAAACAGAAGTGAGCCGACCAGAAATCCACTGCTCACGTCTGCTGCAGGCTAAAGGCAACATTAGCCATTACTAGCATTACGCACCCGAATCTGTTTGCAGTCCAGTTGCACTGCGGTTAATGCAGATTTTGACAAAGACAAAGTGGAATAATCATGAGTCTATCCTGAGTCTGACAACGTTATAGCAGTGTGATGCTAAGTCAGTGACTCCACTGACTTAGCAGTATACATCACAGTAAAACATTAGTCCAACTAGACACAGGCAAACCAATATTTTAGCTGTGATGACTATTTACAGCAGCTAGCTCTTACATGCTGAAGCAGTCAGGATAATAATGCCCCACATGATTGTCTCTTGTTCCAGCTCACATGTGAGCGTGGCTTTGCTTCCATGGAGGAGTCTCACCTGAAGGTTGTGGAGGAGCTGCAGCGTCGACACCAACAGGAAGTGGAGCGCCTAGTTGTGGAGAGAGACGGGCTGCTGGAGGAGGAGTGTGCCGCTACTGCAACTGGTAAGGAGTAGGACTGGGTATTGTTTGAAAAATTCCAAAATTGGTAGCAATACCACTATCCTGAATGTGATACTAAATCAAT
Source organism: Pempheris klunzingeri (assembly GCF_042242105.1). Classification (NCBI taxonomy): domain Eukaryota; kingdom Metazoa; phylum Chordata; class Actinopteri; order Acropomatiformes; family Pempheridae; genus Pempheris; species Pempheris klunzingeri. The sequence continues at coordinate 3,692,154 of NC_092028.1, forward strand.
AGAGTACCACATTACATTCCTTTTCTCCAGCTGAACTGCCAACTCCGTCACATACACCATGCTTGATTTCACCACCACAGGCTGTAGGGGTGTAGCTTCTGTGCTAGCGCGCCAGTCACACATTGCATTAAACTGAAAGGGCTGAAAGATTGTTTGCATCAGTATCATCTGTAAAAGAAGCCTATTTAGTTGTACGGTGTTTACGTGGAAAACACATATAATGCTTATTTTAATTTAATCTTCCATTATGTAGAAATGTGTAATTTATTTAGCACTCTAAACAATTTATTGTATAATAATGAATTGATAATTAATCAATATTAGCTTTTACCTGAGCTCATTTGAAGCAGTAAAGTTATTATTAATGTCTTATTAGTAGAAGTGGTAGTCTAATTAGTTTCTAACAAGGAAAGTCATTTAGTCCACTTGTTACTACTTACTGTTACTAACACCTTTTGTGAAACATTTTTGGGCAGCTTCAGTACAATATTTTTTTTAGGATGAAGTCCTCAGTTAATCTCATGAAATCTTGTATCTTGTTTGTCTTCTGTCAGCAATCAAAGCCATCAAGAATGTCCACCGGCTGGAGCTGGAGAAGGAGGTTCAGAGGAGGTGGCGGTCAGAGAAGAGCACAGGAAACGCACACCTGGAGGACATTTACAGACAGCACAGGTATGTCTTTACATTTGGGCATCTTGTGGCGTAGCTTCTACCTGATGACTGACTTTCACTCAGCCCAGAAATAGTTTTAGCCAACATGTTCTTATGAAATGCCTGCACTGAAGATCTCTGTTTGTTTGTGAAGGGAGGAGCTGGAATCCTTCCAGCAGGAGCTCCAGGTTTTGTCCCAGCAGTTCTCTCTGAAGTGTCTGGAGAACGGACATCTTGTTCAGGCTCTGGATGCTGAGAGGAAAGCCTTGTGTCAGTGCCAGCAGGAAAACCAAGACCTGAGGACCAGAAACCAGGTGATAAACCTTTTACATAGTTCAAGGAGAGCCCCGGTATTTTTAAAGCTTGGCCCTATTCGTAATATTCTGGTGTCTAAATGACTAATAGGCAGAGAATAAAGTTTGAGAATTGGTCCTGTAGATCACCTCTGCCAGCAACGGTGAAATGGGCTGCAATGGCACCTAAGTCATTATTTGGGGCAACCGCACCAGTCCAAGCACTAAAGATGCTTGTTTTTGCCACTGACGGGCTCAGATTGTTATTCTAAGTGTCTGAAAACATAATGAAAAGGATCCCTACAGAGACAGACTTGTAAAATCCTTTTTGTTTAAACAGAAACAGCTGTTCTATCGCTGGGTTAAAAGCTACCACACTCCATTGACATAAGCAGTAATTTTTCTCACAGAACACAGGACTTGCTGATCTACTGCTGCATCGACCGGTTAGTTTGTTTGCTTTACTATGAGACTTTGGGGTTTCTAATGGTTGGTTTGGACTTACCCTTTAAAAGTCATATACCAAAGTCATATACAGTCCTGTATTCTGTGAGCTAATATTAGTGTTTTTGTCAGTGGAGTGTGTTGGCTTTTAAGAGAGCCATGTAATGGCTAAACAAAAAGGACCAAACTCTTTTAAAAAAAGGTCCGTCTCCGTAGGGATCCTTTAGACACTTTAGATAACAACCTGTCTGTCAGTAGCACAGACGAGCAGTTTTAGTGGCCCAAGGACAAATGTTAACGTTGTAGCCACTGCAGCCTGTTTCACTGCAGCTGGCTGAGGCGATTTACTGGACCAATTACAAAAATCTTTACATATTCTAATGAATTTAAATAATAGATATAAATAAGGCCCAAATTTAAAAATACCGGAGGTGTCCTTTTGCAGTCAAGGAGTATGAAAATTACGCAGTGTTTATAGAGAACTTTAAAACCTAAATTGAAGCCCCTTATGTCTACAGTTAAAAGAAACCTGGTATTTGTATTGTTTTTGTCTCGTCCAGGAGCTGAGCGGTCACCTCGCAGCAGAGATCACCAGACTGTGTTCTCTGGCGAAGCAGGACACCCTGCCGCTCAGTCAGGGGATGGATGTGTACGAAATGGAGGTAAGTCTTCATACACACTTCTAAAAGAACAAACTGTGTCAAAATGTTGAATGTGAAAGGACAACTCTCCAAAAGTAAATCAGTACTCACTCGAACAGTACATTTATTCCAGCACTGAAGTAAAGAGTTGTAGGACTGTGTCGAGGGGTGGGTCGATGAGCGTTACGCTGGAAGGACTCAGCCAGACATTTCTCCATTCTCGGCTGAGATGAGCTGCATACATGGGTCTTCTGCTTAAATTGAAGGCATTCATTTTGAAGGATTCTTCAGTATTGTGTCAACACCAATTATCAGACTTTACTCAAGCTTGCGGTCGTGTTCTCTCACTAGTGCCCATTTATAAATCTTTTAGGCTGCTTTTCTGCTCAGCAGGTGCTTCATCGATCGACTGACTGACACAACCATCAATACAACATAGTGCATCTGGTCAGGGCTTTCAAAATAAGACCAGCAGAGAGGGAGATAATTCAGTGCCATTAAAAAACATAAATATATAACAATGTCCTGAAAAATGTTTAAACATAAATAAATTAATAAGGTATCTGAAGCCCAACAAACAAATATCAGAATAGTCAAATATTTGGGTCCAGTCATACAAATTTGATGCACTTAACTTGAATATTTGACATGAAGCTGATTATTTGACGTTTTGATTCCAGATTACTCTTCGAGTGAAGGAGTCTGAGGTCCAGAGTCTGAAGCAGGAGATCACATCTCTGAAGGATGAACTGCAGTCAGCACAAAGGGTGAGAGTCACACAGGCAGCTGGAAACAAGAGCTGTGAACAGTTTTCTTTGTCTGTTAATATGCAGAGGGCATTCTCCAATACAATGAGGAAATAAAGTTGGAGGTTTTTGTGTTTCTATTTTGAATCAAGCTTTTTTCCCACTTTATTGAATACTCAAGTTTAGTGTTTAAGAACTCAAGAACAAAATCTCAACTTTCCAGTGTGGTAGGATTGCTTTTGAAATTTCTCAGCAGGACAAAATGGTTGAATATCCTGAAAACAGATTCTGCAAATTATTATTTACACAAATGTAGATGAAGCATTTGAAAATAAATTGGCTGTGTTTTTAAAAATCTTTTGACATGTCAATAGTCACTAAAACTGCTTGGATCCCCAGAATGGTGCTTGAAGTAATCCCTTCTCTCACACTTTGATAAGACACTTTATCCTTTTTTTATATCATTTATTTTACTTTTTATTTTAGTTATTTGCTAGTTATTGTTTTCAGTATTAGTGGCAGCCATGTTCTCAGTTGTACTGTAATGAACTAATGCCCTGCTCTGCAGGTGGCTGTTTTAACTTTTGTATTCAGCGAAGTGGAAAAAACAGATGCACACTGGTGTTTTAGTCGCCATACAAGATGGTGTTCAGATACACACACCACGGAATAAACATCAGTTAGCAGTCTAGCACAAGAGATGAATATTGAACTAATTTACAGGACAAGAGGAATGTGACGAAGAAGTGTAAGGACGTGTACGCTGAGCTGAGCATCATGAGGGCCAAAACAGAGAGAGAGATGGAAGAACTGAGAGAAAACCTGAGACTCGCTCATCGTGCTCTGGACCAGACTTCACTGTGAATTCATCCGTTTTTACAATGACAACACTGCATTCGTTTTCACTGTAACATATAGTATTCTCCCTTATTATGTCTTATTTAATAAATCCAGGAACTCTTTCACTTCATATCCATTTTATTTTTGTTTTCTTCTGTCAATTTCTTAAGAGAATAAAGATATTTATACTGTCTGTTTATTCTGTAATATGTCTGTCTGGATCAATTATTATTAACCTTTTTGACACAGAGTTTGTGATTGATTACTCCTGCAATGGTCTTATGAAACTGCAAGTTTTATCGTTAATATTTGTATTTACCAAATATCAATTTTATGTTTTTTTTGTACAGCCCTTTTCTTACTGTAACCTTTAACCTGACTTGTACAACATCTGTGTGCTGTTTTCACCTTCTCATCCCTGCTGTATGTCATTAAACTGTTCAAGTGTTTTTATCAGTTAAATGTTTTAAATAAAAAAAATAATGTTTAAACATTTCTGGCAGGTAACAGGTACATTCATTAAATCAAATTGACAGATTAAACCTTCCTTATGCTGTCTCTGTTATTTTGTGTCTGTCTGCACTGTTGAATTTTCAGACCTCCTTTTATTTTTTTGAAAATCCAATGTGTTTATGCACATGGAAGTAAAAAACAACTATTACAGTCATGTTATTGTGGCATCGTTTCATGATGTAAACGAAATTTAAAGGCGATCTTGGACAGAACTAAAAAAAAAAGTCAAATTACTTTGAAAAATATGATTAGGTTCCGAGTGTGTATTTCAAAATAAAAGCCCTAATTGACATTGAGGTGACGTAAGTGAGTGCTGGCATGTTAGTAAAGATTACTCAAGTCACAATAGTAACATTTGAAAGAGGTAGATAAAAAGCAGGTTATTATTTCATATCAATAAAGAAAAATAAGCTCTCTAGTAAAGGTAGAGGAGAATTAAAAGAGGATAGTGATTCTGCTGACCTGAGCTCCTCAGGCTGCTCAGTCCAAAGCTTTGTGACTGACTGCTTTCTCACTATAATCCATCTTTGGATAGTGTGAAATCACGTATATGTATTGAGATAATCATATCTATGCTGGTAGAAAACAGCTTATTCCACGATGATACTTACTCATTAAAGTATTTATGGTGAATAATAAATAATATGCCTGATTAATGTTCCACAACTTGGAATTTTATATGTTGTAATGTGTGATTGCACTCTATTGATAAATTGAGCACACGAAAAATAAGTACAGTTTGGTTAGTTGGTTCTAAACTTCTGTTCCCCCTTTGCAGCCACAAATTAAAATAATCAAAAAAATGTGGTTGTTCACAAGGCCCAGTCATTCCAGCTGCCACCTGCTTAAAGCACTTGGTCTTGGTGATAGCTAATGATAGGAGCTTTTTAATTAAGCCTGAAATTATGTCACATGGGGATTCAAAATTATTTTATTTTTTATTAGCAATTTATTTTTTGTTTTTCCAGTGAATATTTTCTGATTTCTTCCAGTTTTTTCTTCTTCAGTTTTTTCTTGACAATGGCAGCGTTTTTAGCAGTGACAATAGCTTTTGGTCTCAACTTTCTGTCACCATGTGGATGTGGAGGGGAGCATGATTCACATACAATTTCAAAGCAGAACATCACTCGACCTGAATTAGCGATCAGCACTGAAGCCTCCATCACTGGACACCTACAGAAAGGACCTCCACAAGTTCACCCAGAGCTCCTGAACACCTCTATGTCCAGTCTGTTTCTCTCTGGGATGGCTTAAAGTTTATTTTAATCAGATGCTATCTGCACCCAGGTGTCAGTAGTCAACAACAGTTATTTGTACCTGCGTGTAAAAAGCCACAATGTCTATGTGTATGCAGGTGTTTAATGTGCCCTTCTTTTTATATTTATTTATATTTGACTTATTATTTTAACCCAAACCATTATCCACTCTTCAACCTTATCAAGTGGTTTTGGTGCCTGAACCTAACCAAACTGCATCTGAAAAGTTAGAATGATAAAAGGAAACTGAAAAATATAACTTAACTAAGTTTACAAATAAATTAATGAAGTTTTCTGTTGATCCTAAACAGGATTGGAATGCCGTCCTGCTGGGTGACGTCCTAAACTTTCCAGCCACCACTCCCACATTAATCCAAACAGGAATTTATCTTTCTTTAAAAAAGTAAATCTGCCGAATAGCAGACGTCTGTGGCAGATCTCTCACCCAACAGCTTTCTTTCTCTCTGAGGTCAAATAAGCTGTGACATATAATGGAAGTGTTCTTTCATTAAACAGGAAACAGATTTGGTACTCTCTCCATTTGCTCTTACAGCTCCTGTAATACATTAACATGAACTTTATTAGGTGATTGTGTAAGTGTTGTTACCGACTGATGTTTCATTCCCCCAAGGTTTTAATAGATAGATGTACTACAAGTAATACCCTAACTATGGATAGGTACCTCATACAACCCCACTTCAAATAATCCGTACTGTCCCTTTATTCATCTCAGGACCCCTCTGATCTACCTTGTGACCTTTTGGGGGGCCCCACCTGGACTTAACTATCTTAATGTACAAACAAGTAGTTCAAGCTAGAGCAGCTACGGCAGTAATCATCAGTATTAACAATGGAATAATGTCATACACAGTATAATAACAGGAACCATTTTACAGCAGAATGATTATGTTCACTTTTGTTGTTCAAGTAAATATCGCTGATATAAGCAGGATTCTAAAAGCAGGACTTTGACTTAAAGTGGAGAACTCGTGTGCTCTTTGCAGCTGTCTCTTCTTGAACAAGGATTTGGATTCAGGCTTTGAAGCGCCTGTGAAACTTCTTGAAGCTTTTAATTTGAAGGCGAAAGGTTCTCTTCCGGTGTCATGGCGGTTGTTTCGGTGTGACTTGACGCCGTAGGAAGAAGGTGTCCATGATGACAACTTTAAAATACCAACAGTAGCTAGAGGGCTCAACCTACCTGCCAGACATCCTTCAACGAGGATGTTTATCGGTCGTTATCGTGTGGATACGTTAGGAAGTAGCTTAGCGGGCTAACGTTAGCTAGCCAGCTAGCATGAACTCGGGCTGTCGCAGCTTTTGTTTACATCCAGTCCCGATGATGGGCCTGGAGAGGTGTGTTAGCTAACCCAGCTACCCGACTGGTTTGAGGGAAGGTGTCATCACAACTGCCCGCGCCAGGCCAGGACCAGGACCAGGACCAGGACCAGGACCAGGACCAGGACCAGGACCGGGGCCGTCCATCCAGACTGCTGCCACCTCAGGGGTAAGAGCAGCAGCAGCGCTAACTTTAAAGATGGCAGATTTAACACTTGTTGGGAGTTCGAGCTGCAGTATATTATGTCATTCTTCACAGGTAGGTTACATTACCTTTAACATCAGCCACACATGGAGCAGTGGACGGGCGGGTCCTGTTCACATGGTTTAGAAGAAAGCCCCTCATCCTTAACACAATGTTAATAATAATATATAAATAAATAATGATGATACTAAAGATCTGACAACCAATATATAAGATAGTGCTTTATTTATCCCAGTTACAGTTAGGTTCATAAATTAAACCAAATGTGCAAATGTAAGAAATATAAACAGGTTAATGGTAAGTATCATCAGTAGAGATGTGAACTAGTTAAACGTAAATTGCAAACACAGTTTGTTGCCAAATGCCAAAAATCATGTGATCAGAATCTGAACCAGTGAACAGCAAGATGCTAAACCAAATATACAAAGTCCAAATACAACAGGTATGACACGATCACAGGGGTGTATGACAAGTGGGATGTCACTATGCATGGACAATATGCAATCTGAAGTCCAGGTAAATGTATATGGTTATATTCATATGTTCAGTGCACCTGGTCCACCATGCTACTGGTCCACCATGCTACTGGTCCACCATGCTACTGGTCCACCCTGCACCGGGTCCACCCTGCACCGGGTCCACCCTGCCCACTCAGACCTCTTGCAAGTGGCAGCAGCAATGCCTGGATCCAGAGAACTGACGATGACTTTCAGCATCATTGCAGGGAAACATGACAATGAAGAACTATTTTTGCTTTAAAAATGACAAAAATGAGTAATTGATTATCTAAATAGTTTATATTTTTCTGTCGACCGATCAGCTCTATCAGGTGGTGCTTGGAACCAACAGAAAAAACTATTTCCATGCAAAAATTGCAAAAAACTTTCAAACATTCTCCGGTTGTAGTTGCTCAAATGGGATGATTCACTGCTTTTCATTGTTTTAATTCACTGAAAACAAAATCTTAAGATTTTGGACTTTTGTTTGGACAAAACAAGACATTTGAACGCACCAGGGGTTATGATTTGGTATTTTTTTCACTATTTTTGATGACTCATAAATAAAATTGTCAACCTGCAGATTTGAAGCTGATAAAAGTAATAGTGAAACTCCCTCTGAATTACTGGTGAGAAACAGGTGTTGTGTAATGCCTCTCAATAACGTTTATGTGTGTTTTGCAGTGATGGAAGTGTCCTCTCAGGATCCATCTCTCGTGGCTATGGACCTGTCAAAGGGCTACTCAGTCAACCCCCTGACCCGCAGCCACACCGAAGCTATGGACCTGGCAAAGAAGCCCGAGTGGTACCACAGGCGCCCCCCGAGCTGCAACACAGAGATCGCGTCCCCGTACAGATCCAGAGCCTCGTCCTCCTACAGCTCCCTGTCTGCACATCCTGATCCAGGTGCACCTGTCCACTGCAGAGACATGGAGCAGGGCCCGGACTCATTAGGTAAATACATGAATTCGACACTAGCTCCAGGGCTGGATCTGTACCGTGATGGAGTTCACGGCAACCTGTGGCATCCCGGTTTCTATGGGCCCGACCAAACCGGCGGTCCAGTTCCTGAAAGCAGCGGCGGAGAGGAGAGCGACAGCGGCTCTGACGTTATTTTCCTCGTCTCCTCAGATAAGGAGCCCCTCTTATGTGCTCCTTTCATCCAGGACAGCGTGAGGCACATCGTGGAGCCCCTGTCCCCGGCTGTGTCTTCACTGGAAGAAGGGAGAGGTTGCTATCACCTACCTCAGCCTCTGAGCTCACCCAGTCCTGACAGCTCGTACTCAGAAGACTCCTCAGACAGTTCGGTGGACATTCCCATACATCACACCCGGCCCGTCGTCCTCCTATCAGACCTAAGTGCTGTTTACGGAAACGGCGCTGAATCTCCGGTAGATATTTCGAGCGATGACAGCGATGTTATCGAAGTCTCAGTCACTAATGAAAAGAAGAAAAGCAACACCTTTCCTTGTAAGAAAAGTCTGGTGAGAGAAACTCCTCCGCAGAGTGAGGATGAAAAAGCTCCACCCAGAAAAGTTCGGCGTAGCACCAGAATCAGGAAACCTGTCTCTGAAATGCCTCAGTTTACCTGCAGCGTGTCTCGCCACAGTTTGAGGAGACAAGCCAAAAACGACGCGGTGGGTATTTATAACGAAAGCTGTGATTCGGATGACATGATGGAGTACGCGGTGAGGCTGACCAGCTCTGACGCAGATGACTCGGTCTCGCAGCCGAATGTGTCCCAAAGACTGAGCAGTAACTCAGAGGAGTCTGGTGTGGACAGCCAGACGGACAGAAGGACGCCACGGAGAGAGTCGCCTCGCCACAGAGCGCCGTGTACGAAAAGCATCAATCACAAACGAAAGACGCCCGTCATTCATAAAGCTAAAGCGATAAGAACTGAACAGAAACAAAGCTGCAGAGTCTCACCAGAGGAGCATCAGAGAAACATGTCGGGAAACAAGAAAACTGTTGTGAGACGTAAGAAAAAGAGGCGCTCACAGAGGGCTGCTGCTCAGTTTCCTCCTAGAGAGCCAGAAATCAAGCTTAAATATGCAAAAATTAAAGAGGAAAAAAAGGACAAGAAATCTGGTAGTTTTTGTCCCTTTGTTCATATGGAGCAGAGGATGTGCACGGTTGTAAACTATCAGGAGGAGGAGGCGACAGTCCGGAGCAGCAGAGGAGGCCTGCAGCAGACCAGGTCTCTTTCGGGGTTTGTTCCTAACACTTCCTGTTTCCAGCTGGGGCGCTTCAGCTCAGAGAGCAGGTGTCAGGCCACGCTGCTGTGCTGCCTTTGTGGTCAGACGGCCAACGCCACGGGCCTCGGTGACCTTCACGGCCCGTACTATCCTACCAGTCCGCCTGTGGACTGCCAGAACCAGAACAACGGGACAGAGCAGAAAGACCATTTATGTGGACCCGTCAACAGTCATTCAGTGAATCCCCCAGACGATGCTTGCGACCGCTCTGCGGTCAAAACTTTCCTCGAGAGCGACAGCCACTCTCTCCCAAAGGTGCCTCTTCATCTGGATGAGTGCTGGATCCATGAGGACTGTGGTATCTGGTCCGCCGGGGTCTTCCTGGTCAGAGGAAAGCTGTATGGGTTGGCAGAGGCGGCTCGTCTGGCACGAGAAACAGTGAGTGACACAGGACGAGGTCTTTTTAAGCGAAATGAGCGCTCTGTGTGGACATTATGTGTATATGATTAGAATTATGTAAAATAATAAGTCAGGGCAGAAAATGTAAGTTCTTATTTTACATGAGTACCAGAAACCCCATTTTAATATTTAACATGTGATTCTGCAGGCACACACTGATATTTACCAGCTACATCAGTACTTAATATTGTGATGTTAATAATGTGAGTCATCCTACAATCCACTGATGTGCTGATTATTTTTTTTTTGAGTTATTGTGTTTGAAAGAAAAGAGAAAAGAGGCAAATTCTCATGTTGGAGAAGCTGAGACCAGAGAATGTTTAGCATTTCCCTGCTTTTGCTTGAAAAATGAATCAATAGAATAGTTGATTATTTATCTGGCAGTCAGCCAACCAGTGGATCGGTCTGAAGTGGTCTTTTTTTATGTTTTAGCATGAAATTCTTTCTTTGTTTTACAGTCTGTACATCACAGCTCAGCATGGAAACACTGGGGAAGCACAAAGAGGGAATTTCAAACCAAATGTAGTTTTACACAAAACAAGGATGAAAAAAGTGTCCAGATCACTTGTATTGGAACTGCATGTCCTTTCTCTAGCCAGTATGGAGAGGGGGAATCATTTTAGTGATTCCATGTATAATGTGGAAACACAATCGCATTAAATATCACTTTGGTTGTTTTTAATGTGATTCAGCATTCCATACAGTAATAAAAGATCCACAACAAAGATACCATGTTTACTGTGCTTCTCCTTTCAGGAATGCTCAGCGTGCCAACAAGAAGGTGCAATAATGGGATGTTTCCAAAAGGGCTGTCCCCGAAATTATCACTACAGATGTGCCATTCAGTCAGGTACAGTATGAAACCTGAGTCACAAAGGTTTGTCCGCTACAAGGACACTAAACTAATCAGAGGTTTTTCATTGTTTGGTTTTACATTTTTTAGAAGTTTTGCTCGGACTAGCCTGTCTTGTCCCTTCTATCTAAATATAGCTGATACTGTGATAGTATGAATACTATCAGGGACAGAGGCATCCGCTCGGGACGAGTCAGACAGGTGGTTTAAACACGACTGCCGCAGTTGAAGGGCAACCGGCGACCCACCGGCTGCAGCCTCCAGTGGAGGATACCAGCCAACACAGAAGGGAGCGCCCACCTGAGGGAGAACATGAAGAAATACCAATTATTCTTGATTTATCACCGTAATGTTATTGCATCCATGTTGTCACACGGGTGGTGACGATGACATCGATGTACCGCCCAGCCCTATCAGCTCTAAATGGAGACCCGTGCCGGGATCCTTTGCCTGTGTTCGCCCCGGCTGTGAAAATGGTGTTTAAAGTGACAGATCTGTCGAGCCTGAGTCACTTGTGCTTCTCTTACTTGTGTGGGAAGACTCACTCAGCCTGAAAGGACGGATCTATAATGACATTTTCTCTGTGTGTTTTGCAGGCTGTGTCTTTAACAGCGGCTCTTTCTCTCACTCACATTTTGAGATCTTAAAATATCTTGTTTTGTGTCTATGTGTGTTTTTCAGGCTGCGTTTTAAACGAAGAGAACTTCTCAATCAGATGTCCAGAGCACAAGGTAAGCAGACATGAAGTGTGAGGAGCAGCATGGCCTCTGGGGGTCACTAGTGTAGCTTTAAGGTTGTCGTACTGTCTCCTGTGTGGTAACCGTATGAGGGCTGCAGTGTATGAAAAGAAAATATGCAAATGTACACCGTGTGTTAAAGGAACAACAAAGACATAATAGGAGGTGTGAAGGTGATGGTCCTCACACTATCCAAACCTTTTCAGCAGCACATTTGAATGAATAGGGATATTTGTAATAATGCTATTTTTGGCTCAGACGAAGTGAGAAAGGAACAAAGTGTGCTATGTGGACACCCCTGTCCGGTTTGGTCCGAGGTTGTTTTTCATCTCAGTGTTTCAAAGTTCTCTTGTACATAGAGAAATGTACAATTTCTGTGAAAATAGCATAGATGGATAGATAGATAGATAGATAGATAGATAGATAGATAGATAGATAGATAGATAGATGTGTTTTGCCCTTGATTTAGAGATGATTGTCTAAAGGCAGCGTGCAGTATTTTTCATGTTTTATTTATGCTCTACGGCAGTTATTTATTGGGGTAAAATAAAAAGCCTAAAAAGACATAAAATGGGGCCGTACATTTTATCTACCTGATCCAGTTTGCCTGATTTGAAGCCCCTTTGTCTCCTTCTTATTCAGCTCACACTACACTGTAATCTTTAATAAAATACCCACAGTTCACAGGTTCTCTTTTGTTCGATGATAAGCAGATAACCAGATGTGCTGCTTGCCTTGTTATCTGATTATCATCTCAGCAAGTGTATTTATTTCCACCTGATGTGTGTTTGTATCCAACAGAACAAACCGTTCACATGTGTAACCAGACAACACAAGAGATGACGGAGAAGACATCTGGGGACACTGTAGGTGTTTCAAATTCAAAACAGCTCGCTGCCTTTCTTTGTCTTACAATGTAGTAAGTTAAATATTATGTTCGGATTGTTGCTGTCAGTTTGTTCTTCAGAGAAAATGAGTTAGTGAGCACGGAGAGAGGTAGAGACCTGCTGCTGCTGTCAACATTATAGTATATAATATTCAGTATGCAGTTGATCATCAAGCTCCGCTGCTCCTACCAACATTACATTTTAGACTTTTCTACATTCATTTAATGATTTTAGGTATCAATTATCACAAACATTTAGGAGGAAGAAAATCACAGCAAATTGTGGGATTAGTTAGTTAATTTTTTTAAATCTCTTGACAGTCGTAGTCGAGGTGGTTCTGAGAGTGATGGATAAATGGTTGAAATAATTGCGTCTTGAAAGGGTACTTGAATTCATGGCAGGGGTTCCCTCAACAGTTTGATGGCAGTTCACCTTTTTCTGACTTTGTACAAACTATTGATCTATTATTGAAAATAATCTGCAGATTAATGAAGAATAAAACTTCTTTTAGTTGCAGCTTTACTTGGTTGTAAGGAGAAAGCGTATAAATGCAGAAGAATAGCATTAGTTTATATCCAGAGATGTATTCCTTCTTCTTTAATATCATGTCGATCGTGTCATTTTTTCCAGAACGATCCACAGATCTCCTCAGGGTGCGAAGTGATCTGCCTGATTTCACCTCTGCAGTTTTCTAACACTAATTAGTGTTCAAGCAGAAGGAAAACCTTCATCATCAGATCAACCAGGGGCCACTTAAGGATTTTTATAAGATGTGTCCTGTTTTGTTCTTTCTATAGGGTCTGTGTGTGTGTGTGTGTGTGTGTGTGTGTGTGTGTGTGTGTGTGTGTGTGTGTGTGTGTGTGTGTGTGTGTGTGTGTGTGTGTGTGTGTGTGTGTGTGTGTGTGTGTGTGTGTGTGTGTGTGTGTGTGCATGGAAGTGTGTATGGTTATTTATTCCTCTTCTTGAAGAGCCACATTTGGACTAGCCACGTCACAAATCCAGTTTATTATTTGAACATGATAACGATAACGAGCTTTATTGGTTTGTTGTATAGGATATGATATCTTTATATAAGGCCACTTCTTTTCTTTCTACAGTTTTTGTACTACTTTTCTATTACTGCTAGTGGATTAGTCATCACATGACCAACATAATTTATTTTCATCAAGTTGCATGCGCAGTTGATGTTTGCTATAATGCACTTTATAGTATAACTTTATTCTATCAGTTGTTATTTATGTCTGTTTGTAGACTTTGTCCTTCCCTTTTTTACTAAAATTATTTAAATTTAACATAAAGCTGCACTAAGCAAGTTTTAAATATAACAAGTTAGGGCTTCAACAGAGAACATCCCGTCCTGTCTATATGAGACCATAAACTGTACATTCGCCATAACAAAGCAACATTTATTTCTGGTGTCAGGTTTGGATGCTTCTCCGCTCGCAGGATGTGGAAACTTAAGATGGACAAACGGAGCAAAATGTCTCATGAACGGCAGCGAGAGTTCATTCCAGAAAATGATGCAAATGCTTAAGTTAAAGGGGCAGTTCAACCAAATCACACACAACAAAAATCACTTTCTCCAAGTGGTCTAATTCACACTGATGAGGTTATTAGAGCTGAAACAATTGGTCTAATGAATCTGCAACTATTTCAGTGATTATTTTAATGATTGTTTGAGTGGTTTAGAAAAAATATCAATTCCATCTTCCCCAGTGCGTGGACTTGCTGCTGTTTTCTAGATTATATTATTGTAAATGAGAAATTTTGGGGTTGGTGGTCAGACAAAACAAACTACTGTATTTTAATGTCACTTTGGGCACTTTAGAGGACAGTTACGGACGTTTTAGGGGGTGTAAACAGGAAGTATACCTGTTATATAGCCACTATTTCACTGTGTTTGCTTTGGGCTACGAGTTTTAGTACTTTTTGGCAAGCCAACACAGTGAAAATAGAATGAATTAGCTATTAGCAGCTCCTGTTCGCAGTATACCCATGGATGTACAAACAACTATCTCTAGATTACTTAACTTAAAAACATGATGTTTCTGGGGCAAGTTCTTCAGTTATACAGAGTGTATTTTTTTCCTGGTTTCTAAGCACATGTATGGATGTTTATTTACAATGAACTTGATAATTATATCCTCAGAAAATGTAATTCACACTAAGCATATACTTATGCGTATGTATATATAGCTATATGTTGTTTCCATGAAGAATCACGTTGTACCATTTGGAAAGAAAATAGTAAATATTCTCCAAACTTAAGTCTGTGGACACAGGAGTAAGTTGGAAAATGTGTTTTTGTGATTTGGGTGAACTGAGCCTTTAATATATTTTGTGGGCTTGTAGAGCTGAAGTCGCCTAGTGCAGCTTTAACTTTCTATCTCTGTATGAACTCGTGCATTTCAGTTCACGAGATGCAACAAACAGGTAGTAGAAGCATTCATTGTTTAAGGCGGAGGGTTTTAAGTAAATTGGTGGAGTTTGGTTTCATGCCTGGAGTTTTCATCATTTGGGGAATAAACAGATAATTAATGTTTTTTAATAAAAGTCAATAAAACTGAAACGTTGCCTTTCTCTTGAAATCTTAGAAACACTTTTGCAGTGAGCTTCTCTCAGTGTTTGTTTTGCAAAGCTCCTTCCTTCAAAGTGCCTTCGAAATGTGGATCGGGATCCACAATCGTTATTGCTCCTACACAGGAACAAAATGTTCTTGCTGCAAGGAACAAAGTGTGTCTGGGCTTTGGCAAATCAACACAGCGATAACAATACTTGTATCTATTGGAGTTTCACTTATTTCAATGTCATCTTGAAACCAACAGAAATCTTTTCTCAAGGAAACTTCTAACTTATTTTCATATACTTCACTCTCAAATTCTCATATTAGCTTTAAATGTGGATTAATTGCTCATTTTATTTTGAAAACCAGGGCCATTTGAAAATGACGAAATATTTGATGTGAATAATTGCCTTGAAGAGGGAAACTCAACAGCACAACAGCAAAAGGACAGAAATGAATATAGATAAACAGAAAAAAGTAAATTCAGTAATTCAAGGCAAGCAGTACACATAAAACACAGTACTCATGTAGTACATGTACATGATACCTAATGTTTGTGTTAATATAGAACCATGATGAAGTACATTATGTAATAAAACAGTATACCATACTAACATGGTATATAGTGTAATACTGTATAGTACAGTATAATATAGCATGGAATGTTAAATATAAGGTGAAAAGTAATAATATAGCAGAACATAATTTATGGTATTGTATAAGTAAGTAATAATTGTAAGAGTAGTAGTAGTTAGTTAAATTAAGAAATGGAGTTTAGTGGACATAGTATAATATACATAGTATAATTATATATATCTATTTTATTTTTTATTTCTAAAGATAAAATACATTATATTAGACATCAGTAGGTGTAAAACAAGATTACTCATTACGGAACTGTAACACAACTAACAATGAGTGACCAATCAATAACAGAGGCAGCCATTTACTCTTTGATAAGTTTGGTATTTTTAAACCTGGGACCTGGTCCCTAGTTTTCGCTCATTTTTTTGTATTTATTAGGGCCCGAGCACCAAGCGGTGCGAGGACCCTATTGAAATGTAAGGAAATGCATCCGAAATAAATTAAGTTTTGACGACCTAAACATACACGAAAACTCATGAAACTTTGCACATGCATATCAGTTGTCGTGAAAAATTACATATTTTATGGGTCTTGCAAATGTATGTGGCAAAATGGCTCCATAGCGCCCCCTAATTTCAAGCCCCGGAACTGTGTTTTATGTACATGTACAAAATTTGGTGGGTTCATGTATCTCTTCAAGATGTACAAAAAAGTCTCTAGGAGCGATGACCTAAACCCAATAGGAAGTCGGCCATATTGGATTTTCCGTACATTTTTGGCGATTTACAGGGGTCATAAATGAATGAACTTCAAACTTGGTCAGCTGGTAGAAAAGGCATTAACGATGAAAAGTTATCAAAAGGCGTCGCCTTTGCATGAGCATTAAAAGTGCAGTAACTCCACTCTACAAGTTCCTATCTTCACCACATTTATACTGTTTGATGACTGTCCGACTGTGAAGACATGCACATGCTAATTTAGAACCATAGTCATAACGCCACCTAGTGGCGGGAGGAAGTGCACGTTTTGTTCTCAGATGTCTCTCTCTCAGCAGGTTAACGACAGCCACCTCAAATTTGGTCCAAACATTCCCAAGATGTGGATGATACAAAGTTATGAAGCTCTTGAGGTTTTGTCAAACGCTGTCACCGTGGCAACACCTCGCAGATCCCTTCCCTCCTGTGGGCTCTCCTGTCACTCCTGACTGGAGTGGTGGACCACTGAGCCAGGGGAAGCGTGTGAAGCTGCTTTCTCAGACTCCACTGCTGCTACTCACTTCAAAATGCACAGGACAAAGTGCATGGAAGTGATTAATGGTGTTCTAGCACCATACTTTCTCAAAAAGTTGGTCACAGATGTGGGTGACCAGCGTTTCAGCCTCCTCCTCGATGAGTCCACAGATGGAAGTGTTTCTAAGTACCTGGGGGTTGTGATGAGGTACTTTAGTGACACCATAAAGTGCTGAAGGAGGAGTATGGCCTCAAAGATCTGGTTCTTATTTGCTGTGTGTGTTACTCTCTGCAGCTCATGCTTCCAATGACACCATCCCCCGTAGTGTGGAGTACTTGGTACGGGAGACTTAGAACTGGTTTTCAGTGTCTCCAAAGCCGTAATATGAGAGCATCAACTGTGGGGAGAAACCCTTACAAATAACCAAGGTGTGTGCCACACATTGGCTCTCCATTGAACCAGCGGTTTCATGCATTTTGGACCAGTGGGAGGTGCTTAAACTGCATTTCACATTCACCAAGTCCAGTGAACACTGCTACATGGCTGAGGTATTATATTCCATGTACATCCATCCTCTTTAACTTCTTGACAGCTTGGTTAGCCTGATAAAGTCTGTGAGTAGCAGGGTGCTGAATCCACTGGCAAATACTGATGTACTCAAAGAGCCAATTGATGGATACATCAGTCCCAAACCGTACCTTGGTTACCTTCTTGAGTCAAAGGCAGCTGAGCTCCACCTTCAGACCCTTGACTCCATCCTGTATGTCAGATTTGGTCTGAAGTTGTCTGCTGAGGCTTGCTATGAGCACAAGCTGCCTGATAATGTTTTGCAGCTTTTTTTTGGTCGTTATCGGTTGTTAATGTTGTCAAGTTAAAACCGTCTATCCAAAAAATTGTTGTAATTATAGCTACTTTCCTCACTGAGGAGTTGGCAGCACTGGTCATTTCCTCGACCCGAGAAACGTGGCAGCGTAGTGACACAACCAGCCAGGAAAGTTTAGCAATAACTCTGTAGATGTGTTCATCATAAACAAAATGTAATCAATTCTTTTCAGGGAGTTCATTCCACAGTGCAGGTAGAAGTTTGGGCTCAGGTGTTTTGTATTTTTGAGGACACAGCCCCCTTAGGAGTAACTATTTATCAATGTTCCTCCACTCGTTTTCTCTTTTTCACTGTTTTTTCTTTTCATTTATTATGTCTTTACTTTTAATGAGTCATTCAATGATATGTGTTAGCACTTCATTTGGGATAAATAAAAACAATGTGAAGTGTGTGGACCTGCCCGTTGTGCTCTTTTATGTCCAGGGAGCCTCATCTGGTCATTTTTGCAGCAAACACATGAGCCAGAGCCCGTCTGCCCTGAGCCACGGCTCTGTGGAGAAATCTGGCAGTTTGAAATGACTTCAGACTGTTTATCCATTACTTTGAACTGTTTCATTATTTGACTATGCCAGCCACTTTTAGTTGCCCATTTCAACCTCTTTGCTTGCTAACTAGTGTTCAGTCTTAAATACCCCTGCCAGGAATGACTGGTTAAAATTGGTGACCTTGAACCGTGTTGGTCCGTAGTGAAAACTGTGAGTTTTCGTCAAAAGCTGTTCCTTCGCCGTGAGCATTGAAAGTGCAGTAACTCCCCTCTACAAGGTCTCAGCAGGTTAACCACAGCCACCTCAAATTTGATCCAAATATTTCCAAGACGTGGATGATGCTCACTTATGAAGCTTTTGAGGTTTCGTCAAACTTTGTCACCGTAGCAACGCCGTGTTCGCCATGAAACAGGAAACTGTTGTATCTTCAGTGTATATTATCCAATCTGTTCCAAACTTCATCTACATGTCTTTTGTGCTAATCATCATTTGATTTGCATGAAATTTTCACGGTGTAGTCAACACTTCATATGCTGAAATATAGGATGCAATTAGTGGCTGTTATAAGAATTCCCATCCGAGGACATGCTCGCGAATTGTCAGACAGAATGGCAATCAGGGGTGTGCTCTGCAACGGTGTGTAGCCTCATATCTACAAGGACAAGAAGACCTGAATAGCCCAAATACCTTTCGCCTCACGCCAGCAGATGATCACACGATGTGTAGGAGCTACACCCACAACTCCCATTATAAAAACCAACTGTACATGCTCACTGAGCCTTTTACTCTGTAACCTCTATGATGTTGTTGCACTGTTAAACGCTCCTCTTACATGTAAGATTAAACTTTGTAATAACTCGCAAGCTGGCTCCGATCTCCTCAATCTAAAGAAAAAGTCTTTTGACAGTGGCTGTTCTCTAGCACCACATAGGGGACACAGGAAGTGACGTGTAACTCCTTGATGCACTGTCCAAAATACATGAAAATTCTGAGCCGCATGGAACGGTCGGTGTCCGGCAACAGGACGAAGCCGCCGCAGACCCCGACATGCACAAAGGTGCGAGGGCCCTTCAACGCTGCTTGCAGCTTTAATTGTTTTTATTCTTATATTTTTAGTTTGAAATGGCTTGTAGGTACATGTCCAGTAGAGCTCAGACTCAGATTGTTACAGAGAGACTCCATTAACATAAGCAGTAATTCTACCTCACAGAACATAGAAGTTGCTGGTCTACCACTGCCTTGATTGGTCAGTTTGTATTATTGTTGCACAAATATTGTGTTGAATCCGAACTAACCCTTTAAAACACCAAAGTTACACGATAACACAAACAAACTAACCAACAGAGGCCCAGTTTTCCCTACTGTGATGGATAAATGTACTTTATGTATATACTAATAATACAAATGTATATGCTCATTCATAAACCGATGTAGATAGTAGACAGTAAGTGTTGTATGGCTGCAGTATAATGTATGAGTTGACATCAGCAGATAGATGAAAAGTTGCTATTTCGCAGTTGAACATGTGGGCAGTGTACTGCTACTGCTGCTGTTACTGCTGCTGCTGCTGCTGCTGCTGCTGCTGCTGCTGCTGCTGCGTTACTAATTCTGAACAGTTAATTTATGAGTATTTAAAGTCAACACAGACTTTCACACTCCTTGAGTCACAACCCCACTTTAATGGAAATAGTTCTTGTTCCAACACATCGAGGTGATAAAAATCTATCTCTGGAATTATTTTACAGCTCTTCTGCATCACATCATTATCAGACTGCCGTGCTGACCTGCTGCAGCATGTGGAAGATGTTTCTCACCTCTCTGTGCCATCATGCTGGACTCAGAATAGACTCTCTGCTCTCACCTGCTGCAGCAGACTGGCAGCCACAGACAGTGTGAGCATACTGGAAACTGTTACCATGGCAGACTTAATGCAGTCATTTGGAGGGGGGTCACAACAGCTGGTGATCAATTAGATTGTTAAATAAAAGATCAAAATATGCATTTAATTAAAAGGAAGCAGAGCTTTTATTGTGCTGATGAGGAAGTTGATGAAAATCAGATGGTTAATTAATATCAATGTAATTTGCTGAGTCATCACTTCCAGAAAATGCATTCCCAAACAAGACGAACTAGTCTGCAGATAATGCTAGCAGCTCCCTCCACGATTTACACCCAGCACTAACATTTTAAAACACACATACGCTCTAGTTTGTACCTGCCCCGCCCTCACTGTCACTACAATTACAACTTAACTATTTATCATCACTCTGATTTCTCTTCCTCTCTGTTGTGTGTGCAAATAAAGTTGATTTGATACTCAGACACTGCAGGTCTTTGTGCTAAGTGCTAATGTCAGTGTGCTAACATGTTCATAATAACATTGCCAACATGCTGATGGTAAGCAGTTGTATTACAGCTAAAGAAGAAAATATTTCATTATAATTTCGTCTGAAAGAACTTATTTTGACCTTTGCACGACGCTAATAGCATGTGAGCAGGAGCATTTTGGGGGAGCGCAGAGCTCGCAGCATGAGCTCGAAGCGTGCCCTAGTAGAGTAATATCTTTTTGATTCTGATTGGGCCCACACATCAGTAGGCCTACAGCTAGTATGAAAACTCTGTTCGCATGCTCCTCTTCACTAACAACATTTCACTGAAGGGCTCCTTTAAACACAGTGTGCGGCTGTGAGCACATGCATTGCAGGTATTTAGTTGTAACCCAAATCCAAACTTTGACCTAATCAAATCAACTTTATTGACCAAGTTTGAACAGGCAAACAAGGAATTTGACTTGGTGAAACTTGACTGTCTATGTACATTGAAGGAAAGAACAGGACAATATAAACAATGTAGAGCTCTTTGTCAGATGAAAAGCTAAGGGATCAAAGTCATTACAGTTCATCCTGAGGAGAACATGAACATCAGAACTGAATAATCAGAATCAGAATAATCAGAATCTAATAATTGTTGAGCTATTTCACAAAAAAACCCACAATTGCAGACCTGATGATGGCATTAGATGAAAAGTCACCAAAGTCAATGAGATTCATCCTCTGGGGACCATGAATGTTTGTCATTTCAAAGGTTATTTCAGTCTGGAGCAAAGTTGTCGTCCAACAGACTGACATGGCCATCTCTAGCGCCATGACTGCTGCTAACGTGGCGAAAAAGTACATTTCATAAGCCATGAAGGGAGGATCTGGGTGTCTGCAGCTGCAGATGAAGCCATCTCTTGCTCTCTCTTTTATTTCTCCTCTTTCGTTGCCTTTTTCTCCCTTTCCATTGTTCTCCTCCTTTTCACCATTTCCCTTATCTACCTAATGTTCACTTCTCAATGTCTGTCTCTCTACCTTCACCATCCCTCCACTCAGGCTTATCTCTGTTTTTTGGCCTGACAGACTCTTTTCTGATCACAATCCTCCTCACTATCTCTGCAGAACAGATCTGCTGTTTTAGCAGGTGGTTGACACTGACACAAACATACTCAAACATACCAGGAATTTGCAGGAATCCGCCCTGAGATGTGATGTGTTGTTTTTTTTTGCATAATACAAGAAAAACATCAGCAAAAAATACAGTACAGAGATGTTGTAGATCAAATTCTGTGTCATGTTTGTTTAGATCATGGTGATTTAGGGTATCATGCTTGTGTCAGTAGTTAAAAACACAGTAAGGGCACAAAACCAGTCAGCTTGAACCCTGTTATTTAAAACTGAATGCGCTGTAAGCAACTGATTTTAATACTCAGACACACTCTTGGTGTTTCCTAAATTAACTGTATACTGATGCCTGAAAGAGCATCAAGGGTTTTCATTCAAATGTAACACAAACTGTAATCACATTTCGAGAAAATAAGCAAAAGAAAATGTGAGTCAATGTGTTTCCATCCATATGATCCATATGATTATTAGGAGTTGGTTGAGTGATGGTTACTTGCATTTTGCTTTTATCAATACACCAGCTTTTCCACCTCTGCCCAGTGTTACAACTCTTTTTTGATATTTTAGGATTTATTGAAGTAAGGAAAAATATGAAATATTGAAGTGAAAACTGTGATAATTCGTTTTGTTGGAGCTGTTAAAGGGAGAGGGACAAACAGGAGATTAGAGTTAAAGTAAAATAACAGCCGACTCGATCCAACATTCTTCCTTTTGATTTTTTAATACACATCACATCCTTTGGTAGATCCTTCCCTCTGCCTCCTTGCTGGTGGTGAATATGTAAACATGGTGTTGGGAGAAACACTGAGATCAGTGAGTGCAGCGCTCAGCTGTAATTGCTATGCTGAACATGCAGAGCCGCTTGATGATTTGCTCTCCAGCTCAGCTGCACTTGGCTGTTTTTTCTGTCTTCGGTTCCTTTATATTCTGCAGACTGAGTTTATTTTTTTGGACTGACACTGGGAAGACTAATTTCACTCTTCTCTTTCTTGTCAGTCTATAAAAATGCTGTGATGTACATTCACTTTGAATTTTTTGCCCTGCTGCATAAGAAATAAGAGTTTTAGCCTCAGTTGGCCGTAGATGTATGGATGTTTTTTAAACTGCAATGTTAAGATTCAGGCCTACCTGGGTGGGAGTGTTATGTAATTCAGCTTCCAGCAAGGTTTTGGAGGCAGACGCTGCTCATTACAGCCGAGCCAGAAACATGCCTCAGTGGTTTTACAGCTTCATGGGGCCCTGTGAGCTTATTGGGGCATAATTATGTGACCGACATACAGTACAGCTTGATGTAATGTGCTAAGCGATCTGGGCTTTACTCTGTTTTCATTGTGTTTGAAAATGCTGAAGCAGGAATGCACATCTTGATAAGAGTTGATCTCGTGGCTTTAAATCTGCTGTTTGATCAAATAAAATGAGACGTTGGCATCGGCCTTGCAGCCGTTTTACACTTTGTAGTCTCACAGAGCAGAGTCCAGCTCCAGTTCTGATTGCTTTATTTCTCTTTTGTGAACTAAAGGGAAGATTTGAAGAGGACGACTACATGGTGTTTCATCAGGATTGCCAGCTGTCACTAGCAACACAACACAAGCTGTATTGCAAACACTATTTTGGAGAGGAGAATCTGTCATTAGCACTATCTCATTAACATATTAGGCTATGTTGAGTTGCATGAGAAGATGGACAGCACTGCCATGTCTCCTCCACAGACAAAATAATTGGACGTAGCTACTACGACATCACTCGCTTGTTTGTGGACTGCCATTTTGAAGCCTGGAATTAGCAAATTTTCCATCTTGGTTTTGGATTCAGAAGTGACGCACATCTTTTTTCTCCCACTTCCGAAAGGCCCAACCCTGACCTTCATTGTCCTTTTTAATCTGAATGAGGCCGTAATTTACGAAATGAACATTGTACTTTATTGAACAAGACTTGAAACCTGTGATCTCGGCCATAAAGTCATTAGGAACATGTTTACTGAGGTAATAAATTGTCGTTTTCTCTTTTCTTCCAAACAATCAAACTTATTTTTGACTTACATTAGACAGAATGTAGGTTTTAAAGCACTTCAACATTGGCTTCACTTTTAGGATTCAGGAGCTCCGTCCTCTTCTTTCATACAGTCCACGGTCACTACATACGTAGAGTGTGTAGCAGTTGCAAATGCTGAGAAATGCTTATATACATATTTTAACCCTGCAGAAAATGAAGAAGATGCACCTCTAAGATGAAACCATCTTAGAGGTGCTTGTAGACGGATGTTTGTTGCGGTTTGACAGAGCCAGGCTTGCCACTGGCCCGTTTCCATTAGCTAACATGAATTAACCAGCTCAGTTCAGTGTTGCTGAGACACTGTTAAGAGCAAATAAATAGTTTGGCTCACAATAACCCCCCCTAATACTACATATTGTTATTTTTACACATAACATGCTTTTGTGCACTTTAAAACAAATAAGTTTGAACCTTTTAATCAGTGAGATTTAGAGGTACTTCTGGAGAGAGCCAGGCTCGCTCTCCTTCTGTTACCGCTAGCTCATGTAAGCTAGAAGACGTTGTTGCCCAAAATTGCTATTAATTACTACTATTGCTTTAATTAAGAAAAAGAGCACGGATCACTTTGATTCTTTAGGTGTTTATTTCAACAAATGTTCACCACAATAATCACTTCATGCAGTACTTCTGAAAAACACAAAACAGAGCGATTTCTGAAACATTTCAATCCCCAAATCCAAAAGACATGTTCCATGTTTTTTACATTCGTCCATCTGACCTCACATTTTCAGGGATTCATTTTCAAATAAATTATACAGCGGAAAACTGGAATAAAAATTTGAATGAGCAAGTAGTTTGCCCAAATTCTTAATTCTATTCTTTAATTGGCGTATTTAATGTTAGAGTTTCTTGGATCTTGCCTATTTTTCAGAGAAGTCCAAATATATCACTTGTTAGATCATTATATTAGCTCCATAATAAAAAGTACAATTTCCATTTTCCTTATTAACCATGCAGGAAGAAGAATTATTTCATTCTAAGGATACTTTTGTATGCCTTTCTCTTTTGTGTCATATTACCAAACAGATGATTATATGTGGTCATGAGTTGGCAATTTTTACCATAATCAGTTATGGTCCTCGTATGCTGCAGTTTGACTGGCTAGAAGAGTAAGAAGATAACCAGATAACACTTACTGCTGACCATCAGTCGCTCGTATTGTTGGTTGCTACTGTACAGTTGGTTTAGGCATCACAGGCAAACATTTAAAGGACAGTTTTGGGTGAGAAAAGCAGTCTAAGTTCAGCTACTTTTATGGCAGATCACAAAAACACGATGATGAATATCTAAAGAAAAGGTAGGTAGGTCTGTGAGGACCACAATCACCTGCTTCTAACAGTTCTTTTGTAAGCAATTCAAATTTCTATTTGAATTGAATTTTAATTTCTTAGAGAGAAAAAAAAAACAAAAAAAAAAGAACAGGCCTTTTATCTCTTGATAAAACAAATCATAAATATATGCATCTGACATAAATAAATAATTTAACTCCAAATTTCAAAAGAAAAAGAAAAAACACAAACACACTTTTACAGAAACAAATCTACCAAACGTGAAAATGGTACACTACAATAAACACACAATAGTACCATCAGTCACAGTCAAATCCTCTCACTGAGAGCTGATCACATCTTTTTCTTCAGGTTATTTTTGCAGTGACTGGATAATTCCAAACATTTGATCATATTGCTTATGGATTATTTTGTTTTGCCTTCCCCCTTCAGCTTTTTTTCTTTACAGGTCATCCAGTGAGCTCATGTAAGATTTCAGTAACTGAAGTGTAGCCGGGTTTGAGGCTCGTGATCGTCTCACTGCTCATTTCCTCAGAGTTCGTCGTCTTCATCAGAAATGAGTAAATCTGCAGTGAAGCTACAACGTTTGTCTGTTTGACTGTTGATGGTTTGCTGACGCTAAGCACCAGTTGCCACACTTTCCTCCACGTTCTCATACTTGGAGAAATCCTCCTGTTCAGCTCACACTCGCCGTACAGGTGTGAGCAGGTGGCCTGAAACGCAGCATCAGCCGCCTCTACACACAGATCTCGATGGGCGTGGCCACCAGGATGCGTCCTCTTTCGTTGTTTTCTCTGTTAACGCGGTCGTAGCTGCTGGTGGAGGTCGGCGAGCTGTTGGTAGACATTGAGGAATAGTGGGTGTCCATCATGACGTTTCCCTTGGCCACCACACAAGCAGGTGACAGGCTCTGCTGCTTCAGTCTGTCCACTAATACTTCCTCTTCTGACGAGGATGAGCTGAGGTCAAGAGGAGGCACGCTGCTCGCCAAACTCCCGGCGCTGCTGCTGCTGTTCCCATTCTCCGTGTCCAACATCCAGCACTGGTTGAAGTAGCTGAAGACTTCTTTGACAGAGCAGCGGCGCTCCTGCTCGATGGACAGGAGCCTACGAAACATTCGTAGAGCTTCATCTGTGAAACGGCGCCACTGTGAGGGCACCATGCCCGTCCGGCGTCGCTGCCAGCGCACAAACTCTTCGTAGAAGGCATCGTTTGGCATGGCCTTCTCCCAGGGGAAGTTTCCTGTCAGCATGCAGAAGAGCAGCACGCCAAACGCCCACACGTCTGTGCTGTAGTCCACGCAGAAGCCCTCATGCCGCGTGGTGTCGCACAGCTCGGGGGCTGTGTACGGGATTGTGCCGCTCACGCGCTTCACAGGAGAGCCGGCGCGCCGCGTCATGCCAAAGTCTGACAGCTTCACCTTCCGGCACTCTTTGTCAAAAATAAGGATATTCTCAGGTTTGATGTCTCTGTGGACCAGTTTCTTGCAGTGCAGGTAGTCCAGGGCGATGGCCACCTGGTGCACACAGCGCTTGGCCACCGTCTCAGGGAGTCCCACCTGAATACAGAGGGAGGAACAATGAGGTTCGCCACACCACGTCAGCTCTCCATCAGGTAAGGAAGAACAGAGTTAGACTGGCCTCTATGGGTTTAAATGTTTAAATCTGTGATGTAGTGCATCATTACATCAAGGCTGCACACGTTGTGGGTACAATTACTCTTTAAAAAGGGTAACCCAAACTCTTTAACCCAAACTTTCATGAGCATACATCCACTGATCTACATAACTATGTACCAGCAAAGGGCAGGAAAAACTTTGCTAATAAAAGGTGGTATCAAACAATCCAGGTGACAAAAAATAAATAAATAAAATTAAGAGCTTTGTGACCTCAAGGATACAAAAAAGTTTTGGTGAAAACAAAGTTTGCTTACAAGAAAACTCTGCAGGGCATCATTAAGTGCTGATAATACCAGGAGTGAAATTTCTTTGTAGGTCATTGTGATTCTACATTAGGAACTGAATCTGGCTTTCTTGTGCTAAAAAACTCCTGATCAGTCATAAAGGAAGGTTTTGCATCAACGAGCCCAGCTCTGGGCTTTTATTTTAATTACACTTCACAATGAAAGTCCAGTGGACTTTTGTGTTTTGGCACAACAAGAGCTCTCCAGAGAGCTGACAGCTAAATGTCATGCACATAATAACACAGCATGTATGCACTCACCTGTGGAGGGATTATGTCGAACAGGTCTCCTGCCAGAGCGTACTCCTGAGCGAAGATGTAGTACTCGTCTGTTTCGAAGGCGATGCCGTACATGTTGATGATGAACGGACAGGGCGACAGGTAGAGGGAGATACTGTACTCTCTTAGGAAGCTCTTCAGCTTGGTGGTCTTCTTCCTCAGAAACTTCAGGGCCATTTTTGTGCCTGAAAAAAGGAGGACAGCGAAGGGTTACGCAACGCCAAATCTCATTCCTCGCTTCAAGTGTTTGGGGATTTGTTTCACGGCCGCCTAATTGTGTGCGTGAAACTTAATTAAAATCATTTCAAAAATGTGATGAATAATTAAAATCTTCAATGTCACTGAATTAAATCCGGGTGGGGGTTTTTGCAGGAAATTTAGACTGCAAGTATTCAAAATCCTCTACTGGACTACTTATGTTCCCACAGAGTAGCCAGGAAGTTACCCCAGCTTCAAAATGGGACTGATCCCCTTTCATGTCAGGGAGTTTGCAGTAAAGGGAAACTTACAGCTGCAAACGTGTCCTCACAGTGGGCTGGAAACAAGATTAGAAAGCCAGAGACGAGGAAAAGGGTCTCATTCTGCCTGAAGTAAATCATTTCATGTGATAGAACAATGTAAAGGACGCAAAAAAACACACTCAGTTGTCTGGAGGGAACACGGAGGTCATTTGTGGGGACGTCGCCTCCCCTCAGCAGCGACTGACTGCAACAAGAGGAGCAGCGAGGGGAGAGAAATTACCAGGGTTAATCCGAAAGCTGGGAGAAAAAACATGCCAGACAATAACCTGGAGAGCTGCCACATCTGCCTCTCCCTGCACCAACAGTCAGTGTGTCAGCGAAGATGAGAGGGGACATTTCTCCAATAGCACTGGATCAGCTCTGCAAAGCGTTCTGTGCACTTAACAGTGTGCAGCCGCTTTAGGAAAGGTCAAGAGGGGGCTCTCGGTTCGTTCTTAATGCCAAAATTCAAGAGGAGTCTCCCCCATGGTGGCAGGACAGTCTATAAATAAATAAATACTTAGATAAATAGATAAAATTCTTAGAGCAACATTTTTATTCTTTACCCTTTTTGGAAAAATGTGCACAATTAAAAGCATACTAAATTAGTTGTTCCTGTTTACATTGTGCCCATGGATGTCCAGATAACTATCACAAGCTAAAAAAAGTAGCAATACTAAAAGTAAAAGTGATCATTATGCAGAATGGCCATTTTTGGAATGATGCATATTATATCACAAGATTATAATTAGGATGTATTATTGTTTTTATCCCTTTACTGTTGCAGCTGGTAAAGGTGAAGCTTATTTAATCACCTTATAAACTAACCTCTGCATATATGGCACAGCTGGCTCTGTGAGACTAACGTGGTGACTATGTTTAGTCAGTCTAACATTAATGTAAGACTATCAGCTCTCAAACATGGCATCAAAGTATCATCACAAAGCTGATTTGCACAGTAGCCAACAAGCAGCAGCTTTGGTTACTTGTGTTACAGTATTTTCATGTTTACATGGAAAATGAGTGCTTTGTAAAATCAGCCTGCTGGCTAACACCATCTGTTCAGGAGAACTCAGCTGACTCTCGTGAGTGTTTTAGGGCAGAAACTGAATGATAACCTACATTTCTAAAAAAAAAAAAAAACTACTGACCTGCTGACCCATAATGTCTGTGTATATGCCAGTAATAAGAGTATTTACAACGAGGTATTCAACCTTCGTTTTGACCATTTTTGCTACATATTTAACTAGCATTAACCTAGGACTATGAATAGAATTATGTATATTGTATTTCGATGGAAAAATACCATAATTTTATCACAAATTTTGGTTGGTTGGTTTATATTGCATTGAACACAGAGCCAAAGCTACTGAAATGATAGAGATTCGATGTTGAAGTGCCCTTGAGCAAGAAAACTGAACTATGATCTCTGTGCTGTGCATGTACATACATTGAACAAACCTCTATTGTCAGCTTTATCTCCATGGAACTTCCCAGTCCACAGGAAGCCTAAAGATATTCACTTTACATTGAATCATTTACTCAAGTGCTGTACTTAAGAACTAATGCGAGGTATTTTATATTGTGCTACGTTTACATCAGGTCACTGTTGTGCTTTTTTACTTTACTACATTTATCTGACAGCTTTAGTTAGTTACATTAGAAATGATGATGGTTGCATAAAAATGCATATAAAAGAGGTTGTAAAATATGATGCTTTCTTAGAAGAACTGACAGTATTGACTATTTTGATATTTTTGACATGTTATGGTTCCACCTCTCAAATGCGAAGATTTTCTGCTTTTCCAGTTTAGTGTCTAATCATTTTGAGCATGTTTGTTGAATGCATTGTGCAGTTTAATCCCTTACGTACATTTTCCTCATACACTTAACCTAACAATATAAATGCAGGACTCATAACTGGGTATTTTCACATAATACTTTTACTGACTTGAAGAACCTGAATACTTCCTCCACCAGTGCTGTCTGATCTGATCTGTTCAAAGCTGCTTGCCAAAGCAGATTCACTCTGACACTCATCTACACAGGCGCTGTATTCAGATGCAAGTTATATTTTATTAAAGCAGAGCTGCTCTGCTGTTTTAAATTGCTTTCCTGATGTGACTGTTTTTAATGAAATGTCACTGACGCCTCAGTGTGCTGTGCAGCTGTAATATGAAGGGAAATATCAAAATAACAAAATCAAATATTGGATTTCTTGGCAGATACTCGATATTAAAAGACAGATTCAGGAACGAAAAAACACCATCAGAACATACCTTCTTCTGACTGTTATCTGTAACTACTTTTGATTTAAATTCAAGATCCCTTCTTCACTGAAATCCATTTGCAAACAATTATGATTCAAAAGGTCAGAAATGACTTCACCCTCAGCCCATTTATTTCAAAGCGATTAAAGCTACACTGCCTCTCTGATTGTTGGGAAGTTGGTGACGAAGTAGCAGATAATGAAACCACAGGCACACGTGCACTTTACAGGCTTGAAAAGGTCAGAATTCATCTCAGTGACAGACTGCAGCCACTAGAAATGGGCAATGTAGCTGCGGCTTTGTGCTCCATAAAATAGACTATTAAGAAGCTCAGAGCAGATGGTCAGCATTTGGGCTTTTAATGTGAAAAGGTTGGACAGATTTTCTATTAGTTAAGTAGTGAATTTAGGCTGTCTGGATCCAGATCTGTGCTGAATTACTGCAAAAAGGTGGTTCATTTTTAAAAGTAAACACTTGAGAGACGAATAAGAGTGCTTTACCTGTCCATAGATTACATGTTTGGACGGGGGGGAAGTGAAAACAAGATGCATCATCATTATTTCTGATTCTCTCAGTGTATACCTGCTGCTGTGGTACCAAAGAGAAGCATTTTAAAGCTGCACTCTGCACTATTGTTATGTAAAATGAGCCTGTTTTATCGCTCTGAATCACGAAGTACAGCCTCAGAAGAGAACATCACATTTGCTCCATCATGCTGCCCTGGAGAGCTGCTCGCTCTGGACAAATACATTTCTGGAGGCGAGTCTGTGAAATCTCCTCCCTCAAGAGGTGATGGATTGAGACTTAAACTGTCTGCTGATGAAGTCGGATCTTTTGATTTCCTTTTACCTCAAATGCCTTTTGGAGTATCAAACACCAGGCAGATTGGTGAACATGAACTGTGTGTTCATGTTAACCATTTCCTGACATTTCACACGATTTTTAGGGATCTAATTGGCCGTTCGTTAAGCTGTCAGGCTTTCCTTTCTTACGTATATGCAGTTTACAGTGATAATGGTGGGAAATTTGCCACTCAAAATGTTTTTGAAACAATGGGTTTCTGATTTCAGACTGAAGTTGACAATGGCAGCCTCTCATATTCAGTATGCAACTGTCAATTTTGTCACCTAAAATTATGTATTAAGTACGGATGGTTGAAATAGTCAAATAATTATGTCTCTTCTAGGAAGTCTGGGTGATCCATCAGATGTCATATAGAACTTGTCAGTTTAGCTTCACTGCTTTTTCATTGTTTTCAGGCTTAAAACAGGGTGTTAAGTTGCTCTTCAACATTAAGTATTGCTTTTACTGCAGCCCCTTGTAGAGCACTTCAACATGTCTCCAACAAGTCCAACGCTTGGTCGACAGCTTCAAAACACTTGCAATTGTGGAAAACCTATAACATTTGCATTTAGTATCAGGTAAAACACACCAGTTACCTCTGATTTTGTGGATGACCAGGTCCACTTTCCCATAGGTGCCCTTCCCCAATTCACAGACGACCTCATAGTATTTGTTGATGTCCAGTTTTTCCAGGTTCTGAGCAGCAATGAGCTGGAGTTCCTCCAGGATGTCGATGGAGGCCCTGGAGCCATGGGGCGAGGAGTTCATTGTTGTGGAGGGACGTGCCGGGGCCGGGGGCTGGTCTGGAGACGGATATTCCTGTGAACAGGAGGAGCAGGAAGGAAAGAAAGGTTCATTTTGTGACCAGTATCCACCCATGTCTCCATTCCCACATGACCCCCACTGTAAACAGAGCACACCTGCTGTATTGTATGCACACATATATGCCAGAAGGCTTTGTGTCCAGGCCAAATGAACCATTATACAACCTTTGAATCTAGAGAAAATGTGTGTTCTAAAGATCACAGGGATCCATTACAATGAGAGAAAGCTCTACCAGAGACGGTATAAAGATGAAAGACAGGGTGTGGATAGTGTGTCATTAAAAATCTTCAGCACAAATAAAAATCTACAGCCATGCTAGCAGCTCTGTAAGGCTGTGCTGAGTGCCAGTATCATTAACCAAATAATGCTTACCATGTTCATCATCTTAGTGAGTGACAGTAATGTGTAGTTTTAGAGGTATTTAGTCATTTACAAATAATTATTTTGATCTGATGGTTCTGCCAACAGTCAGATTGGTTACGCTTAGGCA
The DNA here is from genome assembly GCF_042242105.1 of Pempheris klunzingeri. Lineage (NCBI taxonomy): Eukaryota > Metazoa > Chordata > Actinopteri > Acropomatiformes > Pempheridae > Pempheris > Pempheris klunzingeri. Next base: position 3,724,404 of record NC_092028.1, read on the forward strand.
TACCCTGCTTCTATTTTACAAAATGAACATCATGCTGTATTAATTAAGTCTTGAAACTAGCGATTGAGATTACAAACTCATTGGGAAATGTTTATTGAGTTAATAAATCAAGTGATAAGTTGGGTCATTTTCTCATAAACCTCCATAAAATCTGACTTCACTTTGGAGTCAGTGGAGTCGTTCCCTGCTGGCCATTAGGAGGAAAGCAGATTTAAGGCACTGGCTTAACCCTTGAGACCTGGAAGTCATGTCCACTTCTTTTATACAGTCTTTGGTCTGGTCCAAAGTGGTGGACCAGACAACAGACACTGTCATTTCTAGGGCCACACTGCTAGCTTGACTAGAAGGTTTTCTAAGGCAAACAGTTAAATCTTTAGTTTGATGCAAATTTAGCATGTTACAAAAACTGAAGTCTCTTCCTGCACAAAATGGCTGCAGCATGAAGTGAAGTCCTGGCTGTAAATAGTCGTTATTCTAGGTCAATCAGCTCAATTAGCACTCATCTCACAGCAAAAAACTGGACTCTTTCTAAGTGGAGTTTACATGTGTCCCTCAAAGACATGCAAGTCAAATGAAAAGATGACAGTAGATGTGAATATGGGTAATTCAGTGATGTAACCCCTTCCCAGGCTGTTTCCTTGCCTGTCAAGCAATGCACGCTGGCACGAACTGAGTTCTGAAAAAGATGGACCAGGTAAAGAAAATAATTAAAGTGCGAAGCGAACGAGGCCACTTGGATCCAAGAGGAGAAAGTATTGCTAGTTGTTGAGGTGATCCTCTGCAGCTCATTAATGATCCCCCTGCATTAATGAAGGCCTAAATCTGATCCGATGTGTTTCTACTCCATCGCACCTGCTGACTTCTATTCTCAGCAAATCTGTCTCACCTTCCCCCTCCTGTTACCAAATAAAAGCCAAGTAACACCCGTCTGCTATATCCTCCATCGCTTATCACCCACGACGGCAAACATCTCTGAATGACGGGAGAGACTTTGCAGCCCTGATGGCGCAGCAGAAATGTGACATCTCTCATTAACGGGGATGAGAAAGTGTTGAATGAGACAGGACGCTAGCCACATCCTGTGCATTAAGTCCATCTGTGCCTGCCTCAGAGACAGCTCCTGTCTCCAGTGTGAGTGTGCATGATGGGGAATGTGTGTACACACAACTCAAGTACAGCGTGTGAAAACAATAAAACCAAACACAAATATACAGTATGTTCCTAGAAAGAAGTGCAGTGACAGTAAAACTTGTGTTATTCACTCAAGTTCATTTGATCCTTGAAATCCGACCCTGTTTTTGACAGCATTTATTGCTGGATTTTTAAGGCTGACACTGATGGATATTTTAGAGTTTTAAAAGCAGAGTAACAATATATCTGCCCATAGTTGCTAAGGTTTTTTTCCCCCATACCTGCCCCATCTTGATATGGATCCCCTTGATTTGTCTTCTGGAGTATGTAATAAATATGTAATGTTAACACAATCTCTAAAATTACAAAAGCTAATTTTCCATTTCTGTACTGCAACTTCCAGTTGAAGATAGGATGACCAAGTGTCCCACTTTATGTGGGACTGCATTTTTATCCCTTTTTGTCCCACATTTTGGCCCTACTTTTCAAAAGTCAAAAGTCAAACCACTGCAGGACAGATGTTCTTCTAAAATCTGGCTTTAGTTTAGAAGGCTGTCATCAACAACTGTATCGTAATTGTCAGAGATCTTGAAGCATTATGGAGGTGTGCATTTGGAAACAACAGCGTCAGTGGTGCATATTGCACACCTGAGGCCTTCTGTGCCCCTCCACCATCAAGAGGAAAGCCAGTACAAGATCAAGGCACTAGTTGTGGCTTTCTCGTACGGTTTTGTCACATCACACTGCTCGATCCGAGAAAAACTACAGCTAAAACTACTTAATTAAAAAATCTAATGAAATTGGCTGGCAACCTTGTAAAGCAGTTTTAATAATATGTTGCACATTGGATTGTATTTTGCAAACATTTATCCAATCATGTTAATTGCTGCACTATGAACAAAAGGTATGTGTCAAAACTGTCAGAATTTTAGACTGCCTCTCAGCATTACCGAGTGTTCCACATTGTCCCACACAAATTCTTTGTCCATTGTTTGGTTTGTCTGGTCACCCTAGTTGCACATACACTATATTGCCAAAAGTATTGGCTCACCTGCCTTGACTCGCATATGAACTTAAGTGACATCCCATTCTTAAACCATAGGGTTTAATATGACGTCGGTCCACCCTTTGCAGCTACAACAGCTTCAACTCTTCTAGGAAGGCTTTCCACAAGGTTTAGGAGTGTGTTTATGTGAATTTTTGACCATTCCTCCAGAAGCACGTTTGTGAGGTCAGGCACTGATGCTGGACGAGAAGGCCTGGCTCTCAGTCTCTGCTCTAATTCATCCCAAAGGTTGAGGTCAGGACTCTGTGCAGGTCAGTCAAGTTCCTCCACACCAAACTCTCTCATCCATGTCTTTATGGACCTTGCTATGTGCACTGGTGCACAGTCATGTTGGAACAGGAAGGGGTCATCCCCAAACTGTTCCCACAAAGTTGGGAGCATGAAATTGTCCAAAATGTCTTGGTATGCTGAAACATTCAGAGTTCCTTTCACTGGAACTAAGGGGCCAAGCCCAGCTCCTGAAAAACAACCCCACATCATAATCCCCCCTCCACCAAACTTTACACATGGCACAAAGCAGTCAGACAAGTACCGTTCTCCTGGCAACCGCCAAACCCAGACTCGTCCATCAGATCGCCAGATGGTGAAGCGCAATTCGTCACTCCAGAGAACACGTCTCCACTGCTCTAGAGTCCAGTGGCGGCAGCTTTACACCACTGCATCCAACGCTTTGCATTGCACTTGGTGATGTAAGGCTTGGATGCAGCTGCTCCAAAAACCCATTCCATGGAGCTCTCTACGCACTGTTCTTGAGCTAATCTGAAGGCCACATGAAGTTTGGAGGTCTGTAGCGATTGTCTCAGCAGAAAGTTGGCGACCTCTCCGCACTATGCGCCTCAGCATCCGCTGACCCTGCTCCGTCATTTTACATGGCCTACCACTTCGTGGCTGAGTTGGTGTTGTTCCCAATCGCTTCCACTTTGTTTGACAGTTGACTGTGGAATATTTAGGAGCGAGGAAATTTCACGACTGGACTTGTTGCACAGGTGGCATCCTATCACAGTACCACGCTAGAATTCACTGAGCTCCTGAGAGCGACCCATTCTTTCACAAATGTTTGTAGAAACAGTCTGCATGCCTTGGTGCTTGATTTTATACACCTGTGGCCATGGAAGGGATTGGACACCTGATTTCAATTATTTGGATGGGTGAGTGAATACTTTTGGCAATATAGTGTATCGGCAACTGTTTATGGAAAATACATCAACAAAAAAAACTTTTGATTGACTTTTGATTTTTATTGACAGAGCATAATTTCTAATTTTTTCAGCAAAGTAACAATCTTTACTGTGATCTTTTTATTTCTTTCCTCGAAACAAGAAGGTTCCAAGTTCGAACCCGCTGGCCAGCAGGTTTGAACCAGGGGCCTGTCCGTGTGGAGTTTGCATGTTCTCCCCTTGTTTCTCTGGGTACTCTGGCTTCCTCCCACAGTCCAAACACATACAGGTTAGGTTAATTGGTCACTCTAAAATTGCCTGTAGATGTGAGTATGAGTGTGAGTGGTTGTCTGTCTCTACGTAGGATTGAGTGGCGACCAGTCCAGGGTGTACCCCGCCTCTCGCCCAATGTCACCTGGGATTGGATCCAGCCCCACCCCCCATGACCCTGAAGGATAAGCGGTATAGACAATGGACGGAGGGATGAATACTCCATATCAGATTTTATAAAGGATAGAACAACTTATTTCCATAGTTTTCCTCTAGTGTGGAAAAGTAGGATGAAATGTGGTGGAATGTAAGTACATTTACTCAAATAATACATACATATACACCAGTTGTTCCACTGTTGTATTTAAACCCCACATGCTGTTACCACGGTAACCACAGGTGTCACCAAATCAACCAGGACTGAATTACAACCTTAACACCAACAGCTTTACCCCACCTTGGGTATTTGAGCACTGACAGCACCCTTAACATAAAACCCTTAGAAACGCTCACAAAAGAAAATTGGATGGTCCTGCAGTGACAGTGGTGGATGAAAATGGCTCTGGAGACAAACAGTATGTGCTGAGCGTGAAAGCACGACAAGCAGCTAAAAATGAGGAGTCAGCCAAACCCAAAGGAGCCAACTGGCTGTCTATCACCGGTCCACTCAGCATCCCTCTGACAAGGTCAATAAAACATACAGTGGATGAGACAACCAGAGTGTGTCTGGAGCTGCAAACACAGAATAAAACTCCAGCTCATGGATGAACACACACAGCCGTTTTATTTTAGATGCTGGTTCTGTGATTCGAGTTTAATTAAAACTCAAGCTCTTTTCTAAATAATGACTGTGCTGTCCAGTCTTGCACCACAGTTAGTATCAAAGTGGCCACATCAATGTAATAAATGAAAATGGGTTTTGTGTCCACATGAATAAAGAGTTGCTTCACAGGCGCTTCTCGTTGGATTTGCCAAAGTCTTGGAGAGGGACGCATCTCACCTCTGCAGTCGGCACTTTCAAATGACACTGGCAGGTCTAAGAGGGGGCACTTGAAAGCTTGTGTCATTGTTCATGTATCACGCACAAGGCCCATTGTTTACCAGCATTCACTGATTTTTAATAGGAACTGCTGTGTTTAAACTGATTTACACACAGATTTTATGTCCCCACGCATTCAAAAAACAGTGCGAACTGTAAACACTTGTGCTATTAGTACAGCTTAAAACATCTTGTGATAATAGACAATAAGTGGGTTTCAGTTCACCTGGATCATCATCGTGTGTGAAATGTTTGGAACTTTTGTTTTTGTTGATGTTTTGTTTGAATATGTTGATCAAATCCAGCACAGATTGATTCCATTTTGAGCTCCTTGAAATTACTGAAACTAGCAATGAGTGATATATATGTAGTACCTCAGATGTTGTTGAGACCATTCTGGTGTTGCTGCATCATCTAAGTGGAAGAACATGTTTGCTCATGCCTTGTTTCATTCTTAGCTTCACTTAACCATGGTAACCTTGACATGCATGTATGCAGTATGTATAGCTTCACGCTCAATTTCTGTCTATTAGCCATACAACCTCCTTAGCCTAAGCATAGACTCCTGTCCTCTCATGCTGCCATCATATCAAAGGGCTGGAGATGAAAAGAAGTCACAACCAGCACTAATTAGGAGCATCTTCTGTTGAGCTCCCAGCAGCACCAGCGCTCCTTCTCAGGGTAACCGTGCCAAGGCTGCTCCCTAGAGGGCCTAAAGGAGGGCTGAGTCCCATTTGCTTCCCCAACGAAGGGGATGAGACCGCCTTGCTGTCTTTCTTTCCCTGAAATGCTCGTCTGTAATCAAAGCACAGCTGGAACTCGGCCAATATGGCTTGTGTCATTGCTGCTTTTCTCTCTGTCTGAACGTCCTCACTAATGTTACATGCCTATTGCATCAAACAGGAGTGGAAGGTGAATGGCGTGACCTGTGGGAACACCTGCTGGGAGCAGAGGTGGCACAGAGGTGAAAAGTTCAGTGTTAATGACCTTTTATTCATCTTCTTGCACCAACAGCATCAATCTGTCATGCCTATAACTATTGGTTGATTTGTGTTTTTGTGTCTTCAGCCTCACCTTGTAGACTAAATGCTTCCCATTATTGGATTTCTTCTGATTACAGACTCAAAAATACAGTATTGGTTAGACTATAACAAAAATCAGTAGGCCTTCTAAGTAAATTCGTTTCTCAAGATTGGAGTATCTTGTCTCCAATAAGAAAAAAAATCTATATGGAGTTCTACAAGGCTCAATTCTAGGTCCACCATTTTTAAGTCTTTATGTTTTATTACTTACTTGGGATCATCCTCTACGTGCACAGTTTTGACTTTCATGGCTATGCTGACGACTCACAACTCTATACAGATGATCCTGAAACTCTGCACTCCCTTTACCACTCAAATGCAAAAGCTCAGGTTAAAGTTATTGGTCCAAAAGTCAGAAATGTTCACCCTTAAAAAAAAACACACACTGGCATGATATACATATATTATATCATTCATAAATACACAGAGAATCCAGAAAAAAAGACACTCCTTCCAGAACTTCCTTAAGAATCATTATGTTTTAAAGTTTTCTTTAGAGTAATGCAGTGATAGTTCTATACATCCATTGGTTCACTGCAAATATTTACGGGTAGTAGCTATTTCGGCACACTTTTAATGGTGCTAATTTGCAAAAATGTAAAACAAGCATAGGCTAAAAAAAGAAAAGCTGTAGTCCATAGCTTAACTCATTGAGTCCACGACAACATTACACTTTGTTTACATCCCCAAAGAGAAAAGTAAGAAAAAGATTAATAATCAGTGTCAAAATCCATTACTAATATTCAATTTTTTTCAAGTTTTGTCATTCATACATTTTTGACATTAATAAGGTTCTGAACGTCCCATTGACATGGTTCTTTTAACAGTGAGTCTCTGTTTATACGTGTGTCAAATACATGTGGAGAAACAGACAAACTATTTTTGTTTGCATAAAATTGTCATAAAACACTTATAATCCAACTGGTATCCACAGTGATGGCATTGTGCCCAGTGTACTCTGAAAACAGCAACTCAAGTGCTGACTCCACTTACAGCCTGTAAATAAAGAGAGAGAAAAGCTTAGACGTTACACCATAGGATAGAAATGTATCTGTGACTGACTCTGGTCTAATTTTCTCATCACAAACTAACACAACAAAAAGATCAGTATTCTATCCCTCGACACTGAGAAGCTTGTGTAAGCTTTTAAAGCGGACTTCAACTACTGCAATGCAAAGCTTTCAAGTCTCCCCAAAAAGTCAGTAAATCAATTACAGCTTGTACAGAATGATGCTGCCAGAATTATAACTGGAACAAAGAAAAGAGATCTCACTGCTCCTGTTCTTAGTTTCAGGATAGCCTTTAACATCCAAGAACTTGTTTATGAATCCATTCATGACCCCAGACAGTCGCTGACATGGTGCCAAGGTGTGTTCATGGTCCATGCGATCCACAGACTCTCTACTGCTCGCTGGAGCAGACACTCAGCCATGACCAACTGAGAAGCCAGATAATTCACTAACACGTAATATTACTACAAGTCACTATACATAAAAGGTGACAAAGGTGACAAAAGCGCTGAGTAATGGTGTCCCTGTTGTTTCTACACCCACATTAAGCACTGCAGAAAAACGGCCTCAGCCACCTCATTTGTGTTCCAGCCAACACTGACTTGTAAAACATCGGCACCTAATTAATCATTTGTAAAGCTGAATCAATATGTCAGCCAACTAAAAGATACTTACTGAACAAATGCTACCACCTGAAGCCATATTTGGCTCCATACAAAAAAAGTCTTTTACACCTCCAAATGGCTCCAAAAACAGCAAAAAACTTTTATCTGGGTAAAATCAGGAGTAATTTGTGTATTAGCAGACACACTAGCAGAATGACTATGAACGGAAATGTTGCTCAGTCCACCACTTTGCTCTTGGATGGATGAAATTTGGTGCAAGCAATTGTTTGCATGCTACACTTACCTGTTTCATTCCTGCTTAGCATCAGTATGTCGTTATTGTTAGAGTTTCATTACATTAGCATGTAGCTCAAAGCACCACTGTGTCCAAGCACGACCTTCCAGAGCTGCTAGTGTGGCTGTTGACTCTTTGTGTTGTTTTTCTTAAAGTATAGTTACTTGTGGGAAATACCCTTAATCCTCAGCTGGAAACTAATCACGTGCCTGTAAGCCATGGTCTTACTTTCAGCCAAATTTGATTAAATAGGTAATGTTTTTGAGATATCGTCCTAACAGGCAAACTAACGAATAGGACTGACTATAACCTCTTTAGTGGAAATAATAATAATCATGTCCAACAATCAGAATCCATTTTTTTGTGTTTTCACAAATATCTGCCTTGTCTCTGTCTGAAAACAGACAGACAGGACAGACTTCATCAGTTGCAATGAGTTCAAAACATGACAGTCAACACGGTTAGAAAGTGGAGTCCAGCAACTGGACTGTTGCTCTGCTCGGTCAGAGGAGCCTGTATTATACAGTTTTTTATGCTTGACTGGAGAGTGAAGGTTCCACTAGAGCTGAAATTGACAGAAGAAGTATTTTGATAATCACTGTTTCACTTTAAGGAGCAACAAAAAAAGTATTTTGTAGTTGAGCCTCTTGAATGTGAGAATTTGTTGCTTTTCTTTGGGATGTGGAACAAAACGAGACATTTTAAGATATCACCTTGGGCTCTGGGAGGTTGTGATGGGCATTTTTTTTCCAATTTTTGACATTTTGTAGGCTAACGGTTACTTCGACTCGACAATTCTTTGCCACCTTGCACTGCACATCGATTTACTGTGCATTTCTAATCAGCTCAAACAGCTTTTAAAGAAATTGTAAATGGCTCCTCGATTCAAAATCAAACAGGCAATAAGACATCATTTAACAGCACAGACTAATTTGACCTCCCGTCGCTGGTGAACTGCTGTCTCATTCCGTGAGTTAATTCGAGTTATTGTGTGACTTTGGTGTCTCACAGGGTTAGTTTGGATGCAAACAAACATGTTCAAATAGAGTCAGAGTTACTAGACCAGCAACTCCCGTGTTCTACGAGGAAAAATGAAAAAAAAACGTTTTTCTCCATGGAGTCTGGTGGCATTGAACCAACCGATATAGCAGCTGTATCTGGTCAAACAAAAAGGATCTTACAGGAAAGATCCTTTCCAAAATGTTGTCAGACAGTTAGAATAACAATCTGAGCCCGTTAGTGGCAAAAACAAGCACTTTTAGTGGACGTACTTGATGGGTAAGGTTGCCCCAAAGGATTACATTACAGCCATTGTAGCCCAATTCACGGCTGCCGGTTGGGGCAATCTACTGGACCAGTTCCAGTGCTTTTTGTACCTCAATAAATATGTAAAAATAAGGCCCAAGTTTAAAATGCTGAAGTTCCATTCAAACCTCAAACAATGACAGACAACGTGGAAAATATGATGAAAACATTTGCAGACATTTATAGTCTGTTCGTTTCATGATTTTGGATATACCAACTTATTCATCTCAGCCAAGCGCAACAGATTTTTTGCTAAATTTTGACAGCCTGAAAGAGCCTGGGTGGAATTTTCCATCTATTCCATTATGCTAAAATATTAAACAAAAAATGCGCAGAAAAACTGCTTTTCAACGAAGGCGAATGAACACACTCAACCCTCGGCTCATGGAACATGGACCTTTTTGCTATTTTACAGTAACGCAGCAATACAAGATTTTGCTAACAAAAAGTGAAGAGGCCTCACACACCTGTACTGGCCTTTGTCATTCTTACGTATCCAAGTCAGTGCCAGTGAACTACAGTGTGTGTAAAATGTTATTCTTTGAAGCTGCCCACTGAGATAACAAAACCAGTGCGATTATTTCTGCCTCACGAGCAGCTCTTTCCTCCAGAAATGTTTGTAGAACTAAAACTCCATCCTGCCGACCGTCACAGCCACAGTTTTGGCCTCCAGGCTGCTGCTTTGTGTGTGTGTGTGTGTGTGTGTGTCTGAGTGTGGACGTCCCTGCCTGTGTGGCGGCCTGCGGCTCAGTCCTCCGGCGGGGCTTGGCGGTCAGCTCCCACAGCGCTCATGGAGCTGTGGAGCACATCAAAGCAGCGAGGCTTTAACTGGCTCTGCCTACAGCATCTGCGAACACTGGGGCTTTGTGCCTGCACGCTCGGCGGCACATCACTGGACACTCTCCTTTAATGCCAACCCGTTCCTGCTGCTGTGAGCCCCACGTTACAGTCGGTAACGTTACCTCCTTTGTCTGCTTTAATCTCTGTCGCTCTTTCTTCGTCTCTGACTTACTCTCTGTATATCTCTGCACTATGTGTGATCCCCTGTGTGCTGTGTACACATGCATCAATTATAATAAGTGATGCATTATTATTAATCCATTAATCTACCGACTATTTTTCTGATTCATTTATTGAGCATGTTGTCTATAAAACAGAAGAAAAAGTCTCAAGGTGACGTCTTCAAATGGTACATTTTTTTCCCCCCAATCAATTTCAATACAAAATCCGAAATCTATTAAAATTAGTTTTTCGATTTCAACCTACGAAATCAAATCAGGATTGACGATTCTCAAAAGGTTTTCTTTCTCTACACCACACACTTCGGAGACGTCATAGTGCAGCTTGCTGGTAGCCTGCAGCTGCATTCTGAGACACTATGACAACATTTTGCCTTCCCAATGAGTTATGCAACCAACGAACACATCAGTGACAGGAAAACTACAGTTTGTAGGCTATGCTACACGCAGTTACCACACGCCACCTACCCAACGTGACAAGTGAGGCAGGACATATGTCCTCCCAGGCATCAGAAGCAAATAGTGAAAAGCTCAAACTGTTGTTGCCATCTATTGGCTGTTTTTGCTTTCGTGTTCACAGTTTGTTCCCGTTTGATTGATGAAATACGTTATCTTTATTACATTTTGACCACATGGCCTTAGTGTGGTAGAAACAACATGGTGGTTAGATCACCTTTGTTAGCATATAGCCTATCCTTTAAAAGAAGAATAAGGAAGCACATATCAGTTGTCTGAGCGTAAAACCAATGATTTGTTAATTTGACTTGACAGTCAATGGCAATGACAACAATGGCATGAAATGGCTGTAAAAAAAAATAAGTGAGACCTTAAATCGAAAGTCAAATTAAATCGGGTTGTTGTCAAATACTTCATATTCTGGAAACCTGCATGTCCCACGCAAACAGAGCTGCAACAAACTGCATTTTCATAATTGATCAGTAAAAAGAAAAAAAATGAGCGAGCCTAAAGTGATGCCTTCAGGTGTCTAGTTTAAAATAAGAGTCCAAACCCTGAAGATAATGGTAGTTAATTCAAATGTTAGCTCCATTAGTTGTTTGAACAATTATTTCTATTATTGATGTCCAGTTATCTTAAACCTAAAGATATTCAGTGAATTACAAATCAGTGAATCATCTCACTTGTGAAGCTGAAACCGGAGAATTTGTCAATTTTGTTTACTAGTTTTGCCTTAAAATGTCTGAAGTGACTAATTATCTCAGTAGCTGCCCATTCATTTTTCTGTCAGTCAACTAATCGATTGATCGACCATGTTTCAGCTGTGATAGAATCTCAGCAGCCCAGTTTTAGAGTCTAAATGGTTTTTGATGCCGTTTCCCTTGAGATAAGAGTTCCCATTAATGCAAAATAAATCATCATCAATAATAATAATAATAATAATAATAATAATAATAATAATAATGATTATGGCTTTAATCATCCTCCACAGGACTCACGGTGTCAGTTACAGTATCCTGAAAACAACCCCAGCACAAAGACATGGATCAGCTCCGCAGACACAAAGCCATCACTACATCCATCACAACGTGCCGCGCACGTGAAGCCAGGTAGCGCTGGAGTGCGTGCACGTGAGCATGTCAGTGTGAAGCCACGAAGACACGCAGGACGTGTAATCAATACATGGAGACATAGTGAGTCCAGTCCAGTGTGAGGGGTACAGATGTGCAACTGGGACACAAAAGCTTGACAGCAGCTCCATTGTTCTGCTCACTCAGTGTTTGGTCACGTGGCGCCTCTTTAACTTTAAACTGCATTAGAAGATTCAGAATTCTGCCCGTGAGGGGAAACAGCAGTTTAAATGAGGATCATTGTTCGTGCTGGCGTTTAAACACAACGGCAGCCCAGTGTGGTGCTGTGGGCAGCACAAAGAGGCACAGCTGGGACTGAGCAGCTCCTGAATTAAAAGACATCTGAAGACACAAATGTGCAATTAATCAGCAGTTGATTGGTTTGCTGGGAGATGAGAAGACACCAGATGTGATCTTACCTTTCAAAATGTGCCGCATGCAAAATGTGTCAGTCCATCCAGACAGCACCTGACGCTCGAACCACAGCGCTAATGTCGCAGATCCTGCTGTGACTTGTGTTTTTTCTTCCTTCGCGGTGCTAAAGTGAACCCGACCCTCCGCCGTCCGCACCGCCGCCGCCAGTCACCGTCTCCCCGCTGCCGACCGTCCCCGGAGCCGCTCTCTATTGTCTCCGCACTCCGCAGGCGGACCCGCCCACCGCCGCTGACGGCCAATCAGAGCGCAGAGCGGCGGTGCGCTCCTCTGCGACGATGCTGCCTTCACGTGATGTAGGAATGTACACCATCGATCAGATTGAGCAAGTGCTATAGGTTTAGATTAGATATAATTGGGGTGAATTAAAAAAAGGGTGCGGATTAGTATAATAATGATAATAATATAATAATTTATTCATACAGCACCAAAACAGAGCTACCAAGTAATTGCATGGTTAAATCGGGATTAAAGAAAAAGAAGTGACAAGGAAGAAATAAAATACCCAACATAATACAAGATAAAAACATTAACATGATGATAATTTAAAAAAACATAATAATAGTAATAATAAAGGGAATATGAAGACACAAGGCAAGGCTGGGGTGAAATGTTTCATCTTATGATCTTGATGCTGTATGTATTGGCATCAGCAATGTTGTTAACGTGGTTTATCCAAGTGGTGTTGTTCTGGCCAAGATGGCAGATCCACTCGGCACAGATTGAACAGCAACAATAATTGGGCAGTGACAGTGCAAATTAGCTAATGTTAGCATGTTAACATGCTCGACTAAAATGGCAAACATGGTAAACATTGTACCTGCTAAACAGCAACATGCTAGCATTGTCACTGTGAGCATGATAGCCTGCTGTTGTTAGCGTTTAGCTCAAAGCAACACTGATCTTGGCACAGAAAATATATTCAAATATCAAAACACTTTTGAAGCAGTTAGACAAAAAATTAATTGGCTATTTAGATCATCGTACAGTTATTTTTCAAGTAATAACATTTCATGGTTCCAGCTGTTCAACTGTGAAGATTTTCTGATTTTAAATAAAACATTAAATACATTAAAATTAATGAATTTTAAATAATTTCGAGGTTTGGACTATTGATTGGACAAAACAAGCATTGTAACGGTGTCACTCTTGTTAAACAATCAATCATTTAATGGACAAAATAATCACCAGATTATTCCATACTAAAATCTTTAGCTGCAGTCGGATACAGAGTCCAAAATCAGCTTCATCGAAACCAACTCTAACAATAAAATCTTGCTTTTACATTAATGCATGAGGAAAATGAATCTATTGATATAATACACAATAGTAACAGTCACAGGAAATATTTTCCTGCATTTAGTACTTTAATACATTTTCCTTAATATACTTTTGCAGTAACATTGTCAATGCAGAACCTTCACTTGTAACTGAGTACTGTACAATGTGGTATTAGTACTTTTACTTAAGTATAGGATCTGAATACTTCTTCCACCACTACTGCATCTAATATTTATTATGTCAAATAGATATATTATATGTAGGGAATTGGCCACATCATGGTGTTTACTGGTATGTCCAAGCAAATTAAAAAGCTCAATCAAGACAGTCAATTTTCTACCATGATTCCTGCATCCCTGAATGCATCATGAGGAAAGACAGAGCACAGCATGTACTGGGTGACACAGCTGTGAGTGACTGGTTTGCACATTCAGATCAATAGATTACGATGAGTGTCAGAGTGCTGCTGCAGGAGTGACTGAAAAGGTGTGAGTGACATCAGAAGCTGAAGTCATCTTGTGATCTTTTTATTGTCTCCTGTTGTGAATCAAAAGTGGTGAGAGCTTCTTGGTTTCTACCAATTCAAAGAGACTGAAGTGCGCACTCAAAAAGTAATGAACCCAGTTTGGTCCATTGATTTATCATGGTGATTATGTTGTAATTTATCTGGTGGAAGGCCTGAGGCTATGATGCTAGTTAGAATGTGGGCCATGGTAGGAGGGTACTTTTTTCTAATTAAATAAAGGGTTTGTGATTGCCCATTTCTATTCATTTTAAGGACTGACAAACCAAAAACATTGATTAACATGAACCTTTCTACATAAAAATGACTCAAGTTTGACCCTTAGTTGTATCACTGTATCCAAAGAGTTCAAAATCAGCTCACACTTAAAATTCCATCTGCAGCTGGATTGACACTATTTTCACTCTTCACTGTTTTTGGTTCTGAAACTGGCAGAAGTGCATTAAAGTTGTAGTTTGATGTCTGTTAGTTGAATTATAGCTTAATAGTGCAAAAGCTTGCTAATCCTGTGTAATATAAACTTCCATAATACTGCAAAGATTTTTACTCATGCATGCTTTATTCTGATAGCTGTTTCAGTACTGTAGTGTTTACTGTAGGGGTTACTACTGTTCACAGTGTTGATGCGTTTTGAGATGCAGGACTGGTTTAGCTGCTCGTGGTAAAACTATGAGCAGAGAATCATGCAGATCTTTCTTTCCACCTGAACACTCCCAATGACTTTACATGCCTGTGCAATGTTGTCATACTAATTCTATTGTTACTTACAGCATGAACTCTCCGACTACGACTTGCAGGATGCTACTGCTGGAAATAACATCATCACATCATCCTAATGTTTACTGAACATAAAAACATGAGACTCTCCCGGATACTTTAGTGATCCAATAGGTTTATGTTATGACCACCAGTTTTATTTATTACAACTTAGTGTCTGAGAATTTATGTTTTCTGTTTTTGGCACAAGGTTTCAAAAGACTACAATACCCATAAGTCTTGGCTGCTGTAGCAACTGTATGGAGAAGAAGCCATTCAAAGTGGTAACGAGTTCAAAATACATTTTTCTAGCTGAAGCCAAAACGTGGCAGCGTGTTTGCTGAATTCATCCAAAATGAGCTGCGTCAAGCTGGAGATCGTAAAATCAGTTGTCTCAGTTGGCGTGACGTTTAGCTCCTGTGCCTTTGATTTTTTTTAAATCAATGAACCAGATATTTTTCTAACACAGCTTCTAACACATCTTTTGTACTGAAAATTCATCCAAGAGAGTCATGCTGATCCGAGCCAGAGACGAGCTCCAACTGTGAGTCACCTACCTTCACCCAGGGGGAAGATCAATTGGACTATTACTTTCAGAACCAGGGGGGCGTCCAAAACAGCTTAATCCACTTCCTACATCTCTGGCTGAAGCTGACTGAGCTGTCACAGCCGTGGGAACCAAAACAACCATCCAAACAACTGTTGACTCCACCGAGGGAGCACTCACTATGTAGAAATATTCTATTAATATTATTCATCTATGCTCTGTGGTACTGTCAAAGCTTGGCCTTCCTCTGTGAATCACACATGGAACACAAAACTTAACGCAAGGTAACGCAAAAGAAGTTTCCACCGTGATATTTTGAGGACTTGGTGCACAAAATACACAGAATAAGGCAGATGCATGAAATATGAAGATTCAAAGTTACAAATACTTCTTTACGAAAAAGATTCAAATGAAAGAGATTTAAAAACATCAGAAATCAACACTAAATAAACTGGATGAGTTCCTACATAAAAGCAAGTTGAAATTAGTTTTTCTTTTAAAGTTCTAAGCAACTGCAGAGAACGAAACTGGGGCAAATAAAAGTTCATTCCCCCATTCAAAAGGCCATGAATAAAGGTCAGAGTTACATCTGTCTGTGCAGTGTGATGGAAATGATAATTACTTTATGATCAGAAGGTGTGAGAGAGACACAAACCTCTCCACGAGGACATCACAGCAGTGAGACGAATGTGAGCAGAATAAAGAGCAGGACAGCAGTGATTTGACTATTCTGTTAGCATCCTCACCTGCGATAGGAGAAACATGGTGTCACAGGATCATTTCATTTCATAGCGTCCTGCGTCATCGGTTGCATCACCGGAGCAGATTGCTATTCTGCAGACGAAGGAATTCGTCTCAGGGGAGACAACTTGAGAGCCAAGACGAAGGAAAACAAGCAGCAGTGAGGAGGGAAAAGACATTGATTTGTTTTTTGTTTTTACTCTGCAATCAGAATTAATACCGAGTTGATTATTCACTTTTCACTCTGTGTCAGTCTGAGAGCTTCTCTGAACTGCCTGAATCACACATTGCAATTTAAATGTTTGTATTTGAAGCAAACAAAGCCAGTTTTGCAAACGAGGTCCTCTCTCTGCTGTTTCAAAAATTTACTAGCTGACAACATGTGAAATCAGCCTGGGAGGCAAATCTCAGGGGAGGAAGAGGTGAATCTGGCTTTTTTGTTTTTCTCCGGGGGCAGGTTTGTAGCTCCAGCTAGCTTAGCTTAGCATAAAGGGTAGCCAAGGGTAACAAAATCCACCGACCAGCACCTCTAAAGCTCATAAATGAACACAAAAAAAACCTCTCAAATTGCCGGTTTTACGTTGTCTCGTCTCTGTGCTAAACTAGAATAAACACATCCTGGATTAGAAAGTGACATCGATCTCATCTGGCTCTGTTTGGCTCTGCCTCTGACACTGCTTTATTTAAGCAGCCCTCAGCTTTGAGGAGCGTTACAGTGAGTTTCAGCTCTGTCCAGTCCAACTTTATTGTTTTGGCTCGCTCTCACCACTCTCATAGCGTCAATTTCACCCACAGCAGGCAGCTGTTTTCAGGAAAAAAGCTCTAAAAACCCACTTTGCACCACCTGCTCAGTAGCAAACTGCAGTTAGAGACTATGTGGAGAACACAGTGGAGTATTTCACAGCTAAAAACAAAGATACAGTCTCAGGAGACCAAAAACAGGGCTGAAAGTGAGTAAATATAGGACATGACTCCTAATGAATGATAATGTTGCTTTGTAACTGCTGGATGTGCAAATAAGTGGCGGCCCTCTAAAATGTCCTCACCACATCAGTTTAAACGGTGATTATATGCCAGTGCTGTGTAAGCATGTTTTTCTTTTACTCTTTTTGAGCTTTCAAATTTTTTCACTGATGAATATATTGTAAGAATTTGCTGTTGTTGTTGTGACACACTGTTCAGCATATTCTGCTATAGTACATGCTGGTCGATGGCATTTTGCCTGCACATAAGCAACTGTGAGGTGACCAACCTCCCAAATGCTACACCGCTGATAAGCTGTTGATTGTTATTGGAAAAGTCATTTGGTATCATGTGCCATACTGGTCTGTGGCATATCTGCTCTTGTGGTCACATACGCAGTGTGTCAGGGTTCATCTCCTCTTTTGGCAGACAGTGAAGCACAAACTGAGCTGGAGGACACTGTGGCAGCAGTGCAGGGGCCAGAGAAGATAGTTTTCCTATAGGAGGTGTGAGAGCAGATAATTAGTTGGCTGTTGGCTCATTATCATGGCGGCGTGTTTGACTGCATTGTTTGATCAATTCTCCTCTGGGCAAGAATAATGAGATGCCAGGGTTGAGAGAAAACACTTGGAGGAAGTTACTGTACCCCCTGCTCTACATCCCATGCATCTGTTAAACAAAGCACGCACATTATCTGTCAGCGGGTGAAACAAACCTGAGGGCACTGGATTTTCATGTGAAAGTGCAGCATTAGTGATCCCAGAGGGATTTGTGCCTCACATTTGTCCTCACCCGCACTTGTTTACCACTAGACAAAAAAAAAAAAAAACACCGAACAGCTGGGACTCCTTCAATCAAGGTTATGCCGGCAATCTCCCAGAATGCCACGCAGCGCCATGAATCCCCACTGGGCTGACATCCAGTGTTTTTAATCTTGCCAGGAGTCAGACGCAGGGGAGCCTGTCTGTTAGAGCTTCTCTTCAGATAACCAGACTCAATTTCCCAGCCTGATGACAATCTCTGAGCTGCAGCAGGCCGAAGCAGAGCGAAAGATCAGGTGAAAGATTGCTGATGTTGCTGATGTAATTACGCTAAATGTTGCGTTTGCATAGCAAGGAGGACCAACTCTGCGGCCATTTGTCCTGCAAATGAAGCTGCTGTCATGGCAGGAGGTTAGCGAACATAAGTCTAATTAAAACTTCTGATATTGTCCTTTTTTATCTAAAGCAGTATAGTCATCCATACAGGAACCAGTTTATCTGTTTGTCTTTTTCATCAGAACGCACTTGTGCAACCAGGGATGTGCAATATTTCTAGAAAATGATTTCATATCCACATCTGAAATGCAAAATAGTATTTTGCAGTTTGTATTTGATGGACTTCATAGAAATGGTTTTGTATTTTCTTTCCAAATATTTTATCCAATATTACTGAAAATACTGCCCTTCATACTCTGTGTCATCTGTGTAAGATGACTTTGCACAACGTCACGGCTGAGATCCTGTGGATCAGCTGGACGTGTGTCCTGATCACAGTTTTGGCAGGTTTGTATGCACTGTCTTCATATTAAACAAACCTCTGTTTTATAGACACTAATTATTTTGTGACTTTGCCAGATGCCAATGATGCTGATGTACTGTAAATGATGTCAATTATTTTGGATAATCTCGACTCACAGTAGGTTCACAGGTTATACAGCTCATCTACGCTTGGTGCTTAATGATGTGATGCTGGTCTGGTCCAGTCTATTGGACAGTGTGGCCTGTAATTTGCCCAGGCTTGTTCGAGAGGCATGAGAATGGAGGAAAAGGTGGTTGAAACTTGTTAGTTGTTGTATTTCCATCAAGTGAAGCAAAAAAAAACTTGCACTTCCTGTTACATTCGAGTGTTGGTCAGCATTCTTCCCTTTTACTATTTTTACATATTTCTTAAAATAGAAACGGACATTATGTCAGCCGTAGGCCATCCATGTTGTCACATTGTCTATTTAACTGGGCCTGTCGAATGTTTACTGTGATTCAGAAATGCACGCTGCAGAATCTATGTACTTGGGTTTGTGAAATGATTTCAAGCTGCCTTAGAAATATAAATTAAACTGTAGTTTATTTTGATACATTTCTATGTTTTATAGTCTAATTCAATACAATTAGGCTACAAGTTGTGTATTTTGAAACTTGTATCAAAACAGATTTTGATGTATTTTCGCCAATCTCTGCGTGCAGCCTGTATGTGTATGTATGTGCAGACTGTATAAAAGAGGTGTACGTTGCACTGTGATGTCACCCATTGGTTTGTGGACCGCTGCTTTGAAGTCTCAAGTCTCCGCCTCTGTTTGGTTAGTCTCAACATAATCCTGCCCTAAAGCATACCCTGCTTTATCGTCCGTTTTCCTCTAAATATCATCAAAATGTACTAAATGCTGTGTCGTAGAAAACGTGAAACTAGCCACTGAGACCCTAAACTCCTTAGGAAAATGTTTAAGATGTAATAAATCAAGTGATAAATTGGGTTATTTTCTCTTAAACTTATATTTATTCAGACTTCTTTTCACATCTATTCAATATCTGTAACATTATTAGTGCTAGCAGCCTGGCTGGTTCTATGGATGACAATCCACGTTTATTGGTCGGTCCATCACTTCGATCCAGCGACAGATTCACATTTGCAGTTTTGAGTGAAACGTTGGATGGGTTGGTGCATTCATGTTCCCCTCAGGATGTGCCTTCAAATTTATCATCCAAACACGAGAGTGGTATCAGACCTCTGATCTAACTCTCTGCAAGAAAACTAATGCATTGTGAGTGTGTTTACCAAAATGTCAAACTGTTCCTTTAAGGTCAAGTCTTTGTTTCTCTTTAACTTCATGATTGGGAGGAAATTCAGATATGACCCTCAGAAAGGAAGGTTAAGGTAAAGGCTAATGTGATGATTCTTCTCTTGGAGTACAGAAGACAACAATTTAATTACATTTTATCTGAGTTATTTTTAATCCCCAACGCTGTCTCTCACATCTGTCAAACACTTACTGTGGGCTGTAAGACTGCTGTGTTTACTAACCGTGGCCACTTGTGTGGTTTATTAGTAACGACAGCAAATGCAAAAGGATTATGAGAAAAGCTGATGAGAACTCTCCAAAATGGTCTTTCCTCAATCTCTCAGCCTCCTGGGTCAAAATCATCCACTCTACCTCCCCCCCCACCCCGCTGTTGCTGCACATGTACGGAGGACAGACACACAAGCAGGTGACGGCTGTTTGGATCTGCCACAGTGAACATCTGCCATGTGTGCATGTGTGCCTTTTGACCGCAGAGAGAGCAGCCTCCCCCACAACAGAGGCCACAGCTCCGCATGTAGACACAACACTGCCGCGAGGACACGTGCGCACGACGAACATAAATTGCACCCTGACATTGCTCTCACTTGCTTGCTCTGATTTTATTTTCTCCTGAGCACTTCCTTGACAACCGTCTATAGAGAGAATATTTATTTTCTTCACCATCCACCATCATCCATCAAGGCCTCTCTCCTCTGCGCCGTCTGTCTTTGACCAGAACCATCTTTTTAATTTAAGTGAGTGGTTTATAATCATCATTAAATTCTCAAAGTACAATAACATAAATATTCTAGCTTGTTCTCATGTTACCGTTTCAAAATGGGAACAATTAAAATGATTTAAGTCGTCTCTTGGCTGTGGTACAAATCAGAAGGACAACAGACAGCAGATTACCCAGAATCCTGTGGCTATAAACAGTGAATTAGAGCAGTATCACATGTTGTGTTTGTAACTATGGAGGGAAGTGATCAATTTATGGAAGTAAATCTGACTCAGATTACTTTGAGAGAATTTACCTTTGAGAGAATATTTCAGTTTCTGAACCAGTGGTTCCCAAATCCATAGCTCCATTGACTCTATGGATGGCAATGTTCGCCCAGACTGAAGTATCCCAACAACTAACTTCTACACATGTTCATGTTCCCCAGAGCATGAATCCTACTGCCTTTTCTGATCCACTGACTTTTCCGCTAGCACCACCAGCCGGCTGACGTTTGTGTTTTGAGAGAAGCGTCTCTGTGCGGTGTCGTATGGATTACCATGAAATATGGTACAGACGCGGTCATGGTCCCCTCAAGGCCAAAATGCACTGGACGTGTCTGACACACATATTTTGAAGTACACAGATTGTTTAAAATGGTGGAATGTGTGCTAAAAGCACATTACGTCAAACTGAGGCACTGCCTTGGTTTTAATGAATTAAATGAGGATCCAGCAACTAAAGCTATTTTTTTTTCTTCAGCCGCAGCACCTGTTTGAAGAGAGCTACACGGAATAAAAAGATACAAATTTTATTTCCACAGATTATTATTAAAAAAATAAAATACCAACATTGTGGGACCCCCGGAACTCCTCAGGGGTGTGTCCTAAGTCCTTTCCTCCACTCTCTCTTCTCACCCATCCATCCCAAGAACACCATTGTAGAATTTGCTGGTGACACTGCTGATGTAGGTCTGATACATGACAACAGCGAGACAGCCTACAGAGAGGAGATTCAATTCAATTTATTTAATTCAATTCAATTCAATTTATTTGTATAGCCCAATATCACAACAGAGTGTCTCATAGTGCTTTGCAAAGTTCACTGAAATAAACAAGTGTAAGCGAACAAACAGTCTAATAAAGAGTCCAGCAGTCGATGAGGCCAATGGATCAGTCCGGTGGATCAGTCCGAGGCATCACCTGCCCTTTATGACCCTCCTTGTTCGGGAAGGAAAAACTCAAAAACCCAGTGGGAAAAGAGAAACCTCCGGGAGCACCACAGTGAAGGAGAGATCCAGCTCCCAAGGACGGACAGGCTGGAGGCTTGGACAGACGCACATCCATCACCTCTTACTGTGGTGTTCCCATAACAACCTGGACTTGAACACATCAAAAACAAAGAAATCATAATAGACTTCAGACGATCAAAACGGACTGAGCAGGAGTGCACATCACGGCTGATCTCACCTGGTCAGCACACATTGCACATCAGGTGGGAAAAGCCCAGAAAAGACTGTACTTCCTCAGAAAACTGAAGCAGGTTCACCTTCCTCACCACCTGATGCTCAGGTTTTACCAGGCCACCACTGAGAGTCTCCTGTCCTACTGCTGCACTGTGTGGTTTGCTAGCTGCACAGCAGAAGACAGGAGGACCATACGGTGGGTGGTGAGGGCAGCAGAGAGGGTGATTGGGACCACATTGGGACCACATTACCCCCCTCTGTCTGAGATCTACGCCGGCAGACTTCACAAGAAAGTCAGCTGCATCTCCAAAGACCCCACCCACCCTGGACACAAACTGTTTACCCCCCTCCCCTCTGCAAGGAGATAGAGGACACACAAACACAAACAGACTGCGGAACAGTTTCTATCCACAAATGTGTCAAATGTGTAGAACCTCCTCCTTAAATGCTCTCACCACAATAATCTATTATGCACCTTATCATAGTTTAGTTTTTATAATTTGTATATACAGTTTGCACATTGTTCTTTTTTTTAAGTCTGTCTATTTATTGCTTGTTGTTTGCACTACACTGCTGAGAGAGATGCTGCGAAATTGTTTGTCATTGTCCCTGTAACAATGACAATAAAGCTGTTATTCTATTCTATTCTATTCTACGATAATACACACACACACAAAAAAAATTAGTGGGCGTGTTTTTAGGACAGTTCTTGTCCAAGAGTGTGACTTTTGGAAACTAGGCCAAATATTTCTTGCCGCTAACATCATGCTAGTGACATGTAACGGTGAACAGAGGGAAGGTGTCTGTAAAGCATACATATGTGAGCCAGCCTACATATAAATAGCAGCTTTTCCTCAAACTGCTGCTGGTTCTGTGCTGTCGGCATTTCCAACATAATCCACCCACCCACCCCCCAAAAAAGGAACCTTTCTCATATTGAATTTACATCAGTGGTAAGTGGCTCTATGCTTCACCCCATGTGACCATGTCTAGTTATGTGATGCATCAATATATCGAACATGTAGAAAACATATCATGATAATGTCTAAAAGCAGCAGACGTTCAGTTTGAGACTGTGATGCACATGGCTGATTGCTACCGTGTTCCTCATGTCACAGATAATTCGCAGTGTTACAGAGTATGTAATTAGTGATTGCGTGTGCATGAACACGCTCATGTGACACAGAATCTGTGAGGTTCGGTCACACGTGTAGAGCAGGAGACGCAGGATGTTCACAGCAGCGGTGGCGGCTCCTCCGACCTGACAGCTCACAGCTTAGAGTATTAACACCGTCAGATTATTAGCAGACGCAGCAGATGCACAGACCTCCACACCACACTCACATCCTTCACTCTAGTTAAAGTAACAATACCACAGTGAAAACAGTTACAGGTAAAGTCATATTAGTGGATTATAATTATTGATCCACTAATGTTGCAGGCAGTAAAGGTGAAGTTCCTTTGAATTACATAATGCACTGATAGCTTGTGAATTTAATTACGTGTCATGTTCCTTTAAACCTTAATGATACACCATAATTTAGTTGCTGATCATATTTTATATTATCAATCCGAACCTTTCATAATCTGAAGTAAATGTAGTGAAACAAAAAGTGCAATATTATCTCTGTATTGGGGTAAAAGTATAAATCAGCACAAAATGACTCAAGTCCAGCACATGTAACTCAAAACTGTATTTTAGTAACTGTAATTAAGTAATGTAAATGTAATTAGTTACTCGCCAGCACTGCTCCACACTGAGCTAGACAGAAACAGAGGCCCGTTATCACCACACTGTATAGGCGCTGGAATATTTCCCACATCACGACCAAGATGCAGATGGCTTAATAACAATAATCCTCCTCATTACTGCCACTTTCTGATCAAATTCTGAATAGCAACTTGTTACCCTCACAAAAAAAAAAAGAATAGTTTGAAGTTGAAAACCTGGCAGACATCTTAAGATTCTCCTTTACTTTACAGACAAACTGAGTCGTTGGGGCACCCTGAGAGCGAATCCGTGGATGCTTGGACCATCTGCTGGGTGTCATTACTTTACTTTGTTTCCAGTATCTCTCTGCTGTCGCTGTCTATTGGAGGCAAAAAAAATGGCCATAAAATAATAAACTTTACATTAACTTACTCTCAAAATAAGACAATGAAGAACGCACAAACTAACATGACTGTTCAGCAACATGGATGTGTTATAGTAACTGCTGCTCAGACTCACTTCTGATTTGTTCCCAGTGCTCAGTTATGGAATTGCAATGAAAAATGCCCTGCGGCCCAAAAAGCAATTTTCCCATAACTGCCATTGTTAAAGCGATGTCATCTCTTTTAGTTAACAAATTGAATGGCATAGTGGCACATTAGTCATTTGTGCTGTGAAAATAATAATTAACAAAATGTAATACTGTTAAATAGATATAACGGTGCAATCTAGATATGAGAGTGAAGAATGTTATTAATGTTCTGAACTTGCCAAAACTGTGAGATGGAGTATAAACAACAGATTTCAATCACAGAGCACACGTGGTCTTTTTTTGGATGTATGAAACTGTCCATGTGCACTTTTAAAGCTCAAATGGGAGTTTCATTTTGGCTCAAAATTGTTCTGTTTTCTCAACAGTTTTGACAATAATAACCTTCCATAGCCAGCAGGTCATTCTTTAAAAACCTCCATCTAACCTTCCCTGATGCAGCCACCTGAGGTCAGGTCAGCATTAGCTGGGGAGCTTCACAGCTCACACTCAGATGCTGGATATCTCCTCCATCTTCAACCGCAGAATCAAAGCCAGTGGATTAAAAGCTGCCTTCTACCCCTCCTTTAAATTCTTATTAATTAATATCCAGAGCGGAAAGCATTACGTGAAATTACACTTTGAACTAACTTCTGAGGGATTTTTTTCCGTAGTCACCTTTTTCAGGCCACCTGTCACATGACGGGAGGTGATTATTGGTTAATACCGTGGTGCAGTTTGAAAGAGCAGCTTCATTATGGAAATGGCAGAACTAAAAGACCGTATGACCGTATGATTAATGGAGGTGAAATTAACAAGTGACATTTATTGCAACTGTGTAAATGTTAAATATGAGTGATTTCATTTCTAAATCATTACGTTAGCTGGTGTTGACACGGCTGTTCAGAGTTCTTTGGTGACGATGGCAGACTCACCACACAGAATTTAACAGTAAACAATCTGACTGGTTTTTCGTCTCTAGCCGATGACTGTTGCCATGTGCTGACTGCCACATGAGAGCAGATTTTACTCTGTAAAAAAGGATTTTAAATATGCACATGATAGCTATGATATGATGCTAACACACTGAGGCTAAAGCGGCAGAACGGAACATTTTTACAGTGTGGTATTTGTACTTTGGCTTATCTGAACACTTTTTAATGACTGCTCGTAACACATTTAGGGCCGTCGAAGAAATTACATATATTTTATCTTGGTTTTATTTCTGTAAGGTGAGAAATGTTTTCATCTGCTGTGTTGCAACAAAAAGTTAAATCTCATTATCACCCTCACATTCTGTCTATTTGACAGATTAAAGTCTGGATGCAGAGTTGCAAATCTTCCCCACACTGAAAGTGACATTCAGATATGACAAGCTGGCTCCTAAACAACAGCAGGTGAGAAAGTTGCCTTTTTGGCCTTTTGTTAAAACAAACGTGCCAACTGCAGCTTTTTGGCAACGAACTAAAGGATTTTCTCGTTATTGAACACAAAACTTTCCACAGGGCGACCTCTCCCTGCCATTTCAAGCTGCCAACTCACAGTTCCCTGAAGCCAGCGCTGACATTTTCCCCCAGTGAAGTTCAGAAGGAGCACACATGTAGGAGTCTATTTATTTGTCTACCTGATCACCACTACGCAGGAGCTGCTGCAGTTCAAGCCTCAGCAAACAAACAGCTAATCCATCTCTGTAAGTAATTTGGTTATGTTGGATTTATAAGACAAGAAAAATACTGTCATTAGTCTCACTGGCAGGAATAATTCAGCCTTTTGTCTCGGTCCTGCTGCTCTACAGCTGCAGGCACTAATTTATGCAGAAACAATAATGGCCTCATGAAATATACCGGATGCTCCCTGAGCACCTAAACAACACAGGGAGAAAATTTACATCAATTTACATCACTGGCAAAAAGCACCAAAGATGTTCTGACAGGCGGTTTTATTTGATATTTTATTATAGGAGATTATTCTGGGTAGCAAGTTAAGAATTGATTGATTCAGCATGTATTATCTGTAAACTAAACCCCCCCAAAATAACTAGATAAGAGGAAACATTTTAGCTCAATTACAGATTTCTGCAACTAATAATATGATAAACTCAAGTGTGATAATCATGCCCCTCTTTCTTCCTCATTTATTTCCATTTTGAAAAGCTGTCGGTTTAGTTTTGCCTGAGGCATGTCCACCACTTTGGTCCAAACAGAACTACTGTATATCAACAAGGAGCAACAATATCAACAGTTATGTTGGTCATCTCATGACTTTACTGCTAACTTAAATGAATAATATGAGATGAACTCTATCCGCTAATTTCTATCTGGTGGTGTCATGTGATCAAAATTTGAATTTGTCCAATATTTTGATTTGTTACTAAATACTTTGTGTATGCTGCTAATTAACTAGTGACTATTTGCATACTAATCTCCGACAGCCTTGTTACACAAGGTAAATCTGAGTCATGTTCTTTGTGATGTCTTTTGCTTTGTAGCTGATACAAACCAGATACAGACAACATTTGGTGAGCTGACTGTAGATGTAGCTGCCAGTCATGGAGTTTGTGTCAGGAATTCCTGATATTGCTGACTTGGAATCCCAACTCGAGGAAAGATTGACATAAACAGTTTTTTGCACTCGGCTGTTCGTAACAACGATGTGATTGATATGACATGTTTGTGGCTGAGGCCTCTTCTGTCACAACTACACCACATCAACCTGATCATCCCCTGAAAATGGCCATCATCTGGGACACCTCACGATTTCCCAAATCTATTTACCTTTGCTTGTCATGTACAACAAATTCCACGACTGGTTCGTGACATTGACCATAGGAGCACAGAGCGCCCTTCAACTGGGAAGATATTGAAGTGGAAGAGGAATGATGACGCTGGTGCTGCGAGGTCGGACTGTGAATCAGAGGAAAGGACACAGTCACCTTTTCTTTCCTTTTTTTAGGCGTTCCCAAATGACAGCCAGCGTCACACACACTTAGGACGCCATTGTTTGTTAACAGTTGTGTTCCTGGAAGTCATTTCCTGCCACCTCCTTCCTGATGACATCATGAAGGTAATGAAGAATGGCAGTAAGTATGATTGGTTGGGGACCAACGTGTAGTACGTCATGTCTCAGGAATTTATGACTATCACCTCCTAGTATGACACAGTGACCACTTTAACTTTCAAACATATTGTGTGGACTGAACCCAACATCAGTCTTACAGTCTAAAACACTCGACCGGCTAAACATGCGTTACTATAATAGGCAAAATAAATAATAGCTCATTATTATACTCTTATTATGATATATTATGTTTCTGTTGAGGGATTTTATAACATTGATATAACAAAAAAAAAAAAAAAGCTAAAGAAAGAAGCGGGTGTTGTTGTGGGGGAGTGTGCGGTCATCTGACTGGTGATATGGAGTCTGGCTCAAGCTGGCACTGGGAGGCCGGGGGATGACAAAGGCCTTGACCGGCCTGCTCACCAGTCCGGCCACGCAGGGACAAGAACACCCACCGAGTCCTGACCGGCCCGGACAACCAGAAGCTGCAGCAGAGAACAAGAGGAGGGAAAACTGACACCAGGAGGGGAATACAAACAAGCTGCAGAGCAGATGAAGTGAAAGGAGGGTTGGGAGCAACAAAGTAAACACGTCAGATATTTAGTCTGTCTTGAAAAAACATTTCAGTGTTTTAGCATGTTTTTATGTACTATAATTGATATATTTTCGATTTTTGACTTGTGTCCCACCACTATTCAGGATGCGTTTGGTGTCCATTTCAACTTGCATATTTAAGTAGTCCATCAAGGGGAACAGAAGGGGAAGAAAAACTGTGTCATTGCAGCATGAAATCAGTGTAATTAAAACCAAAGAAAACAGTACAAACAGGAAAGCAGCAAACAATTTCAGCATATGTTAAATCTAATGTATTCATTGGAGTTATGTAAAGTAAAAGTAGGTTAATGGATTACAGCATCATTAAGCTCTGCAGAAAAGAAATTATTGCACAGTTTTATGATATTGTGCAATACTGCATATTGCTTCACATAATAATATTGTGCAACATGACCCTGTGAAACCATGACATACGTGCACATGTATGTTGTACATAGAGTGAGGAAGATGTGTGAATATTATGGATGCAGTGACCTGATTTCATACCTCACAACATACTGATGTGTAAATATAATATTAACAGTCTGCAGAGGCACATGAATATGATCACTGCGTTGTGGAAAATGACCTAAAATATATAGATATAACTCCAAAAACACCAAATATATCCATGTCATGAAGTACAGAATTGTGAAGTTCCTGTTCTGAAAAAGCTAAAAAACTGTTCAGCATTTTAAGCACTTCAGACTTTGTTGGGGAACAGATTGTCTTACAAAACTCATGGTGAGCATCTTGCTTTCAAACTAAAAATTAAAAACTGTTTTCAGTTTAACAGAAAGAAGATCACGTTCAAAATCATGACACTTGGAGATGTGACGTTTTCACCAGACAGGAAGGGGATGAAACTTGTGATCTGCAAAGTAACTAAAGACAAACTAAAGACAAATGGAGCAAAAGGTACGAATGGCCCTGAGATGTGTTGTGCCATCAGGGTCGGGTCCATCACCTCACCTTGTTTCACGTCCTGGCAGAGACCAGATCACAGATGGAGAAACCAGAACCAAAACCTCTGAGAATGTTAACAACACAGATTGTGTTTGGAAAATGATCCTGAAAAAAAAAAGCTGTAAAATCCCAACATAAATGTAGTGTTTTTAATTATGTTTGTGATTTGTATGATAGAATGTCTACGATGAGTTATGTATGTTGGTTTTGAATGTTTTTGATGAAATGTAACAGTATCCTCATTTTAGGTGTAAGATGCAAGTTTAATACATCCAAAGAGGGTAACAATACATTTAGGTTTAGTTCTCAATTCAAGTTTAGTTTAATATTTGGCTTTTCATGATTCCTTGAAGCTTAAACATCAACAAATACTACTAATAACATTTCAGCAGCAGTCAGTGGTGGAAAGTAACTTCATTTCCTCAAGTAGTAGTGAGTATATTTTTGAGCTACTTACTTGTGTATTTCAATTTTCTACTATTCCATATACATTCTAGATCTACTCTTTTACCTCACTGCATTTATGTGACACCTTTAAACACTTGACAGATTAACATTTGTGCATACAAAGCATATGAATTCTTCTAGAAATACTTTACAAATAAATAGAAATAATTACATGTACTACATGTAGAAATCCTGCTTGTGCACTGATGCATGAGTACTAACGATCTAATGATATAATATGTGGTAATGTAACAGTCACAGGAGACATTTTTCTTTACCAAGTGCTTTTAGTTTTAATATTTTAAGTATCGTAAGTGCGGTTTTCATGATTATTCTTAGATGCTTTTACTTCAGTAACATTTTCAATGCAGGACTTTCACTTGTATTTTGCAGTGTGGTATTAGTGGTTTTACTTAAGTAAAGGATCTGAGTAGCTCTTTCACCCGTTAGTGCAGCAGATCATTGGGCTTCAAGAACTGATTCCGCTCCAGCATGCGATCACTGCCACCTGATGGGCAGCAGAGTGAGTGACACGTCTTTGTTTCCTCACAGCTCTCCTTTGTTTTGTTGCTGATGAGCTGAAGGAAAAACAGCAAACATCTGCGCTGACTTATATTGAAACACAATATAATATAATAATAATATTTTTTGCTGCTCAGTTCTATCTGCCCCATAAACCACTGCATGTGTGTGTGTGAGGATCCCGTTCCCATGGCAACCGGTCAACACAGTGATTCAACAGCAAGGAAACAGAAGCAGAAGAAGTCTGAGCCTGATTCACGGTGAGTCATATGTATGAATCAAATATCAAACATGATGTGATGATCGCTGATCGATTATTGTCTTTGGGTCTATTAATCAGTTTGTGTTATGTGACTTTTTTTTTTTTTACCTTTGATTCAACCTTGGTGTTCAATGAGTGGTCTGTGGCCCAATGAGAGCACTGCACTGTTTTTTAAGCCAAACATTAAAACTTACAAACCTGAAAATAAAAGATCAGTAATCAGTAATAAGTTACCTTAAAGAGCTGTGTTTGTGTCCAATTTCACCATTGCAGGTACAGAAACAGTCGATTAAGAGTTTGGAATCTGGTGGGGAAGTCAGGAGATCCAGCTTCAGTTCTTGATGCAGTTTCTGTAAAACATTTGAAGTATGTTTGAGTATAAACTTTGAGGTTTATTTAAACTGTAGAAATGAGAAAACCTGTCGGCTGTTTGCCTTCAGTGTGAGATTATCTGTTCAGTGAATATAGCTGGAGCAACTATAAATGAGAGCAAAGGTCTGATTCAGAGAGGAACTGAGCCCCCCCCCTCACCTGCTTCAGTTGGTTTTCTTTGCCCAGCAGGGGGCGCTGTAGCCAACGTTATGTGCTCAACCTTTACCAGGCTTTTACTTCATTACACTTCTCTCCTACATTTGTCTAACAGATCAAGTTACTGTGCCATTCAACATTTTGAAGTCAAAACATAGAATCAGGTTATAATATGTGAAACACTGATCAAAACCAAGCTGGAGCTAAAACAATTCACCAGTTAGAGGGTTGACAGATAATTGATCAGCAACAATTTTGATAACTGAATTTTGGATGAAAACTTGACAAATTTAACCCGTCAGCAGGGGCTTTTATTTTATGGCTTTTATACTCAACATGGTTGGTCAGTTAATCAATAAAATCATAAAAGATTAATACTGAAAAACTCAGCTTGACCCTGCCCATTGTTTAAAGTTTGAATACTGTTACTTATATATATTAAATATGTTTTAAGCACATTCATTCCACACTTTTTTACACTCTTTTTCAATGCAGTTTTTCTAAGTCAATGGAATATATTTACAGTGTGGTAGTGCTACTTATGTAAAGTCTCAATACTTCCTCACCTCCTCCATCACTGCTCACTGGAGCTTTGTTAAGAACCTGAAATCCACTTTGAAGTGATCCTGCTGTTCTAGAGGCATAAATATGCATGAGAGGAAATAATATAACAGGAAAGATTCCTGTCTCGACGTAACAAGATATTTTTCCTCAAAGGAGGCAAACAGTGTTTTCTGTACATGCAGTGCTCCTACGTCATTGTTAGCACTACATTCCACAATGAATACTTTTTTGAAAAAGGTTCATTTTAGGAGACTTAAAATGTGAACTGAAGCACTGGAAGGCTTTTTGAAGTGAAAGAGCTGAAAGCCGCTGCGATATTAGTTACAAGTTTAACTCCTGCTGCCAAATGAACTGTCAGTTTGTATGTGAACACTGATAGTCGACAAAGTTGAAGTGTAAAGACTGAAAGCAAGCGAACTGTCAGCTGACAAGTAAGAGCAGCTGAAAATGTCAGTTGTCTAAAGCCATGAAAGCAGTTAAAGTGACAGGTAACAAGCACAGGAGCCAGTGAACTCTGTCTAAGTGTCGTTTATAACATTTGAACCCGAGTTGAATTGAAAGAATAAGAGATGAAAACAGTAAAAGCAGTTGAAATGTCAGTCGTCTCAGCCATGAAACAGTGAATTAACTGTATCACTGCACTCTAAGCTATAATCCCACTGAGACAGAAGGACATGAGCACGTCGTTCAGTGCTCACACTAAATAAAACTCTGCTCAGACTTAGAGGCATCCTGACTGGCTCTCCTCCAAGTCACTTTCCCCGTACACCTTCGTCTCCAGACGGGATTTCCTGTCTGTGTCTTAGGGAGGGGCTGGATCTCAGGACCCCCCCGCACTCCCAGCACTGACACAGACAAATGGACTGGGACTGAGGAAGCCGGGGACAGCAGTGAGCTCACTCTTCGTCATAATGTTTAACTGGTCACCATAGCTTTGTTTCCTGCCTTTATTGTTGAGGATGAGCAGGAAGGATGAGCCATCATGGCTATTCTTCTCTTATTTTGTCATTCTGTTGCTGTACTGGGGTGTCTCCTGGGGCTGAACAGGATTAATCACTTCACTGCACTATAAAACTGTTTTTGTGGTTCATTTCCAGTCGTGGGTCAACAGTTTAGCGGGAGCACGTCCAGTCTGTTAATAAACACACCTTTCATACCTTACTCCAGTGATTCCCACCCAAGTGTATGACACTGTACAACATTAACCTTTCACAAGTGATTCCACCCCCAGAGTGAACAACAGCATTTTATCTCTCCATCCACAGTGATTACAGAGGGCTGACATCAACCTCATATCTGCTGTAAACACAGAGCTGAGTGCTGCTTCCTTCCTGCTCCTGGACCAACATGAAGAAGAAGAAAAAGCCCAGAAAAGGCACTTTAAAAGAGAGTGGAAATGTGTGTGAAACATGGCGCACAGCATTAAATGCTAACAAGCTTGATATAATCAGTTGCTGAAGGCTTAATGGAGCATTTTACTAGATGTCAGTAGTGTTTAGTTAACTGTATAAAATGTACCACTACATAGATAAGTAAGTGCCCTTATGAGATGTGATCTGT
Organism: Pempheris klunzingeri; assembly: GCF_042242105.1. Lineage (NCBI taxonomy): Eukaryota > Metazoa > Chordata > Actinopteri > Acropomatiformes > Pempheridae > Pempheris > Pempheris klunzingeri. Next base: position 3,756,950 of record NC_092028.1, read on the forward strand.
GTGGAACCCAGTTTAAGGTGGACGCAAGCAGGTCCGACAGGCTGCAGTCTGAGAGCTTCCTGGCTGAGATGGTTCGGTGGTTTTCAGACCATCAGCAGCAGGTGGACGAGCTGTTCAGCCACAGCGACGCAGACAGAAGTGGATCAGTCCACCTGCAAGAGTTCAAGCTTGGTAATCCACCTTCCCTGAGCCAGCTGTGGGGACGCAGTTCCTCTTGCTCTTTTGGGAACAATTATGTGTTTTTTTTTGTAATTTCTGGTTTTCTACACCAAAAAGATCTGAAGATTACAAACTCCTTTATCATTGTTCACAACAGACTTCAGTGTGTGTTCCAGCTCCTTTGACAGGCAGATGAAGATAATCTTAAAGGGAAAAGAGATGCCTCAGTGTGGTTGTATTGAAGTATTCATGTAGGGTACTGTGAGTCAGACTTTCGATAATGTGAGCAGTGGCTCATTTCCTCTCACCCCCCTCACAGATAAGAGCAGCTGGCTCTGGGAAACAAAAACAGAACAATGTTCCTTCTGTCTGTCAAACTCTGAATAAAGTGCGCATCTAGCACTGGAGGTTGTTTGAGGAGCTCCAACACCTGCAGGACAATAACTTTGAGGCGCAAGCTGTGATTCCTCATGAATCAGCTCTTTTCAAACAGCAAGAGAGCCGACAGTATGTGCGAAATTCCTAATGCTGCAGAAAATCTTTCCTATTGTACCAGGTACACCAAACTACACTGGGGCCATCACAGAGAAGAGAATGTTAAGAAATACAACTCTGATCCACATCAGGTGGTGTCTGTCCCAGATAGGATCTAACAGACCTATCTCTGGAGGGATCCTGTCTTCAATGTTGTCAGACACGCTGAATAACAATCAGAGCCTGTCGGAGTCAACAACAAGCTCTTTTAGTGTTTTTTAGTGTTGATCTGGCGCGGTTGCCCTAAAGGATTGCTTTGCAGTCGTGCAGCCTGTTTCATGGCTGAGGTGATCTACTGAACCAATTCTAAGGCTTTTCGCACCTTCCAGTCATGTTGAATCAGGTTTAAAAATACCAGAATTCCCCCTTAAGGTTTCAGAGGAGGGTTTTGTGCCTTTATGGTCTAAATGTTGTTTCAAAGACATTCCTCTAAGTGATGAATCATGACATTTAAAAAAAACTGTTCCACTGTCAAAACATTTCAGCCATCAAAACTGTTGATATCCATAAAACCTCCATCTTCATTATGTGTCTGGTTGCAGGTCTGATGAACTTGGTGGCCCCTTGTCAGCAGTCTCAGCTCCACATGCTGACTCTGCAGCTGAAGACGACCAACAACACGATCAGTTATCGACACCTGAGCAGCCAAGTGCAGAAACTGAGGTAAAATTAACTGCTTCCCTTTTTGTCACTATCTGTTTTATTTTCATTTCTATAAACTCTGGCTGTTTTTTTTGCCTGTTTGTCATCTAAGGCTGAGTGACGCTCAAACATCAGAGGATGTCTCCTGTTTGGACAGATGTGCACAACATCAGCTGTTGAACCCTGAGAAGGACAGGTACATTACCATCACCAGACACGGCTCCGTTTCTAAAACTGCTTCTACCACTGGACTAAACTATCTAATATCTGTATATAAAGTAGTTCTCGATGAGTTCCCTCACTAGGTCAAAATTCTGGGACTTTCCATGACTAAAAAGTTGAATTTCCTTGGCCTGTAAAGGTAACATGGCTGCATTTCTTTGTTCCAACCCTACAATTAACTAAAGCTCCTAAAGTTTATTCTCTCCTGGCATGTTTCATCAATTCAATACTAAAATTTCATGTAACTGTAACCAATCACAGGAGTGACAGGAAACAACTTGAAGAAGAAAACACGTTACAAAAAAACTGGTTCTGTGAAGAAGACACCCAAATTGATAATACTAAAATATCTAATAATATTGATTATTTTCCCTTACCCTGTCTGGAATAGACTTTTTTTCATTCCATGACTTTCCAGAAATTCCATGCCCAGTGGGCACCCTGCTTATAATGATGTATCAGTCACAGGAGACATTTAACTAAGTACTGATACTTTTGATGCTTTTACTTGAGTAACATTAGGAATCCAGGAGTATTTTTATGGATTTTTGTACTATAAGTAAAGTAAGTAAGTCATGCAGTCCTTCAATCATATTCAGATTGAAAAGAGGTTTTTAACTTTTTTCTAACACATAATAAAGCCATGCAATACGTCCTAGAACAGTTTCTCTGTGGCTGAGCTGGAACAGCCAGAGCAGCTGATAACTTCAGGCTGACGTTCGGACCAAACCTGCATGTCTGAGGTGAACCAGAGCAGAGCAGTGAACAGAGTTATTTCTGAGCTCAGCTAACAGCAGTAAATCACTCTGGGATCACCTCCTGTAACCACAGGACACATTTACACTCAACAGCTCCGTAAACACAGGAGACCTCAGCGCGACCTGCACACAAGAGCTGGTGCCTTTTTTGACCTGCACACCACTACTGCTTGGTTTGTGTGTGTGTGTGTGTGTGTGTGTGGATTCATTTACCATAGTTGTGTAGTTACGTACATTTTTTTATCATTGTACCACCTTGGCATTCTCATTGCTACATCTAACACTTCCAGTCTTCACAAGTGGAAAGTAGAGAAGTAAATGTGGGTCCTTCCTGTGAAAATATTCATTATTACTATTACTACTACGTTTTCAACATTCCATTCCATTCCGAGGGAAATATTGTACATTTTGCTCATTAACTATGTAGATGTATGTAGAAGTATCAGTCTTGTGAGGTATCTTTGGATCTAGCGGTGCAGTACTGTACAGTTTGAGGCACTTGCACCATGGAGTATTTCCATTTTCTGATACTCTATACTTGTACTTGTATTTATTTGATAGCTTTCATTGCTAGTTACCAGTTAGAGCAGATAAACACAGTTAACTCTCAGTCCTGCCTTTTTGCTTTTGGAAAGGCCATAAAAAATATAAGATAAGCCAAAAAGATATAAAATCTTTATGTGCTAATTGCTGTCTTTTTGAAAAAAATGCCAAAAAAAGTAAAAATACTGATTTATTTTCTGAAGTGCTCCTTTGTTTTGCACTTCAGAGACACCGTAATGTTCCTCATGTAAGACAATACAGATGTGCCTTCACCACATTACTTTGAACAGGCATAAAGCATGTCAGGTCAAGTCGACTGGTATAACCCATAATTACGGCTGCACTCTCAGAGCTTCACATGACTCTTATTTCAAAGTGAAACTGTAAATCCAAGAACACATAAAATGGATTCTTTGTGATGTAAAACTAGATTTCAACCAACAGCTTCATCCATCTGAGAGTCAGACTGATCCCCTTTGACTCCGCCGCAGCCCATCCAGGCAACTTTGGGGTGGTTTTGTCGAGCAGCAGCAGAGTTTACCATTTGATCAGGATGATCCAGGACCGGACTGGGATCCAGACCTCCAGGTTTGAGGTTTTCCGGAGAAAAGTGCCCTCAGAGGAGGCCCGTCTGCCCCCGGAGAGTTCTTTGGAAGAGTGTGGCTTCAAAGGAGGGTCAGAGGGAAGTCCTCCAGAGGACACTGTGTACTACGACTACAGTCTGCTGTTTACAGACTGTCCAGTCCTCAACTGTGACCACTACTACTGTTTTTAGCCGTGCTAGCAGAGTGGCTGTAAAGCTGTTGTTCAGTCCACCTCCTTGGTCCAGACCACTCTGCTGACTTACAGCAGCCATACCACATGCTGGAGGAGAGGGAAGAGAGTCAGGATATGAGCCCAGCTAAAAACTAAGGCTGTTCCTGGGTAACGTCCGGCGAGACCAGCAGGTCCAAACACCACCACATTCCCAGGAGGAGAGGGAAGAGAGCCGGGAAAAGAGCTGATCTGCCCCTGTATCAGCCATAGCCACAAAATACAACATGAAGAATAAAGTTCTCTGTAGAAAATCCCTTCCTGCTTTCTTTTAATGGGCTTCTCACTGTGAAACTTAGCCTGGGAAAATGTAAACATAGTCTCTTCTGGTTGGTAAATAGAAATAGCCAATATATTCACTCTTCTTGCTGGGGGTCTCTTTAACTTAAAGTAGATCATAAAGAGGCATCAGAATTATGTTTCATATTCAATTAAAAACTCCTTGTAGCAGCTTAATAAGTCTGCTGTTTAAAACGTAAAGTTGAACAGATTTATGTCAGAAACTGTTTAACAATTCATTAAACTCTAAGATATTTGTTCACATTTAGGTGACAAAGCGCAAACATGTCCACATCTTTCCTCTGATATAAAACAGTGTTTTTAATCCCGTCCTCAGGGGGACACAGAGGCTGAACTGTGGAGTCAGTGGAAAGTGCTTGGCTAGTGGAAACCACAGAGCAGCTATAAACAGCTGCTGGTGGCGGCCGCTAAAGCGTGCCATGCAGCCGACACACCCAGCAGCTTCCCTGCTGCTCCACCCTGCCAGACTTTTAGATTCCAGCTGCATAGATAATTCACTCCAAAACCTGCTGCTGCTTTATGTTCACACTCACACACACACGCACACTTATGCATGAAGACAGAATCACCAGAAAGCATCCAGGAGGAACACTTTTTCAAAGTCAAAATAATATTTATTCCATAGTTTCAAAAATACAATATAAATATTACAAAATTGAATACGTTTTGTACTTAAACACTGTTTACATTTGGGCTGAAAACACAGACAGACTTCAGATGAGGGCTGCAGTACTATGTCGTTGTACAGTGTTAAACATATTAAATCATATCTGCTCATGTTTGTCATATAAACCATCAGCTGCTCTCAGATCAGTAACTCAAACAAACCGCTGACTGTAAGGCTTTAGAGGAAACATTTACACTTTATGAAATGCTCTTGAGATTGTTAGCTTAGCTTAGCATTAAGACTGGAAATCTGGAAACAAGACAGGTGTTAATTTCTGAGCTCTAGAGCTGGACCGTTGCCTGTCTGTATGCTAAGCTAAACCAACCAGCCTTGTTTTTGACAGACACACATGAGAATGGTATCAATCTTCTCATCAAACTCTCAGTAAGAAAACAAATTAGTGTCTTTCTCAAAAAGTTGAACCATTCCTTTAATTCAATAACTCCTATAAATATCTGTGTGTTTGTGTGTCTGTGAATTTCACTCCCATAAAAGATCCAAAACATCTGTAACTGCTAAACTGAAGCAGGGGAGCACTGTTTTGGTTGTATGACAGTATCTTTTTGTCCTAAGGTTTTTGAAGATGACGAGTTTGATATGTAGCACTTATTATCAAACAGTTGCCATTACACATCCAGCAGTCACCGAGCATGTGGAGTCGTGTTTGTACCTACTTAATGACTATAAGTACAACGTTCACTCTCTTTTAGCTCTATTTTTGGTCTCCACCAACTCCTGAGGGAAATATCTGGCTCTTTAGCTGCTAAATGCTCCACTATGTTCCCCAGCTGGTCTCTAACTTTGACTATCTGCTGCTGGTGCTGAGCAGGTGAGAGCAATGAGAATGAACCAGAACTGTGAAGTTGCAACATAAACAAAGACATGAAAGTAAAACTTTGTGTTCCTCACTATGAGTCATCTGATCAGTTCTTATGATAAAAACACCTTTATAGCTGCTTTTACTATCTATCTATAAATTCCTGTTGTTGGGACATTTATTGTTACCTGACACTTGGCCTATAATACACTTGTCCTGTACACTGTTTACTGTGATATAAAAAGCTGAAACTTCACAGTAGAAAGATCTGTGTGGTGCTCTAAAGGCCAAAATTAAAATGACTAACAGCTAAAATCCAGCCTAAAGAAAAAAAACCTCCCACCAAGCTGAGATAATTCTGCTTGTTTTCCTTAGTTTGGGAATAGACATCTAGACATCTGTTCAAAGGACAGAATACTGACAAACGTATTTGTATTTGAAAAAGATGAACTAGTGGAAGTCTGATGCATTGACATACGATTTAACAAATAGCCGGGCAAGATGGAGCTTTCACAGTCAAAATAGCCATGAAAGCCATCATTTAAAGATGAGTTTTAAAATGATTCCAGCTAATGCCAGATTTGAATCAGGTCTTGATCCTGAAGCAGCTCGGTGGTGTTCCTCAAACAGAATAATGTGTACTCAAACATTCAAATAGAGGTTTAACAACTGCAAACTGCCACAGACAGCTATTTTTCCTCACCCCCAAACCCACATGGTTTATGAGTATAAAGAACAGCCTGACGCAGAGTTTGTTTATAGGCCAGAAAGAAGCTGGGACAGCAGAATGAGCTTTCAAAACTCGCCTTGATCATGAGCACACTGAGTCAGTCCTGCTGCTTTGGGATGATTGTCTTAATGCTGTTTACACAGAAAACAGCTCTACCTCACAACAAGTCTGAAGGAGAAGCAGGAAGTGTGTTTCCTTTCCTTTGGTTGGGGGGAATCCTTCCGGTGAGAAATACTGACTTTGGATGCTGCAGGAAAGATGACCCAACTGTCCTCCAGTATTCCTAATTGCACTTTGATCATTGTCCACCACAGCTCTTCCTTCAGCATTTAGTCGTAGCCGAGCCCTTGCCGTCTGTCTTTGGGTCGATCTTTGCCACCAGCAGTCTGAGAGTGTCTCCCGATGATCGAATCAGTTCTCTACCACTGAAGTCAAAACGGACAAAAAACTGTAAACACACAGCAACTGGGAGAAGACTAACATCTGCAGGCCTGTGTGTACTTTAATACTCACGTGTTATACTCCATACCAACCAGGCTGATGCCATTCACAGCCAAGACACGGTCGCCTGTTCTCAATTTCTGACACAGAGCGGCAGGAGAGTCGGGGACGACTGACTTCACATAAATGCCGCTCATTCTTAGCGGTGTTTTCTATATGAAAATGAATAGGAAAAGTAAACGATCATTGACATGATTCACAGTGGCCTGCAGCAGTCAGTGAATGTGCTGAGATATGGAAATGGTGCTGAACGTGGAAATAATTGTATATGTTCATAAGTGCATCCTCTGACTAAGTGTTAATAAGATTCAAAGATAGATAGATATCTAGAAACTGATTTTGAGGTTAAAAGGCACAATATGTCATTACCACATTACCAGTGGATGTACTTTAAAGAGGTCATGAAGTAGCGTGCTCTTGGGAGTTGTCCTCTTTACCACCAGTGTCAGTGAAAACATCTCCCTGAAATGCTCGTCATCACTGTTTGTGCTGCTTTTACTGTTGCTCGTTTTGGGCAGTAAACTGGAGAAATACTTAGCCTACAACAGCCATGACCTCCTAAGGATCTGCACTACATACAGTCACATTTGCCAGCAAGCAGATACCACCCGAGGATACCGGGATCAGTTTGGGCAACTATCGCAGAAGGAAGACACCGTTGGCGGCTGACGGAGGCAGAGGCAGAAGCAGGGGAAGCTACAGCCCCCGACTGTCCTCACAAAACATACGATCTCTTTCCAACAAGATCAACGAGCCAAGACTGGGGGTAACATCACAGCGGGTAATTGTGAATCTGTACGTTATTTTCTTGACTAATCGATCCGTCATTTAGTCTATAAAATGTTGTATACTGAAAAAGGTCCTCTCAGCCCAGGGTGACATCCTCAAATTGCCTGTTTTAACCAACCAAACCCAAAATATTCAGTTCACTAACAAAGAAGGCTCAAAAAATGAGCTAATAATGGTATTTTTACAATTAATCAATGCTAAACATAGTGTAGTCAGACAAGTTGTACTGAGTGTTATTTATCACTGCACCATATGAGCTCCAGTCAGTAATATTAGACCGCAGAGCTCCACGTCCTTCTGTAGGAACATTTAGTGTGATTAGATGTATAGTCTCAGCCTGTTGAGTTTAAACCCCTGCAGTTTACAGTCGGATCTGATTAGTCTTCTACATCAGACTTCCTTTGTGTCCAGATTAGATTGTGTGAAAACATAAAAGCGGATTTGAGACAATCCAGATAAGAGTTGGCCGTGCAATTTAATTTTACTCTGCGAATAAATGCACGTGTGCTGTAAATAGTTGTTATTAAATCAACATTAGGAAGGAGAGAAGAAGAAGGAGCAGGAATAAGTCGGCGTACCGTTCCGTCAACTAGTGCCAGGCCAAGACCATGAGGTCCTCTGTGGAGCTCCACCGTGAACACTTCCTCTCTGTCTTCTTCTTCTTCTTCTTCCAAATTCTCTGTCTTCCTCTCAGCATACCCACTGGCTACACAAACAGAGAAAAAACATCAAAACCAAATTGTAGTACACATAAACACTCTTGGGTTAGATTTGGGTTAATTAAAGGATTTAAATTTGATTAGAGTTTTGCTGTCAGTGAGCTTTGGATTGCAAAGATCTTGCTCTAAAATTGGACCATTATACTTTTATTATTCATGGGTGAATTTCTGCTCTAATATTTTCCAACCTTTCTCCCTCCTATGAGATTTATCTTGCTGGTCATGAACCACCTGCAGGTTTACTCCACCACCAGGATCTAGACTCCAGGAGATCCACGTCCCATCTTCTGAACATAGGGGTCTAACCGTTGTATTCACTTACAATTATCCACCTTAATGGCCTGATTCAATCATTTTTCGTCTTTATTCTTGGCAGGGCAGAACACAAAACATTATTTTTAATTTTTTTTATGGTCCCCAGAAGATGAATCCTACTGACTTTTTCTCTACTGCCACCATGAGGTTGACATTAGTGTTTTTAGTGCCATAACTCAATGATTACTGGATGGACTATTGTGAAATCTGGTTCTTTTCTATAAACTTGCTCTCCACACAGTTAGCACAACTTTAGTATACATGAGTTGATTAAAATGATCTGCTGAGCTGCCTGAAATCAGACCTGTTAGCCTGAGCAGAGGGAGGTTAGCATGCTGCGGTGCTGTAACAGGGACTTCCTGTCTTCCTCGTGTGGCTCATGTGTTTCATCCCATCACAACAACAATGCAGCAACAGTAGCATTCCCAAAAACCTATTCCCACCCCTGCACCGCCTGCTCTACACCCCCTCCCTCCGCCTTTTCCCAACATGCAGCCTGTCTGCCCCCCACGCAGGACCTGCCCCGAACAATACCGCTCCCGATTAAGATTCCACGCACCAACCCAACTGTAAATTCCCATGACGGATCGGCCACTGCTCTTTTCTCTCCTGACATCACCACCTCTCTGTAATTCTTGGTCCAGATTAAAGGATTACGAAACTTTCAAAATAACATTAGATGTTAGCCAAAACCACAGAGGTAGGTCGATATAGCTGAGGCCAAGGTATGGCTACGCATGGTGGGATCATCTATGGAGTTCTCATCAGATTGTAAAAAACAGCATCTCCTCAATTAATTCCATAACCTTAACATAATTTTCATTACAGATAAAATATTCAGCAAATAAACAAATAAGTACTATGAAAAGTGACAATTTCTCACATTTCAGAAGCTGGGACCATTAAATGTTGAACATTTATTTTGATTTATGACTGCATGATTAATAGACAGTCAAAACAATCAAAACAGATTGATCAACTAACAGATGAACCTCTACATAATAGTATAAAGTGTGCAGATTGAGAAAGTATTAAACTTTACAGAGATCGTGCCATATGGCCTCGCTTCAATTTAATCCTAAAACCCTTTAAGCAAATTACTTTTATTAAAGGAACTAACAGAGAAAATGTAATACTACAAGTAACCAATGAGAGTAAAGGCATCTGACTAAGAGCAACAAAATCCTTCAGCTTAAACCCTTTCTGTAAAGGCACACAACCACAGTGGGGGGCCTGTCAGGGAGCGCATTAACATAGGTTGAACTTCTTAAATTCAAACACAATCACATGTGACGCAAAGTGTTTCTGAAGATCTGGTTCAGATCTGAGGACAGGCAGAGAGCATCTCAAGGCTCGTTAGATCCCGCCACACAACTGCTAAAGAAATATATATATTCTTAATGTTTCTTTTCACTTTTCTACTTCTTTTTTACATTTATTCTGGTATTCTGGTATATACAGCATTCTACTGCTGTAGATATTTAAAGTTGGACTAATTTTAACTTCTTTATACACTGGTGGGTACTTTAATCCACAGCGCTGCATCATAATCTATAAGATCATCATATGTATGTAGCGTCACTGTCCTATGAGAACAATGAATCTCTAAAAAGTCAGCTATTCATGAGCTCAGAAAAACAGCCTGTTTTCAGCTTTGGGCCGACACATTTTCTAGCTGATCCATGATGCTTTTAATACATTATTTTTGTTTTCTTAACCCATAAAGGAACACTTCACCCTTCAGTGTATCTGAAAAAATACACTCAAAATCACTCAATTTAGAGATACACGGTTTTCAAAGGGGATGAAAAATTGTACTCTGTCAGACAAATGTAGTGCAGAACAAAGTGGAACTCAAATTTATACTTAAGTGAATGCAGCATTATATATATATATATATATATACTGTTGCCCATAAAGTTGGAATAATTGTTCAATATCCCCAATTTAGTTAAAGCCTGAATACACAGTTTGCAAAGGTTCATTGTGGTTTAAGTTTCACTGTGATCTGTTTGGAAGAGTTTGATCAATAAAGTTGAGAAGATATACACTTTATTTATCAAGAATAAATGACATTGTCACAATCATTTCATGAGAAGAGGTAAAAAACATTTTATTCCAACTTTATGAGCAACAGTGTATATATATATATATATATATATATATATATGTGTATAAACCACTTGTACAAAGTAACATCCATGCAATAAAGCTCACACAATAGTCACAAGGGTAAGTAAAAGTGAGGAGAATTCAGCTTTCGTGGCTGAGGTAGTTGACTCCCTCTCAGTCCTACAGATGACCTAATGATGGAGGCGTCCAAAAACAATAGCGCTGGGAGAGGAAACACTCTTTCCTCTGCACAGGGAACCCACCCTGCATGGCCTTCCACTTGAAATTCCTGACCTTCAGAGAGAGTAAAAAGATGAAGGGAGGACTGTGAAGGCGCTCCACCTCTTTTAAGTCAGGGGCACCTTTAATGTGGACTTGGAACCTCCAGGGACAAATATGCGGTGAGGTCCATGGGGTCAAGACACTAAATACTTTCCTTAATAGATTCAGTCAGAGAAGGCGAATAAGGTTTTAAGAGATGACCTCATTCCAGACGTTAGTAACAAGGTTTGAAGCAAAGTGGTCGGATTCCCAGTGACAGAGCTGTGTGTCATTTGAATCAAAACCTGCTGTGTTTAAGTGAAGCCATGAAAGGGCCTTTTGAGATGCTGTCGGTTTGTCACCATGTGTGGTGGCAGCCTGGTTCACTCTTTGTTTCATGGTCTTACTCTCAATTATCTTCTGCCGTCAGGTTTCAGTTAATATTTTTCAGCTGTTTGTGGCCTCAAAAGGCCACTTTAAAGGATCTATTGAGCCATTCCTATTTAAAAATGAATAGTTTGCACAAGGGCTGCAGTTAGCAGCTATTTTCATTATTCTCTGACTTTTCATCATCAGGTCAAAGTTTAAATTGGTCCAATACTTAGGAATATGACTGAAAACCTATAAAATTAATGACAGCAAGCAAATATTAGCATGCGAACAGACTAATCTATGATGGTGATATCAAGTGTTGTTAGACTTTCAAGACTTGACAAGAAGATCACAACCACCCAAGTGACGAATGTGTTCGCATCTATCTATTGTTTGTTCTGTTCCGTTCAGCTTACATTTACAGGGAACTTTCTGTTTATATACTGTGTACACTTCCTGTTCAGTTACCTTTCTTCTGTTGGCGGGCGCCCTCCTGCAGATCCGCCTCCAGCTCAGCCAGCTCCATACCCTGTGGGGTGTTGGGTGGCGTCAGCAGGCAGGATGGGTCCAGAGCCAGGCTCTTATGGTAGACCATGTCGGCCTGTCCTGGAAGGGTGTTCTGCAGCTCCAGGCTCTTCAACTTCTGGGTCAAGACTGCCTCACAGCTGCTCAGGTCACCGTGAGATCCTCGGGCCTGAGCCGGCTCCACAAGGGAGATACAGTCCAGGCCTGCCGCAGAGGAAGGGCAGGTAACTGGTTCAGAGACCGCCTGATGGGCAGGATCCTGGAGGACTCTGACTGAGGGTGAGGTCATAGACTGGCTGTCTGTGGTCATCCCGTTGAGTGCCTGAGGAACATAAGTTCAATCAATAACAGATGCAGAAACATCAAGGTGCCTTGTTTCCTGACCGCCACTGGCTTCTCGTTATGTTGCTGCGCTCTGAGGTCACAGAGCTTGTTACCTGTTCCTCCATACTGAGTTGGGCTTGGGTTTCACTGAGGGGGAGGCAGCGTATGAACTCCTGCAGATGGCTGAGCTGTTCAAACAGAGCGGGCTCCACAATGGGTTTACCCAGCTCCAAGTGAAACGTGCTGCTGGGCAGGATGAGCGGCGGGTGGTTGTCAAAGCTCTCCAGGATGTCGGCTGCAGGAGGAGAGAAAAGCCTTCCATCATCCATAACAAATGACCCGACCTTCACTACAGCTCTCTGATGAAAGTCAACTGCTGTATTTAGACTCACACCTAATTAAAAGTTGTAAATAAAGAACAGGACTGATGCAACTGTTGCTGGATGAGTTATTGTTGTTTTACACAGCACAGTGAAGTTAGAAGTGTAAACGTGAGAGCGAGATGGCGGCTGTCCTGCTGTGAAAGGTGGAATGAAGCTGATTGGTGAAGACAGACTGACAGGATTACTCAGGAGGAAACACAGACAAAGGTGAATGCTTCCACTCATAAAGACATGTGAGTGTTAGTGTGAAAGCATTCCTGTAATTATGATTCAAAAATGAGGTTGGTCACATTTTCTGACTTTTTTTGTAAAAAAAAAAAAAAAAAAGCCCAGATTCTTCCCAAACTGCTCAATATCAAATAAATTAATAAACACTATGATGTGAAATGTACATTAACAAATTGTCTTAGATATAAATATGATACAATCATGTTGAAATATTATTTCATGAACACTTTGGGCTTCCATACATCTTGTGGTGCCAGTCATAAAAATATGTAATATTTAAGTAATCATTATCAGTTGATACAAAGTCGAACCACATTAGATTTTAGCATCATGGACATTATTCACAGTTCAACTCTCTGTATGTATCAGGTTGTTATAATTGTTTTATTTATCATGTAGCCGAGTCAAGTTTGGACATGCAAGCTACACAATAGAATCCTGCTGAAAGAGGAGTCTAGTTACTGCAGTAGACAGGGCCAGCCTGTGGGAAGAACGGCTCAGGAAATGCATTCGGTGATTTGAAGGGAGAAAACAAACGGTAGTTTCATAATGTAGTTTGGATCTGTTTTTATGTATTTCTTAATATATTTCAAATGAATACTCATAAGTTCACACATTCCTCTCAAAAGTAAAACTAGATAGCCGAGCACAAAACAGTCTCAAGCTGAGATTAACAATTATCATTTTCATTTTCATTTTCATTGGTCAAATTGTTTACCTCCACAAACCAAAAAAAAAACAAATTTACCAGAGCCCAAACTGACATCTTATAATTGCTCATTTTGTCTGACCAAAAGTCTAAAACATAAAGATATCAAATTTACAACGATGTATGACCAAAAGCTGCAAATGCCCTCAGTTAAGAGGCTAGAACCTGCAAATCTTTGGTTGGAAAATGACTGTTTGCCAATTATGTTCCTATAAATGAACTAATCAATCAAACATGCCATCTCTTCTATATTCTGCATCTACCTCACTCACCTGTTCTCAGAGCGTCCTCTGCATCATCCGGTGATGGGGTCCATCCGGTGGGACAGGCTTTACCAGAGCTGTACTCCCTCAGCATGTGGTGCAGCTGAGCGGGGCTCAGGGCAGCAAACTCATTCCTGAGAGAGGCCCAGGACGCCTGGACAGATATAAAACCACAAAGAAAACACAGAACATGATGGGACATGAAGCACAAAACCTTCAATAAGTTAAAGTACAGGATTGTAACAGCGACCCATTGATGATCAAGCATTTTCCCATCGTGCTTATTGCTACTCTCTCATTTGCATGCAAAGTATTCTAAATCAACTACATGATTCGGTAAAAACTTTTAGCCCCTGTCACCCCAGGGCCAGTTGCGGTAACAAAGCCTCTTGGGAAAATATTTTTCAGTCTGAATGTAACACAGTGACACTTTGCCTTCATATCGCATCGCTGCAGTTTCTGTATTTATTCTGCAGTCTAACAAAAGGTGACCATATTGTAATAAACGCATAAATCTTGTTCTGTGCAGCGTGAGAAGTGTAAACTTTTCATTATTTCTCAGCCACTCAGGTTTCTTATCTTATCAATATGATTATTTCCTTGCAGCAGGTCTCACTCAAGCACACTTAAGTAAGACAATATTTGAACTTTTCATAACTGCAGAAAGTAACTCAAGGATACGGAAGCAGGTGAGTCATTGTCACAGATTATTGCAAGACAAACATTGTGAAACATTACATAGTTCACACAGTCTGTTTTCAGCTGAATTGGTGGAAGTAAGACTTTTCCCAGACATGCCGGGGCCACAACAGAAACCATAAGTTAAATGTTGTTGTGTCCCTGCCCTTCTCCTGTAACACAAACACCACACTGAGCTCAACAGAAGGTGAAGTTTAAATGCTGCATATAACCAGTAGAAATTCAAAAATGTCTCTCTTTGTTATGTCTGAGATTTAATGTTTGGCAGCTATATTCTCTTAAAATAACTCTTCAGATGTTGTGTTGTCCACAACTGCTGGCAAAACAAACGAGTCCACAGCCCTCTGATGTAATTTACAGCTGCACCAGTGAGCCAATTTGGTTCTTAAAAGCCCAGAACTCCAGACGGAAAATCTGTTGAGGGTGTGTGCTCAGCCACAGAGTGATCTCATGCCAGGGCAGGGACACACATTAACCACCAGCTTCCTAGCAACTATCCAACCCCACGAACGAAGACACACTTCAATGGTTGTGTCACGGGTGGGCTGCAGCTGTGGAGATGTTTCAGGGTTATACCAAGACTGCGAGTCATACAGTGAAAGCAGGTGTCAACCTCAGTGAATCTAGGCTTCATACTTAACCCCATTGCTCCAAATATAGTAGGAGGATCCCACTGACACATAGCAGGATCATATATCAACTTGAAATCATTGCCGTAAGACTGCACTTTCTGACGGGGAACTGAAGACTTTCTGTTTCTCTTCGCTCGCTTTAGAGCCACCATTCAAACGTAAGGTTCACTTTGCAGACCAGCTAGTTCAGATCTGAACTAAACTAACTAATCTGCAAGGTAAAATGACCTAAAATGTTTTTGTCAGTGTTGAAGTGAGTGACGAGAAAAGAGAGAGTGGCTTCAGTTATTTCAGAAGGCTGTCTGATGGCAACATAAAGCAGTGAAAATATTCTAAAATATTCTAAATATAGCACACACCTGTACACAGCATTACATTGCTTCTGTGCATCTGTGCTAGGACTTCTGCCTGCTTCTTCAAACTGGGGGTGTGCTGACCGCAATCTACTGCAGGTTAATGCACCGTCTATGTATAAGTACTTCATAAAACCCCACTTTAAATAATCCAAACAATCCCTTTAAGAAGGAAAATAAATGCCCAAATGGGATTACAAATTGTAGTAATCTTATGTAAATTTAGAAAAACCAGTAAATTGGTCATCAACTGGAATCAGTTGTAACACATAGCAGTTGAGAATGTGTTGAAACTATTTACCAAACCAGCAGAGACGTTTAAATAGTTAGCTAAAGGTAAAGATAGATGTCTGAAAACTGTCTTGTATGTAACTAAAAAACTGACAGTGTAAATAGTAGATCAATATGTCAGCTATATGAAGCACAGTGTGTAAATAACATTGAGTTTATAATCCAATCATAGGAACATTTGAATAGTGCATATAAAGGGGTAGCTGAGCTGATGTGACCAGGCTGTGGGGTACAATCAGACAAATAAACATCTACTGTTCTATATGAAGATGTTCAAAGGCATTTGTACCCTACCACCCACCCCTCTATCCATATCAAATCTATCTATACTATACTATACTATTGTCTATAACTAACCTCCCCCTTGGGAAATAATGCTCTCACTGTGTTTGTCAGTGGCTGTTTCTGAAAAGAATATTCCAGGAATATATTTTGTATAAGATGCATAGATAAACGTGGGGTTATATACAGCACACATAAGCAGCCTTTCCTATTTATAGCATTTCCATTTAAAGTAACAGTAGCACATGGCTACCCTACACAAAAACATTCAGCAGGTTCCACATCATCATCTTTCCCAGTGAATCACCAAAATGTTTGTAGTTCTGTAGTTTTGTATGACCTTTGTTCCTCACCTGTCATGCCTGGATAATTTTGAATGATGGTTTCTCTTTATAACTCTGAATACCTTAGTGCTTAATAACCGGCCAAGTGAGAGCTCAGCTTCCCTCTGTGGCGCAAAGTGTAAACAAGATTTCAATGGGTAACTAAGAGAGCCGTGTGCTTAAGGAGGGATTAAGTGTTAAGCTGGCAGTCTACCACTGTGCACCACAGACTGAATGCAGAAAAAAGCAAATCTAAAGTTGTTCTAGTGATGTACAGGATTGTTTGAGTGATAGAGTATGTTATTCCTGCGCATACACTCAAACAGAGGGCATGAAAGGCTTTAAAATGTCTCTAATGTATTTCTTTTCTCTGAACATTATAATGCCATTAGCTACATGTTTCACTTGGTTTACGTCAGAATAAAGATTTAAACTGATAATATATCACACACTAACTCTGTCTAGCAGGATATACTGAGGTCTGTATGATTTAAAGTTTAAAGTATGATGTTATTGATGGCCAAGCCTTCATTGGCACTGCAATCATTGAACATTTCACTGTATTTACTCTGTTCCTGCAGACCATTTCCTCATATTTGATCAAGTGAAGGACATCATGGGATTTTCAGTCGGTTTGTCAAGGCTACTTTAACCATAAATCAATAACAAGCTTTATTAGTCATGGTTATTACAAAGTTTGGCAACAGTAAGCAGCTGTTGAAAGGAGTTGGGGCGACATTGCTGCAGTGAGAAGGGTAGAAAGACGGAAAGGTTTGCACCTAATACATAAACATACATAGCTAATGATGTACTGACACTGTTAAAACAATGAACACATTCAGGCTGACGCAGACATGACTCGACTCTCGAGGCTACACCCGCTCGTGGTGAGACAAACAGGAAAGGAAAAACGGATGTCCTCTGACCTGCAGGAGGGTTTCTTTGGGTGTGGCCAACAGATTGACAGCAGCTGAAAGCTTCTGGAAGAATTCGGTGCCCAGATTGCCCAGACCGATGCTTTGGATCCAGTCCATCAGCAGGTCCAGGTTGGCCCGGATCTGAACACCTCGGGACCACTGGTAGAACCCAGCGACAGATCCTGAAGAACAAATCACTTTTACATTAGAGGATTGTATTACATGATATGGATGTGAAATCAACCAAAGCAACTGCAACCAAAGTTTTAATAGCAGTTACCGTAGGAATATTAGTGCTATTAGCCTGGTTACAGTGAAATGCTCTGAGGGAGTTGGAAAAAATAAACAAAAAAATAGACATAACATAACATATAACATAATATAAAGGTAAACAAATGCCTTTATAATGAAAATATTATATGAAAATGTCAGAATATAGTCAAAAAATATAGTTTATTAGCAAATACAGTCCAAAATTATAGTTACCCATTGTATATCAGCAAATAGATGGAAGCCAGTCTGAATATAATACACTGCAGGCAGTACTGTAAGCTAAATGCTAATAAGAGTATGCTCACAATGTCAATGCTAATATGCAGGTATAATGTTTACCATGTTCGCCATCTTAGTTTAGTGTGTTAGCAAGCTGACATATGCTAACTAACATTGACCCCTTGAAGGTCCTCAGAAATAATCACGTTAAAGATCCTTACACACATAAATGTGTATGCATAAAAACAAGCCATAAAAATGTTAAAAATCTTTCTTTTTTTTAAATTTTTTTTAAATAGTTTTTTAGACCAGCATCAGCCCTAATCATACATATCAAATTTTAATTAGTTTTTTAAAAAATTAACCCTTAAATTGCCATGTTTTTGTCATGATGCGCATCATTTTATGGTCTAAAATACACAAAAAATACATGAAAAAAATTGAGAACTCTGAAAAATTCACCATCCTGCAAAATTATAAGCAATATGCATGAAAAACTGATAAAATATGCTAAAAATAAAAATCATAACACACTAGAAAGTGCTGAAGACCCTCAAAGGGTTAAGGAGAAAGTACAGCTGAGGCTGTTGGGAATGTCATTAGTTTTGCAGGAGTTTGGTCATAAACTGACACAGTAATGTGAACAAAACATAAAGCGTGTCTAAAACAAAAGTTCAAACAGGTCCAACAGGGGTCTGAAGAAGTGAGCCAGTGTCTTACCTCTCTCCATGAGGGCGTTGAACAGCGATGCGTTGATGAAGAAGAACAAGTAAGCACAGAGTTGTAATGAGATGTCTGGATGAACCTGGAAGGCCGTGAGAAGCTTCAGTGCCTCCTTCAGCACCTCCAGGATGCCGCTGAGCCCATCAGGCACTCGTAGCTGACCACTCTCTGAGAACGGGTTCCCATCCAGCAGACCAGGCAAGGCTAAATACATACTCTGTGGAGAGAGGGGTGACATTTCACATCGCTGCTGTAAACACCAGCTGCATGTTGGACTGTTTGCTGTACAAAGTACCGGATAATATGAACTTCTGCAGTGGAAAATACCCTCTGTTACCATCACCACCAGAAGTGACACGTGAATTTCAACATGCAATATGTAGACACAGCTCTCCTTTGCCTTCACATCATTCCTGATTAAAGAAAGTAAAGTGCAATAAAGCTTTTAGGAAAATAATGTTCTTTTATTGTCTTGTCCAGTGCTGACAACATGTATTGACATGACTCAAAGAGAGGAAATAATTCACAGGGCACACAGGAAACTTTGCAGGAAAGCTTGAGATTCCCAACACAAAGGGCAGTTGTAGGAAAATGAAAATGCTATGCTATAATTACACTGAGATTTGACTTTTTACACGCTAAAAACTGCATTCAAAACAGGGATTAAAATGAGGACTAAAACAAAGAACACACTAAAAACTAAATAAAACATGTGCTTTAGCATTAACAAATCATTACCAGGACCTGCTTTCAGATCACTGTTTTGTTTCACTGGTTTTGAATCCCCCAAATTATCACTAATAATTGCTTCCTTTTAAACAAAACTGTGGGCAGCAGCTCATAGATCAGCACATGGTAAAGACAGGTGAAGATATTACAGTGTATACTGGACTTGAAGTGAGACTAACTTTTGAGAGAAGAAATCACACATTTTTCGTCCTCAATTCAATACATCAATACACCAAGGAGATTTTCTGATACAACCGCTTTGGTCCAAGATTTTACGGTAGCTAATGTGAGAGAATGTTAGCCTTAGCTAAATTAAAATGGAAATTGTTGTGTAATTGGCATTACTGAGTGTGTTCATGGACTTGATAACTGCTCTTCTTGTGCTGCTATTACACTGTGTTTTAGCATTCAGCATCATCTTCAACACAAAGATGTCTGCCCTCACATCAGCCAAAGTGCATATTTCAAGGTCATGAAACTAAAATTACAAAATGGCCCCAGCTTTCCATATAAGCTACACTTTATGTTTAGCTACTTTTAGTGTTATAAGACATGAGCATGTTACATGCTGACATTTATTTGAAACCACATGTCTGTCTCATGTTGAACACTTACAAGTTGTAAACACGTTTAGCCAATTACTCCATCAGACATGAATGCAGCTCTACGTTCCTCAGATTGCTAAACAACAGGACTCCACTGGGATTCCTGTGTTGCTCTACTTCTGCCTAGTGTGGAGGTAAAAATTTACCAGAATATTAGCAACAAGATCTTGGTTTACATCTGTAAATGCAGCTTTAAAAATGCTGAATTTAGCATCTTCAAAGTGAAAAACATGCATTTATTTATTTGTATAGATAAAACAGGAACAAGACTGTTATACAAACACTGCAGAATCCTCTTAGAGCTGTTGTATTGAAGAGATCACCCAGATCCAGCTCTTATCACAACTCCTCCTTCTAACATAGTTCTGCCATTGTTTCACATACATTACATCACCTGCTAGGTACACATACACACTCAACACTCACACGCCATGAGTAACATAATGACCTCAGACAAACTGAAAGAGGTCATAAAGACGACAATAACCCTGCATACCTGAGGCAACAGGTCAGTTGATGGTTGACAGTGTGGCTCAGCAAATCTGAAGGTGCTGATTGATTATCATGAAAACCAACTAGAAGTTTTTTTTACTTTTATTGAAAAACTGTAAATAGTTGTCTGCTTTTTTGCGAATTCTCTGGACATCTGCTGCCTGAATGAATCTGGTGATGCAGCTGCATTAATGACCTTTTCCTAACTTTATTCATACTCTATTTTTAAAAAGAAAAAGAAGAAGTGAAGAAATGATGTCTGTACATTATGAACATTCACTCATATTTCACAGAAAATGAACAGAAAGCACATCACCACTTTTGCCCTGTTGACCATTTGTCTTCCTTTGCAGGAAACAGACAAACTGAAGCTCACAGCTAGATAATTCCCCTTTTCTCTTCACTACAGAAATAGTTACCAGCAAAACACATAATACATACATAATACATTGTTTGACAGAGAAATTGCACTGCATGTTACTGTTGTAAATAAAGCTGAAACAGCACAATTAAAAAGCCTGAGCTAAGCTTTTTTAGTCTAATAAGAATACTGTATACTGCACACTTAAATGTGTCTTTTTCAGTGCAGGCTGCTGCAGCACAAGCAACAGAAATATGTCTGAGTGTTCAAAACAACAGCACAGACTGTTCCTGCTTCCTTCCCTCCCTTCCTCAATCAGTCTCTGTGCAGGGTGGTGGTGTTTCTACAGTTTCTGTGCTGTGAAGTTGAGTGGATTCTGCATAAACCAGACAGCCTTTAATAAGCAACTTTAACATGGGAAAGTCACATAAATGTAGCCTGGGAGTGTCCTGTCAGGCTGTAAAAACAGAAGAGTTGACTGTTGTGTAAGAAAGCAAATGCACACTATGATGCATTGTCAGACTTGAAAAGTCTGTGTTCAGATTGTCATAGTTTTCAAAGGCTCGGTGTTGTATAAGTTGTTTCTGCAACATTCAGTATTAGTAATGATTGGTAATTTCTCTGTCTCTTGTGGTGTACCCCAAGGCTCCATTTTAGGCACCACTATAATGTCCTTATATAGGCTTCCAGTGGAGTTTTAAGAAAAGTTAACACCCCTTATCTCTTTTAGTTGTTTTGAAGATGTAATGGTCAGCAGCTGGATGGTCAACCGTTTGCTTCTGCTAAATGAGTAAGACAGAGGTCCTTACAAATTCGATTACTCTATCCTCTAATCTCTTTACAGATGCCAGAAATCTAGGTGTCATTTTTAAATTTGACAAACAAATATTTTCTTTATTTTCTATCTTTAGCAATAGATTATTTTCTATAATAGGTCAATAGAGGGAATAAAACCTTTTTTTGGTCTTTTGGAGATCGGGAGACTGTCTTTCATGTCAGCCAGTCTTCTTTATGTCTTCCGCAGCTAATTCAAAATGCAGCAGTGAGACTCCTAAATAACCCCAAGAAGAGAGATCGCATCCACTTGGTACCCACTTGGTTCCCTTCAATGGTACCCAGTGAGACACTGAATTGATCTTTACAGCTCTACATGGTTTGGCATCAGCTGACATCTCTCCTCAATCCATCATTAATATTCCACATTCTCAGTCAAAATCCAATTGAGCTTTCTCCATCACTACTCCCAGACTGTGGAACAATTTGACTTCACTGTGAGACCCATATTAATACACTTATTAATTATTTATACAACAAAAAGATTGCTTTAATTTTAAATTTTAATGTAATTAATTTTAAACAATTCATAATTTACAAGTATTTACTATTTATTTCAAAATTGTAAGATGTGATCTTTTAATTAATCACCTGTTGTTTTTAAATATGATCTATAAATACGTTTAACTTGACTTCAACAATTCATTAAAGCCACTGCATGATGATGACTAAATGATGCCTTCAGATGTTCATATAGTGGTTCTCACCGAGACATTCTGATTTTGTTATTTAACAAACCAGTGTGACCTCCGCAGACAACATTGTCCTTTTGTTTATATACCAGTCGATGGAAAAGACACCCTGCTCACTATCTCACAGGCCTTTCCTGACTGAGAGTTTGTGTTTCCATACTGTGTTTTCTGTCTGGAAAGTACTCAATGAAAACAGAATATAGTGTTTACACAGTCCAATTTCCTGCTTCACATGTGACCGACACTCAGATTTTACAGGTCAAAGGGATGTGAAACATGCTGATGTCACCAAATTAAGTGAATGCTCTGCCTTAGGCTGTGTTCAAAAACACACACACACACACACACACACACACACACACACATATATATACATATATATATATATATATACACACACTGTATATACCTTTGTTAGATAGTAGACAGACTGCTGGAAGGTGAACATGATGACTTCCTCCAGGACCGTCATGGCTTCCTCACAGGCTGTGCGAGTGGCAGACATCTCTGAGTCCAACAGACCTGACAACACACATGAACACATTTTAAAAACACACACAACACACAGCAAGTGCAACAGCTGTGAGCACGACACGTGTTTAAGTTAAAGGTGCTTTCGTGCACCTTCGTCCTCCTGGTCCTGCCTCCAGGGCAGCAGCTGAGGGACCTCATGCTGGATGAAGTGCAGCAGTTCAATGGAGTTGGCCATCCACAGCACCAGAGGCTGCAGACCGAGGATCAGTTCCTCCATGACGACTAGCTGAAGATGTTCAGGCTGGCCATCACTGGAGCTCCTGATGGAAAAAAAACAAATTTATTATGGCTGAACCAAGTCTAAAACCATCAAAACTTCAGGAAAATGTCTTAAAAGCAGTGACTTGATTGACTTTTTATGGCATCCCGAATCAACTCATTGGATGCACTTTTCTCTGGCCAACCCACAACAGCAGCGACAGGTCTTCATTTGGTCAAAATCACAGCTGCCAGAGTCCTTACAAGATTTCAGAGGTGTGATCATATAACATCATCATATAACCTGATGGCTTAAGCAAGAGCTGATTTCAAAATCCTCCATATGACTCACAAAGCTTCAAGTGGACTGTTTATTTCTCGGTGTCCTCCATCACTGCCTTTAGATTCTACACGCTAATGTTGGCTATTCAACTATTTTTAGAGTTAACAAAAAATATATTTTGGGGGTCAAGCATTTGCCATCAAGCTCACATCCTTTAGAAAAAACTCCTGCCCTAAATTCAGGAAGCAATTATGGAGATTTTGAAACCCATCTTTTTTTCCCTCTGGCCTTAACTGACTTCTACTTTGATTACTAGTAACCTCAGTTCTGTTGTTATATGAACTTCCTTGATTTTCAAACCTCTGCTCTGTTTTTATATTAACATACTTTGCTGTATTTGTGTGTTTACATGCGAAGCAGCCTTATAGTTGTGTGACTTTGTATTTTAATCTGTAAATTGTAAAGAACCTTGTCTTTGGCTGATACATTTGGCAGATTAAGAAAAAAATTAAATAAATTAAAAAAATACAATAAATTGCAATAATATTAATTGATTAAATGTGCAACAAGTTGTAGTGTCCTGGCTGCTTAGGTGTCATCACGACTTTTTGTGCATACTATCTAAATAGAACAACGATCCCTATGTCCTATTTCCAACATGTTTGTTGTAAGCAATGGAATTTAGTCAGTGGGACTTCAGAATTACTAACATTTGTACAATTTGTGTGATGTAATTTACACCTGCCATTTTAAAACAGAGAGTGTGAAGATGGTAAGATGAACATTTTCAGTTTCATCATCAAAATGGTCTCTGTTTATCCTTGATTAACATATCTGGATTTAAGTTCCTCTGATATTTCTGAACATCAGCAACAATTGAAACAGGAACTTTCCATTCTTAGTAATGAAGTCATTGCTTTTTCTGGTATAGCATTTCAAAATGTCTGCTGTGGAAAAAGGCACCTCTCCTTTTTGCAACAGGAACTGAAATGATTATTTTATGAGATATCTAATTAGTTCGACGCAACAAAAATTTTGATGATCAGTCAGTTGTCATTTTATTAATACCATCAAATGAAAAACTTCAACCAGAGAGAATATGTTATTTATATCTTTTCAATATAATTGTAGTCTGAATACCTTTAGTGATTTTTGGACCTAAAAAAGCTTTGATGGGCAATTTTCACTATTGTTTTATAAGTCGCGATGAAATAATAAATCAAAAAATAGTTGACAGGTTATTTACTAGTTAAGACCATTGTTAGTTGCACCCTTGTGCTTTCTGAAAGTAACACCTCATAACAGCTCTGTCCTTGAAAAATGAATCGCATCTCCCTTTCATTTCCATTGAAGCTGACATGACAAACTTTGATTTAGAGTTTGTCAAACTTGGATAACTTTCTCACCTCCTGAGACACACAAAGTGTACTGTGGTGACACTTGATGATAAAGTAAGTAAACACTGAGCTCATGAGAAAACTCCTCTCTGCCTTCACTTTCTTAGAGAAGAGACTGTGGGAAATTCTCTCTTTGCACAATGTGCATTTAAAAAAACTCATTGTTTTCTGAAGGAGCACATAGTTGTAAAATCAGACTTTAACTCGTCTTTTATTCAGACAGTAAAACTCAGTGTCATATATCATCTCAGGCAGCAGCTGCGGCTCTTCTCTCTGTGGTAGGTCATTGTCATGTATTTCTGGGACATTCTGAAAACACTTGTGGTTTGTCTACTCACGTTTCTGGCTGGATTGCTGCAAGTTGCTTTGTCTTCTCCTGAGAGAGAGAACACATAAAGAAAATATCCATTTCATGCATTCATTACCACCAAACATCAAGCATCGGATGTACGTTACATCCAACCCTGATGGCACATTTGATTGCTGTACATTCTTCATCACACTCAGGGGAATACGGTGCTGGATAAACACTTATTAACACTTTGTTTATTTGAGATTCTCTGACACAAAAGGTGAATTATCTGATGTCAGAAAGAAAGAGCAGAGTTTCATCCTTACCCACATAACAAACTGGATCCGGCTGGATATCCGGAGCAGCAGCTGCCTGAAGTGTGTCAGCTGGAAAGTGGAGGCTGAGTGTTGGATGCACAGGCTCAGCAGGAAAGCAGGCGTCAGCTTTGGTTCATTTCCACTGGGGTCCAACATATCCAATATCTCCTGCAGGACCCTCTCCTCCTGCTCTAGCTCATATCTTACAGAAGCCTCTGTGCCTTCCAGGTCCCTCCAACGAGGTGGTAAAGTCTTCCTCTGGAACCTTTTGATGGCGATAGTGGAGCCACATGATAAACAAGACGATGATGTCTTTGTATCAGAGTTCGGGCAGAGTCTAGTCATCCAAGGAGGAGTCTGGAGCGATCCTGACGTGCTGGTAGGATCCTTAAACATGAACAGGTAGTGCTTCCCCAAGCCAACTAAGTCCCCTGGGTTCAGTTCCACCTCCTCTTTAAGAAGGAGACCATTTCTGGTCACAGGAGCACCGTGGAGGGGCTTCAGCATTGTCAGTGTCTTTCTGTGCTCCCCTGTGGATGTTGGGATGTTAGAGTCCAGCCGTCTGACACAGCAGTGTTGAGGCAACACATCAGGAGCAAAGAGAAGGATGTCGACCTTTAATCTTTCCTCATCTTCTCCATTACAGTGCTCCCTGCAGCAGCCAAAGATGGTCGTGGTCCCACTCATCAGGTAGATCACAAAATCCTGCAAAAGAAGGTTGTTGTTGTTTTTTTATTTGGGGCTGTAACTAACAATCATTTTGGGATTTTTAGATTAATCCATCAATTGTCTGGTGTATCAAATGTCTATTTTCTGTCTTTAAATGTACCGTTTTGTCTGATCAGCAGTCCAAAACCTACAGGTATTCAGTTTACTGTCACATTAGACAAAGAAACACAGCAAAAGAAAAGCAAGCAATTCACAAATTGGAGAATCTAGAACCATCAGCTTTGCCAATTCTGCATGAAAATTGACTTAATTATTGATTAATTATTTATCAAAACAATTTTCCATCGATCAACTACTCAACAAAGCGCTTCAGCTCTAGCTTAATCCCATAATCTTGATGGACAACCTGTTTCCGGTTGAAACCTGCAGAAACTCAATGTGTAGGATAGGATTAGTTTTCTTGTGTAACATTTTGGAAGTGAACCAGCAGCGTACGTGTGAACAGCGGCAGGATCAGATGGTGTAAGAACAACGTGCACTTACAGCGTGAGGCTAGACAGGAAAAGAAGGGCTTATGAGTGACACATCAGTGATGTCCGTGACCTCGGGGTCGCCAAATTAAGACTATTAGTCCTGCAATGATACCGTATCATCTGTGCGGTAAGAGCCAAGCAGTCTGAGAGGCCCGAGGCAAGCAATGCAGTGACATTAGTGTGAAGGTGCTGCTCATACATCATGTGTGGTCTCCTGCATATTTGAAAAGTTTCACAGGTTGCATACAGGTATTAATTGCTACATACGCAAAAGTTCAGTTTGTGCACTCAGTGTCTACGTTATTAGGTACACCTGCACAATCTACAGCAATTCAATGCAATAGCTCTGCCACAATGTCTACCTTAATGAAGTTTATAATGATGACTTTTTGTTTAAATTTTGTAGACTGCTAAATGCTAAAGACAGCATGCTAACATGCTGATGTAGGTAAAATGCTGGCTAAGATTTTCTAATTTGCACTAAAGTACAGCTGAGGTGGAAATGTCAGAGGCTTTGTGGAAATTTGGGAAGAAACCTTGCTCCTAGCATGACTAAAAAAGTAAAAACAGTAACATTGAAAATTATCATAAACATTAAAAAAGGACAATAAACCGTGTTTTTGTTTAGAGCTGCAACGGCTAATTTGTTAGACTCAAAAATATGGTCAATAGAAAATGTGCAAATTCACATTTGCTGATTACAGCTTCTAAGATATGAGAATTTAAAGAGATTAAAGATACATATTTCAATAACAAACCGTAAAGGTGTAAATCGCGGTGCAGCGGCTTTCAGTTCCTGTTATATGACCAGTGACATATCACAGACCAGCCTCGTCCTCTGCTTTGGCTTTAGGTTGACCTCCTGCTGCTGTGTAAGAGTAAGCCTGCTGTGGTGCTACCAGTATCCTGCACAGTCAGCAATCTCCAGCAGCGGGGATAAACAGCATTGCGAGACGGAGCTTGGTGTTCCTGGGAATGGGCTGGGCTGAAGCCACAACCTAGAGATTCAGGCTGTGGCTTTAGCTTTAGGTTTACTGTGAAAAATGAGCTGTGTGATCTGGTGATTTAAACTGCATCACATGTCCACAGGGACGTGCGTTAGGGCCATAGTTTAAAACCCTGATCAAGTATCCTGGTATACAGATTACTGCATACCACTTTAAGTGCCTGCCTCTCACTGAGTTTGTTTATATACTCTTATATCTTCGTGTATTTTATCCTCCTCTACAGTGTGCCTTTGATCAGAGTTGTCTCCTTGATTTCGACGTTCTGAGCAGGTTTTCCCCTGACTGTATGGTGAACTCTCTGTTCCTTGTTCTTTCATTGGGACATGATGACAGACAGCTTGTCCTGTGTGGAAGAAAGAGTCACCTCTGTTTCCCTCTGAGCCTTTACAGGATCTCAGTAGTCCACATCACGACCCCTGAATGGCCTGAATCCATTCTGAGAAATCCACAGTGAAGCCCTGAGTGTTTCCTTCCTCTCTGGCCTGTTATAACCTGTGATACCAAAGCCCTACTCTCTGACTCTGGGCTTTTCTCCATGAGGTTCTTAGTGTAAGACGTTCAATCCAACACTCTCATGTACTTGTTTACACCCTGTTGTCTCTCATGAGCTTGTGTTTGCCTCAGCCTACCTACACACTGCCAGGAGACTCAGTGACCTTGTGCAGTCTTTAATTAAGTCATGGAGTCCTCCCTTCTTCAGGAACAAACTTTCCACAACACAGCAAGAAGTTAGTCTATAGATCAGAGAAAGTATACTGGCAAACGTACATTTAGCAAAACAGAAAGCAAAGAAGAAGCAAAGATTATTTAGCGAGAAAGACAGGGTTTATGGGAAAAGAAATCTTAATTCAGAGAAACAGGAGAGTGCTGATGACCAAAGTCTTGAATCTGTAGCAATTTTTTTTATTTTTGTAGTGCCCAAACATATTAGTTCCAGCTTCTCAAATCTGAATATGTATTGTTTTTTGATCTTCTATTAAAATAAATTGAATATTTTTGAGTTTTGTTGGTCAAACAAAACAAGACACCTGAAGACGTCACTTTCAATATGGTTAAGATTTGATGAACATTTTTCACTATTTTGTGAGATTTTAATTGACCAAATTATTAATTAATTAATAATGAAAATAATAACAATCAGATGAAATGATAATGAATATAATCTTTCTTATCTGTTTAAAGTAATTCTACCAACAACACTTCCCTTCCAATTTCACTCACCTGTCTGTGGCTGTAGCCCTGCAGCAGGAGGAAATATGGGAAGTCAAAGGGTGGGTGAATGGAGTACTGGGTGGTGTTGTCATCACTGCTCTCCGTCTCTTCCTTCTCCATCCCGAGCCGCAGGACCTCCTTGTCGGCCTCAGCCTCGGGATCTTCTCTGAGCGCGCTCTGTTGGGCCCGGCCGGCCTCCTTCCCCATCGCAGACAGATCCATCTCACTCAAACTTCTCCAGATCCCGAGTCCATCCACATCCTCCCCGCTGCCGTCCACAAACAGCGAGGTCACTCTGGAGCGACTCTTCTGCAGCTTACGAGCCTGAGCGTTGATGCCTGGATTGGCAAGAGGACAGTGTGTAAAGGAAATGTCCTAACTGAGTAACTAGTGTCTCCAACAAGCCTGAACTGTACATGTTCTTATTACAATAAGAAAAACAAACTGTAGCATGTTCATGGTAGTGTAGTGCACAGAACAGAGAAAAAAGCACACACAGAAAAGACCACTTAATGTATAGTAAGAGATTATGCTTTTTTTTCCCTTTTTTCACTTTACTGTCAATAGGCCACGTCTTGTCTTTCACACATTAAAAGACGGCAAATCAAGAAAAACCATAAACTAAGGTTCCTCTTAAACAGAATCTAACAATCCAGCACCACCCTCCACATTTAGAAATGCAAGTCCTCATTACTGAGAATTGTCCAAATATGAAAAAAGAAGCCAAAAAACCTTCAAAAATTAGCCAAGTTTTGCCTTAAGATATTCATTTCTCTTAAGGTCAGAATTTTCCAAAACAACAAAACACAATTATTTGCAAAGTATTTCTTGATAAATTGTATCATGTGCTTTGTTATCTAGACACAGATTTATATTAACCTCGATATCTAATATTGATTCATTGGAAGCATGAATCCTTTATTTTTCACATTGCCAAAAAAAGATGCCTAAATGTTCCTTCTTTTCTTTTGCATCTTGGACACTTTGGGTATTTATCTTTCGAAATTGCATGCATCCTTACTGGAGTAAAACAACAACATGTACATTTCAAAATAGTTTCAAACAAAACAAAAAATTAAACACATTAATAAAAAGGTAGATACATTTCCCCATTTATTTAACAAAGAGAAAAACAGAAGAAGCACAACATTTAATGGTGAAAAATCATCTTTTAAAGTGAAACCTATTTTACTAAATGCATAACCAAAAAATGACCAAATTTACCAAAATCCCCCGAAATCACTGTGGTGTAGCCAGCAGACTCCATCATAATGGCTCACTATGCTGGCACCAATTCAAATGAAACATAACCAGAGGAAAGAGAGGAAACATGCGGGGAAAGTGAGATGTGACCACCTCTATCTGATACCAACAGCCGCTCTGTCGGCCTGACGTAACACAAACACTATTCAGCTCATTTGGAGCCATTAAGCACCCTGGAATGTCCACAGAGCCCGGCTTCACCCCCGCAGCTCTGCTGCTCTTATCAGCTGTGGAAATGGGTGTTTTCCACATTGTTCAGCACCAGTGTGACAGTCTGGGCTCAGTGACTAAAAAGCTCACACTGTAGAGGTAAAGGGTTCATCCCCGGTCGGTGAGAGGAGAGGAGGGTGGATCACATATGGGGGGGGCCATAAGAACTGGTGTTTGACTGATATTTACCAATATTTCAGGCTGCAGTCTTTAAACACTAATGTTCTTCTGATCGTGGGAAACTCTTTGAAACAGCATTAAGACCATTATGGGGCGCTAAAAAACTCAAAACCCAGACTGATGAAATTCACTTTAAGGAATAGTTCAGTATTTGGGGAAACATGCTTATAAACAGCTTGCTTGGTTTCTTTCTTTCCAACCAGCACTTTTATAGCTCAGTAATTAACACAATATGTCTCGTTTTAGTTAGGGTCTTTAAAGATCTTTAAAGGTGCTCTAATTTGGAATTTTGTTAAGTTTGGACAGAGGCACACCAGCTGTTTCCCCTTTATTTCAGTTTTTGTGCTGAGCTAAGCTAACTGGAAGTAGCCTCATATTTACTGTAAAGATATGACAGTAGTATTCATCTTCTCATCTTACACAAGGCAAGAAAGAAAAATAAACTTATCTCCCCAAAATAAACCAATAATCACTGTAGTCCTAGTTTAAATGTAGAATTAGCTCTCAAAAGGTTTTTTTTTTTACAGGTTTTATCTTGTTTTTCCGAAGCTGCGATCAAGAGGAAGCTCCAACACATCAGTCGCACCAAGAATAACACTGATTAAAAAGCCAGGGTATTGGTCTAACCCAGAGAGAACCACAACAAACTTGTGCCAAAGTCAACAGGGCTGCACAGTCCCCAGTGTGCAGGAAGTTAGCTCTGATAGAAAGAATAACAGCAGTGAGTGGCCACATTCTGGCCACGACAGGCCCAATGGGAAGAGCTACCCACTGCCTGGATGTTTCAAGGGACCCTAATGGGCCCTTGCAATAAAACAAAGATAAGAGTGGGGCCACACTGACCTCCTCTATCCCTCACTGCAGCTTTTGTTTCCTCCTGACCTCTCTCACATGCCTACCATCTCCCCTGCTCTAGCTGGTGATAAGCTGGACAATGACGGCTGTTAGCCTGCAATAAGAA
The DNA here is from genome assembly GCF_042242105.1 of Pempheris klunzingeri. Classification (NCBI taxonomy): domain Eukaryota; kingdom Metazoa; phylum Chordata; class Actinopteri; order Acropomatiformes; family Pempheridae; genus Pempheris; species Pempheris klunzingeri. Next base: position 3,788,117 of record NC_092028.1, read on the forward strand.
ACAAGGATAATGGCTCCCCATGCCACCACAACAGAGACTGATTGATTGATTGCCCAGGCGTAAGGATGTAAGGGTCACTGACTTGTATCTACATCGCTGAGGATGGTTAGATGTATGCTTTTTATGGAGGGTAGGTGCAACCTTTGGTTTCTGAGGAAGAAACAAAACCTCTGAAGATGTGAGTTTATACCTGCTGTGACTGTGTCTCTGTCCTTTAAGCTTTGCTCTTCAACGCTCATTCGCAGCTGGATTTCAAAACGCCTGGAGAAGCCTTCCTTGGGTTTCCAAAGTGACTGCAGCATGAGAGGCTTCTCGTTGTCCCCAACCACCCGGAAACACTCCCTCTTCCACTGGTTATCTGCGCCTGTCTGGCCAATCACATCACAGAGCACGTAGTCGTTGGCGTCTTCTTTTTCCAGGCAGTACCTGAGCGACAAAGGTAGAAATTTGGACAAGAGAACTACAGGGGGGGAAGTGGGTGTTAAACCCTCTGAATTAAGTCAACTTCCTGTTTTTAGGCCAATATAACTATTGATATGATAACCTGGAGGCCGTACTCTTTTTACCAATGGCTCCTGGATCACAATGTCTGTCAGCCCACCACATTGGTCCAAATTGAAATATATCAACAACTACCAAATTGACTAGAAACAAATTTGGTTCAAACATTCATGTCCTCCTCATTATGAATTGTAACAACTTTGCTTAACTTTTTATTTAGCGCTATTATCAGGTCAAATTGTAAATATTTAGAGCATAAAACCAGTATTTTTAAACCTGGACCCTATCTATACATATTTTTGGTTCAAAATAACTGATAGGTACCATAGCCAGTAACCTCAAATGAACTGCGAACAAGCTTCACTGGCTGTAATGTTATCAGGGTTAAAAATAGCAGGTTTAAAATACTGGAATTATCCTTTCAGTTTACGTTTAAACTAATGACATTCCCATCTGCCTCAGATGTACTTTGTGTTCAGTGCTAAATGGTAAACATTAAACCTGCTTAACATCAGCATGTCAGCATTGTCATTGTGAGCATATTAGCATGCTAACCTTAGCGGCTGCAGACTTTGAGTGTTGTTTTTGATTAACTGATCAGTCATGCAGTTCATAAAATGTAAGAAAATTCTCTTAGAGCTCAAGTGATGTCTTCAAATTGCTTGTTTTTTTTTCCAACCACCTGTCCAACAAATAAACATATTCACTTCACAATCATAAAAAATAGAGAAAAGCAGCAAATCCGAAACGATGGGATTGACAACTTTTGGGTATTTTTTCTTGATAAATGGCTTTAATTGACACCACTAGAATTCTGAATATCAAAAATATCAAAGTATCACAAAATATATAGAGTATATATAGAGTTTTTCCACATTTAAATATCCAAGCTAAAACAACACGTAGCCTGGCTTTTTATACCCCATCTCAAATCCAAAACATGACCCATACACCAGTTTAATAACACCCCTCACCTCTCCAACGCCTCCTTCACCAGTTCCTTTGCGCTGGACTGTGTGGTGGCCAGCACGCTCTTATAGTTGGTCCCTTGACAGATGTCACTGCCGAAGATCTTCAGGATTCCGGGGACAGACATTTGACTGGACAGCTCTGCGGGGTCGTCTGCAGCCTGGAGGTCACTGACCAGGCTCCCACTGCCCAGCGCCTGGCCGCGGCGTCCGTTGTCCCGCAGGTTGGGGCTGTGGTTGAAAACAGTTGAAAGCCTGTTATTGTGGCGGCGGATTTTGCTCTTGGCTGGCTGCCGGACACCCACGCTCTCTGCGGAGCGGACAGTGCTGTCCGAGTTGTTGGACCTGAGGGGGAACAGAGGAGAAAAAGTGAGATAATGTAAAAGCCTAAGCCATGCACAATGGAATAATAAGCCATTCTGCATTTGTAGTTATATGTAGCTTTTTATATCCACGTAGGTCAAACTCTCCTGTCAATCACAGTGTGTGACTGTGCCCAGGGATTTATGGGTAAACAAAAAGATAAACTACCTTCAATATGATCATAGCAAGGTATCATATACACTTACAGATAGATAATAGTTACTTTTTTCCAGCACTTTTTCATTCATATTGAATAATATTCCCTTACAGAATTTTGATATATCTCACATGGGTTTTGCACTATATAAAACATTAATTATGTCATTAATGTGTTTATATTCAAAGGTGAAAAATGATTTTCTTAGTGGATAAACTGGTTTTAGATGGCTTTATCTCCACTACATAGGCCAATGAGCTTTATAAAAGCTGGCAATAACCAGTACCATAAAACCAGTAAAGAAAGATAAAAAATAAGCTTGAATACTCCTAAAATATGCTTGTGCAAAACTTATTCAGTTATTTTTATTTTTCTCCAATTATTTAGCCTCTTATAAAACTTCTCTAATACATGCATTTCTGATGCATATCATAAGGACTACTTTAAATACAGGCTGATCAAAATGGCTCATTTTCCAAGTGTGGTGCGTTTTTGTCACTGATTTATCACTATATCTAGTCACTATTTACACACTTCATTTCAACTTTCTTAGCATTTGTAAGCATTTAACAAACATTTTTCATGTATTTATCAGCAACTATAACCGAATGAAACTGTGTTTTACTATCTAGTCATTCATTATCTGGTTTATACACCTGGGTGACTTACAGGAGTACTACACGAATGTAATGAACGTGTCCTCACTGGAGAGGTTATAACTGCTTTCTATAAAATAACACTTAAACATTTATTTGCATACATATAAGCATATATTTGATTACAACATATATCAGTGTCCTTTTAAGCATGTGTTAATGCATGTTTAGTGCTACTACAGGCTAAATAAGGGGGTCACAGTAAGGTGTTTCCACTGAGGCACGTATTTAAAGGTATGTAAGGACTTACTGGACAGATCCATTGCTGGGTTTCCTCCCAAGTTTGGCCAGGCGCTTCTTTGGAGAGCGAATCAGTAAACCCACTGGGAAGTTCAGGGCTTGTTTATTTACGTGGCTGCTTCTCTCCTCTGAAATCATGATGGTTTTCTATTCACGTAAACACAACAAAACTACTAAAACAGTCGAGATGACCAGAAAGAGCATTATTCGCCGCAAGCTAGCGTAGGTGACGAAAAGCTGTCGGGACGACAGAATAAGTCCACTTCCACTTCCAAAGGAAAGCCTCAAAAATCACAAAATGCGTGTAAATACTCCAACGGTGTGGCTGTATCCATTAGATAAAAGCTGTGAAAGTTATTTCAAAAGTTAACACGGCGAAGAAGATGAATTAACGTTACATTTCCACACAAGTTAGAAGGAAACCAGAAGGGCGCCGGTGGATTCAAACTCCCTAATCAGTTTTCTTGAGGATAAAAGCCAAACTGAAATGACAGTTGAGCAGCAGAAAAAGAAATGAAGACGCTTTCACACACAGTTTGTCCATTTTCTGACGCTGAACGTGCGTCCGAGGACGGCCGGCCCGTTAGGTACTTCCGTGGGCTCCGTTAACTCCGTCGGGGCGTGCGGACTGAAAGAAGAGGGGAGACCTGCTGCTGGAGGCACGAGCTACTACGGCTGACGTCAGGGAGGCGTCACGCGCATGGTCCGCGAGGAGGCGGGACAAATCAAGTGCCCACGCGCAGTTTGCTCATTAACATATTCAATTAAGGGTAATGTGGAAGTATGACGCAAGTGCGAGTACTAAACTGAGGTACTTGTACTTTAATTGGGACTTTCTTTTAAAATATTGTACTTTTTATTTTACTACATTCAATCAATGAATTAATAAAGGCAATAATCTGCATTTAATCCAGAATTAAAATAATCATCACTTGCAGTCCAATGCAAAATAGCTCAAAATGACGTCCACCTCAAGCAAAGGAGTGAAAAGCTGGCCATCATGGGCCTTTTCCAAAGCAGAAATCTGCACAGGTGTTACTAATAACATTAACAATGTCTCTGTCCCAGTAAGCTATCTCAGTGGGCCAGTATACAACATCACCATCACCCTGAAACCATAGCAACTAAATGGAATTCAGCCATCATTCATTACATTATTTATCTGTGCTTTTCCTACTGTGACAAATCAAAACTGTCTTCCCTGAAAAAGGCCCACAGAGAACGGTCAGATGCAATTTCATTTTCAGGTATAATGACACACATTTTCAGGCATTGTCTCCTGAAAGATTCATACCTCTACACTCCTTTGTTTACGTGAAAAGTACCAGAAATAGTTGTGCCAAGAAGGAAAAAAGAGAGCCAGAGAGAGATGTTTAAACTCTGCACACTGTCCAATCACTGTGTCACGTTGGTGTGAATGTAACACAGTCGACTTTGGAAGGTTACAGAAGTGGTCAAACACACCCCTGTAACCTGCTATTTAGACCTGGACAGGATGGGGAAACTCAACCAGACAGTGGCACTTAAACTTAGAGCTAGTGATATTTCTGTGCCAGTCCCTACACACAGACATTCCTTTCACATTACACATAGACACATAAGTTAGTGCAAATATTAAACAATGCTACTGAATGACTTTCTAGCTTTCACCTTCAGTAATACCATGCAGCATTAAAGGTCCCGTATCCTGCTCCCTTTCAAGTTCCTACTTGTATTTGGAGGTCCTACTAGGGCAGGTTTACATTGTTTATTGTTCAAAAAAACACAGTATGGCCTTCGACATCCTTGTGTTACCAGGAGCTGGCGTTACTGAGCAAAAAACAATGGCGGACAGTGAGGTGGATTCAGGAGGTTTTCAGTGGGCAAGGACAGTCGTCCTGCTGAAGGGCTGGAGGATGATCAGCAGATACCCTTATGACATCACAAGAGGAGCCAAATCACAAAAACAGAGGGTGTTCTCGCATTTTTGCTGAAAGATGGGGCAGTAGAAAAAGAGGAAGGTCTTTTCTCATAGTTTGCCGATCTCTAGGCACACCAAGGACACATATTTATGTTGGAAAGACATTTGGTGGAAGAGTGAGAAGGCTGAGGCGAAGATCATTTCATATAAATTCTCATTAAAAAGTCCTGCTGGTTACTGGACGGACACCGCCTGAATCAAAACTGGAAAAAATGGTGAAGGATAAAAACATAAAACAAAACAGGAGACATCAGTGGAGAGCTTTTAACTTAAATTAAGCAGGCTGGTAATAGCAGGACAAAAAGATCGGATACAACGGCAGTGTTAGCAGGTTCATCAGTAGTAGTAGTAGCTGGGTAGGAATAGTACTGTGCAACAGCAACATGAAGCCACAATGTACTCTCTTCAACAGCTCCAACTTGCTGCTTCACTTGTGTCTGAAACATAACAAATGTGAGGTTGTCTTCTACTATTACTGCAAAAGAATCATCTAAAAACTGAAAACGTGACAGAGGTATTCAAACATGTGGCATTAGTCATTTCTGTTGTTTATTTATAGTTGTACTTTATTTACACGCCTTTTGTCAAACCACAAAGAATGTTGCAGCACTGTGGGTCATAGAATGTACATTTCACATGAAGTGAAGAAGGAAAAAAGTGACAGCTTTTGTCTGCCGGCTGAGGGGAATCTGTGTGTGTGTGTGTGTGTGTGTGTGTGTGTGTGTGTGTGTGTGTGCACCAAGCGCTCCATCTAGTGACATGAAGTTGAACAGCAACACAGCAACAATACAGCATCTCAATATATCAGCAGGAACATTTACAGTGTACTGCATGATACACACTAACATCTGTGCAGCGGCAGATGTGGGCATTTTCACTGACAGCTGCCATGTTAATAATGCACTCAAATGCAGCACTCCACTGATGTTTATGAGAACGGGCTGAAGATGTGTAATCCATTTACCTGTAGATTTGTAAAGACGTAACAAAGTGCTCAGGAAGACAGAAGACCGTACATATTTATTCCAATATTTCAAAAGGAAACGCTGTACTTTTCCCTCCAGAATATGACTTGAATGACTGTTGTCACAGATTACCAGAAGTAAAAGCACTCATCATGCAGAATGTCCCATTTAAGAATTAATTATATTATATTATTGGATTATAATCATTTATGCATTAATATCACTTTAATGTTGCAGCCGGTAAAAGTGGAGTACAAGTATCTCAAAACTGCACTTATAAAGGACACTGTGTACATTTGTTACTACTATAACTTGTAATGCTGTGTTGATATTGACACTTTTTGAGTTTGAGGATATTTCATACCACTTTCACACACACTTTCTTTCTCACCTGGAGCTGCAACATCTCCCACCTGGTTAGGAAGCCCCACCAGCATCTCTACTTCCTCAGGAAGCTGCGGCGCACCGGACTGGGGAGCTTCTACCAATGTGTGGTGGAGAGCATCTTCTGCACCAGCATCACCGTGTGGCACGGCAGCTGCTCTGCTGCAGACAGGAAGGCTCTGCAGAGGGTGGTGAAGGCTGCACAGAGGACTACCCACCACCACGGACATTTACACTAGCAGATGCAAGAAAAGGGCCATCTGCATCATGAAGCACACTCTCTTTGACCCTCTCCCCTCGGGCAGGTGGCTGCGGAGCATCCGGAGTAAGACCACCGGGCTGAGGAACAGCTTCTTTCCAGAAGCTGTTAGACTGCTGAACTCTGGTGGTGCTCTGTAGATCCCACGCCCCTACACACACCCACACACCTACCTGCACCAAGCACTTCTATTTTATTTTATATAGGACCTCTATTTTCTATATTTTATTTGTTATATTGATATTTATCTTGGCTTAAAACGGGACCTGAGAATGTAATTTCGTACCTCCCCATGTGTAAATGTGTGTTGGTATGACAATTAAGGTTCCTTGAATCCTTGAATCCTTGAACTTTTATATACAGTATGTATATACAGTATATTATTATGATGGGCTACCACTACCACCTGCAGTACAAATATACTCTCACTCTCTCTCTTTGTCTGTCTGTCTCTCTCTCTCTCTCTCTCTCACACACACACACACACACACACAGCCTGTGTCGTTTAGTTGTGGTATTGAGTAACGTGGTGAGAGGCGGATGTGAGAGAGCCCCACCTGCAGCTGCTGTGCACAGCGAGCTGTTTGAAGATGATGAAGATTCAGGTCAGATAAGTCTTTGCTGCAAACGACCTCTTTCTGCTCTCCTGCACTCAGTCTGGTTGTTCACCTGAACTGTACACATATCAGACATGATAGGATCTGTTTGCACCCTGTGAGAGGATGTTCACTCAAAATACAGGGTGCATTTATTTGTCATTCTACAACACGGGGTTACACAATGACATGCTGATTATCAATAGTTAATAGTCCCAGTTTGCTACATAAGACACAAGACTTTTTAGGAATTAATGGGTCCTGCTTACTGAAGAAAAGATAGATAAACTATAAATGAAGTACACTGCTCTGATTAATTTAATCCCATTATTATCATTGTATTATTAAACTAGAAAACAACAAACAGAAATATTTACCATATATTCTACATGTGCACATAGAGGTATTGTAATGTGATGCTAATATTAGGCTAGACTTATAGGAAATACTGATAAATAAATCTAGTTTTGGCTACAATATAGTCCTCAACTTCATTGATTAGTTTCTTAATTTCATGCTGAAATTAGGTACATTAGATAACTTGACCCCTGTCAGACCACACAAAATTATTTCAGACAGTTTTATTAGCTACTTGGGCAACGATTTATAACCCATAGGTGCTTGTTTAGTGTCTTAACAAAAGTCAGTTTGTTTTCCTTACACATTACAGGTTGGTGGTTACTGAATGAGACCGTATTAAATTACATTTCCACGAAGCAATCAAGCAGTTAAGGTAATCAGACTTGCTGTCGTGTGCAAGAACAATACATCAGGATACGATTCATCGACTGGTGGCAAGACGCCACCACAACGCTCCCAGCATTATGAAAACACTGGTGCAGCTGAGCACTGTGGAAGATTTAAATCCAATATAAATCATTTCTGCAAGAAATTCCTATGCAGTCACAATACAGCCATTTATTTACACATGCAGTACATGCACAACATTAAACTGCTCACTTCTTCTTTGCAGCAGAATGAAACCTTACTCATCAAATGGCACTTTGTCAGGAATGAACAGAATAGATTTTAAAATGAATATCCAATATGCAGTACATAGATGCTCTACGAGAGATTGCTTCAAGATTAGATTTCTTACTTTTGTGGTGAATATTACCAAAAACATATACAAATACAATGAACTGACACATACTATAATTAACATAGATGCCATGGAGGCCCCTTAGAGTCTTGGTCCCTGCCGGCTTTGCTTAGTGGATGCTTTGAATTAGCATAATAATAATTATGAATACACATTAGGTCTTGCAGGGCCAAGTGCTACCAATGTTGTGCCTGTTTTAATAGAGATCATTTCTACTTTACATAATCTGAATCTGCACTTCATAATCCTGAAACAATATTGTGAGTTTCACAAAAATGGAGTAGATGTGGATTTCAATGTGTGAAAGTTTTAACAATATCCTCCATGTTCAGCAAACATGGCTGAGATATAGACGTCCATGCTCCCTTTCCACAAGTCAATGATATGTAAACAGACCAGACCTCTGCATGTTCTTGTCAGTGTTAAATGGATTTATAGTTTCTTCAGCAGATTACAAATCGCAAGCAAGTTTCAGATCTCTGCGAGGTTATTTTCAGGCTGCACTGAATAGAGATAAAAGATAAAAGATAACATTTTTCAGTAAAACATGCAAAAATAACTTTGATAGCTTTTAAATGACTGTAGTTTTGTTATTTCTCCCCAGTACTGGCACATAAGAAGACAGCTCACCGCTAAAACCCATAACTTTGATCATATGTGGAAGGATATTTTTTGTTGGATGTGGAAAATTTGTGGCATATTAATCAACCCCTGAGCAAGATGAATATAAGAGTATAAATCAGTCGTAACAACATAAAAATGACATGAATCATAATAACCTCTGTACATATATGCTGTGTGTATCCGTGTTAACTTGTGCTAAATAGTGTTTCTAATCCTCTGCTGATAAAATTTTCACAGAAGAGGAAGGACGGAGGCGAAAATACGAAGAAAGGAAGGGGAAGTTGGGTTAAATTAAACAGAAAGTGACTGAATGACGGAAAATGTTTTCTGCTAAATAAAATGAAAACAAATACATTAGTGGGTATATATGGCAGTGCAAAGCAGAAGTATGGCACATTTCATTTCATAGCATAATGACTAGTGACAGGAGGAATAGCTAGCTTGGCTCTGTCCAGTGTAAACAATTATTTACCAAATTATATCTGATTTGTTTCATTCAACTGGACTCATGTGTAATATCTTATCCTCATTCAAGCCTGTGCAACACTGTTTTTCTGACTGGTGCAACAATTCATCACTTCATCCATTCTACTACAGTGCAGTCTCTCTGTTATATTTGTATATACTGCGTAGCTTTTTTATTCTATTTATATTATATTCTACTTATATAGTACGGTGGCCAGGAGGTGCAAAACAATTTTACAATACAAGAAACACTTTTAGAAAGCTGGAGACAAATTTACATTTTAGAAAACATTTTTACAAATCAGAAAACAAAATTACATTGCCATAACACATTTACAAGTCCTGAGACAAATTTACATTTGAGAAAACAAAGACGTGAAACACTTTTACAAACGCAGAGACAAATTTACAAGTGACGAAACACTTTTACAAGCTGCCGAAACAAGTTTACAAGTAACTTTTTCAACCGGAAAGGGAATGTACCGCGTTAATCGGCTTATATGTTCGCCACAAAACGGGCAAAAGACCGCTTGACTGCCGTCCATCGTGGGTACATTCCCTTTCCGGTTGAAAAAGTTACTTGCGGCCGAAACAAATTTACAAGTAACTTTTTCAACCGGAAAGGGAATGTACCAACTGTCGAGTAGAACCGGAAGTGATAAGGAGTTCATGGCGACCCACGATGGACGGCAGTCAAGCGGTCTTTTGCCCGTTTTGTGGCAAACATATGAGCCGATTAACGCGGTACATTCCCTTTCCGGTTGAAAAAGTTACTTGTAAATTTGTTTCGGCCGCTTGTAAAAGTGTTTCGTCACTTGTAAATTTGTCTCAGGACTTGTAAATGTGTTATGGCACTGTAATTTTGTTTTCTGATTTGTAAAAATGTTTTCTAAAATGTAAATTTGTCTCCAGCTTTGTAAAAGTGTTTCTTGTATTGTAAAATTGTTTTGCACCTCCCGGCCACCGTAATATAGGCACCTGTTGTTTAACTTATCTTTGCACAGTTGCTCTTGTTTTTGCTGCTGCAAATTTGCAAATTTCCCCAATGTGGGACGAATAAAGGTTTATCTTATCTTATCTATACAAAAACTGAAGTGTGGAAAAAACATTTTGCTGTTTGCTGTAATATACAGTGGGTTTAAAAAGTCTACACATCCCTGTTAATATTCTTTTCTTTTTTCTTCCCTATCCACATAGGTCACAATGCTACACTCCACCAAAGTGGGAACAGGGAATGTGATCACACCCAAGTTGACCGAACTCCAATGTAATTTGTTAGCAAAATAAACACTGTTGCAACAGATATAAATTTAACAGTACATGATTTAATAACACATATGACAGAAGTGCTGATAAACTGTCTAATATTCAATATTTCACACTGCACATGCACAGAGCAGCCATCTTGGACTCGAGGGCAGGGGTTGGTTAATGAGAAGCCGGTAACTTGACTTCAGGGGGAATTCAGGAATTCTGACTTTTCCAGTTCAAATGGACCAGAGCATGAACATAAAATGACCAAATGTTTGTGGTCTGAATGAGTAACTTCCTGTAGTTATTCTCTGGTTGCCAGGCAACTGCTTACACCCAGGAAGTCCCACAGCAGAGATTATGCTAAATTAAACTAAGAGGCTCTAGCTTTACAATTAAGACGGACGGACATGAGAGTGGTGTCACTCTCATTTGACTCGTTGCAAGAAAGTGAATGAGCATATTTCTCAAACTGTTTAAGTACTTTAAATGTTGAAATTACTACACACACACAAAAAAACAAACACTGCGACAAGTAGAATTTTATTTTGAAGCGGAGGCCGGAAGTGACATGCTGTGCGCCCCGTGTCTGGTACTTGAGGAGAGGCGGTGCCGCACCAGAGCCTTGGAGCGACGTCCGCAGAGCGCGCAGACATATTCAGCTCAAATATCTTACGTCTTTACTCGAATTCAGCGTGGCTGAGGTAACAGCGAACACGTCCTGCAGTCTAAACCAGGACTTTTATTTGTTTATGCAAACATTTGTGGGCCTACAAATATGCTGCTGTGTTCACCCTTCGGAAGGAGAAGAGGCCAGCCTTAGAATAAACTCCCCACAAGTTCACCTCCACTCCGGAGAGGAGAAAAGGTAAGATGAACAATGTTTATAAAATGTCAGAAAACTGCGTAAAAATCCCACACCAGACCTCCTTGTGAAAATGATTCACTTTAGTAACAGCTTAGTTCTCTTCCTCTTTCTATTTCTCTTTCTCACTTCTTTATCGTTCATTTCTTTACTGTAACTGTTTTGTAATTTACATTTTTAACTGAATTTAGCCTTTATGGAAATCTCTACTGCATCTACAGGAGCCAACACCACATTAAACGGAACACTTCAGATTCTTAAAGTTATTTGGACACCTACAGCAGGCTGCTCTCCAATCACTCAGTTATACCTATATACAGGTAGACAAAGGCTACATCTACATTTCTAAACTAATTTCTTTGTTATTAATGTGCTCATTTGCTGGATCCTACTGTTTGATTTGGCTTGTTTGGTCCTCAGCTGCATCTTTTGACTCCCCTCACTTTGGGGAAGTGGTTTTACAAGCTAACATGAGTGTGCATGAGAGGGTTGACAGATCCCAACCGATACAAGAATCATTTACAGTTTCATTAGTTCAGAAAAAGGCGTTTATTTCTTGAGAAGTTGAGGTGCCAGCTTGTCTGTCAGAGGACGGATCAGACTTCAGGGTCGGAGGTCACTGAGCTGTGAGGGACCTCATTCAAGATGCCCTCGACTGCAAGCACGCCCTTCTGCACTCTGTGGTGGGAGAAAACATGAAGCGTCAGCTCAGTGTCAGTAGAGAGGGATGAGTTCACTGCCACAAAGTCACACCTAGAGCTGAATAACCATTATGTTCATTTAGTTATTTTCTCAATGAATGGTTTTGTCTATGAAATGTCAGAGAATAGTTTCAAGCACCCGTTAAGGTTTGTGCTTGGAAAGCTTGTCTTATTTGACAACTCAGCTTATGAAAATGTACTCAAACCTAGAGCTGAAACAATAAGTTGATTAACAGATTAGTCGATTAGTGTGTGAATATGCTGCTTTATAAATCAGAAATCATTGTTGCTTTAAACCTTTAGGTGTTGGACTTACGGTGAGGCAGAACTAACAATGTGATGACGTCACTTTGGGCTCTGAGAAATTGTAAATAAAAATGTGCTATTTATTTAACATTTAATAAAGTAAATGATTAATGGAATAATAGTCAAAATCATTTGCAGATGAATTACTAATGAAAATAATAATTTAGCAGCCCAACAAAAATCAGCAAGTCAGCAGTTCCACCATAGAGAGACTTCCCCTCTAAACTTCTCCCATGGTTTCATTTAAATAACTGTTGAAATGATCCAATATTTCCCCCAAAAATCAAAGAATAGGAAAAAAATCCAGATTATTAAAACAGAGTTGTCATCATTAATCATTAATCATCTCAGGACCCTTCAGATTTATGTGCTGACCCTTTAGAGGAGCTGCATGTAAAGTAGTTCAGTCTGTGTCCACCTGGAGCAGCTACATTAGTAACTTGCTGCTCTGACATTGATGCAGAAGTATTAACAATCCAAAAATATCAGATATAATAATATATCAGCCACAGGAGACATTTTACTGAAGAATGAGTAGTTTTACTTTGGATACTTTCAGTACATTTTGCTGATGATACGTATTTTTAAAGTTTAACTGCAGGATTTTTACTTGAAATCAAGTGTGTTTGCATTGTGTTTACTTTTATTCAAGTAATTTGAAGCATTTTGTTCTGTAGAACTGAGGAAGTGTGATGTGTAAAATGTAAATGTTTAGAAGAGGAGTTCTGCAGTGGTGATCGTGTTGTATTTGCTATCTATTGATGTGTTTTTACTCATTGATGCTGGTGCATTTTATGCTGCTTTATATTGCTCGGTCACTACGTTTCAGAGGGAAGTGCTTTTTACAGCTTACAGCTTTAGTAATTACAGATACTGTACAGATTCAGATTTTGCATTAAAACATATGATGACCTTGTAAAAAAACCCTTGACAACCTATCACAGCAAAATACTGCATACACATGAATACATCTGTATTAATAGTCAAACAATGTAATATGTTACAGTTTAACATCCACAGGGACCATGCTTATGAATTTTGAGTGCTTTTGCTACTAGTACTTACTTTTACTTAAGAGGGGCTTTTTGTAATGTAATGGAGTATTTTAATATTGCACTATTGTCACTTTTAGAAAGTGAAGGACATTAATACTTTCTCCATTACTGGTAGTAAGTAATCAGAAGTGGGACTGTTCTAGAAAAAGGAATCAAATAAACAGCTATAACTGATTCACTTCTCTTTTTTTCTCAGATTGAAAAAAAAGACACACCCAGAAAACACTCTGCATGGAGTTCTGCACACAGATCCTCCCTGTAGTCGAGACACTGAAACTTAATGCAATGCTGCAAGCAACACTTCAACTCATAACTGAAACAATTAATTGCAGTTGGTTGCTGTCACCACTGAAGAAATGTAGTGTGCTGGTATGAACTTGCTCTATATCGTCTTCAAAATCTATTAAACCCATTTGAAAAGACACCAAACACCTTCCTAACATCTCAGTACAGAACACATCCATCTGCAGCACTTTCAATGGTCACCTCAATGTGACTTGAAGCAAAAATGCCAAAAATTCTCTGGTCCTCAAATGTGAATATTTGGTGGTTTTCCTTGTCATTCTGGACGGATGGTCGGACATGATGGGACTTTTGAAGATGTCAGCTTGGAAAGAGAAAATTCATTTCTCTTTCCAAGAAAATCAAAAGTCATTTGATACTCAAAACAATTAATGTTTAATTAATTAAACAATTAATGTTTAATTAATTGAATATTAATCATTATGATTAATTCCAGCCCCTATCCATTGTAATTTTTACAATCAGCTGTTTAAATTTCTATTTTTAAGCAAAAATGTCTAGAATTCACTGGCCTCCAACTTCTCATATGCAAACATTTGCTGCTTGTGCTGTAATTGGGTTTTGGGCTGTTGGTCAGACAAAACAAGATATTTGAAGACTAATTTAAGACACTGATTAGATCAAAAAACTATAATAATAAAGAAAATAATACTGAAACTGTTAGTTGCAGCTCTTGACTACAGTGTATCGTCAGTATTGTCTGTAAGTCGTGTGGTTACACTGAAATGCCATTAAGTGCCACTAGAATTGCAAATATCGCAGGGTACCAACTTAAAATTCTTATTTTATTATGACATTTATTGATTTCTTTTAAGAGTGACCAGGTGTTTGGTATTTGACATCTCTGCTCTTATGAAGCTGGAGTCAGGGGCAGCTGAAGCGGGCCAAACTACCCAGGACCTGCATTACTTTGACCTGGAATGGTTTCTGTGCATATACATATATATTCATGTGGTGGAACAACTTTTTGTTGCTGTTATCATGTGGCGGCTGAGATGAGGCCTTGTTTGTGTTGGCTGAAGCAGCAGAGGTGTGAGTTAGACATTAAAGACAAAATTAGAAAAAACCCTAAAGTCATGCAGGAACAGCTTGGCGTTCTAAAATTGTTCTTGATTTCCCCTTATGTATTTCTGCATTCAAACACATAGTCAGCAGTTAAGACAAACAAGATTGCAGCTGTTTCTTATTGTTCTAAAAGTGTTCAGGAAACAAAGTGCGTTCATCTCTAAACCTTAAGCCCCCCCTTAAACTATGCATTTTAAGATTAAGGTGAAATGTGTGGGGGAATAACAACATTCGGTGCTTAATAGACAGTAAAAGAAAGAGTGCAAGATGTAAACAGCCCAGTCAGATTCATTGGCTGTGGTTACATGTGCACTTGAGTTCAGTCAGATTTATTCAGTCTAAGTGAAATCATTCTGATCAGAAATCCCAAACTACCTGTTTACATGGACGCTAGATAAAGTGCTTCAAAGCATTTAATCCAAATATAACTTTTTTGACAAAATGGTTCTACCCGCTATGAAGCATCTAATAAATGTAAGAGATGAAGAGGACGTCCCCTTTACCCCCCCATGGGTAAACACGCACAGACAGAATCAGTTTAGTCCAACCAGAGAGAAATGGTCAGAGTAAGTGTTTACATTGTTATTAGGTGCTAATTTGTTCCTGGTGAATGGATTATCAAAGTTACTTCTCTCAACCTGATTCAAAAAGACTTCCGATCAGACTGGATCGGACCAGTCTCTGCCGCCTGAGGTGCTTACACGAGGCATTTTAATTGTGACTGGGCTACTATTCTGAATATTAATGAAATGTAATTTATTTATCCATTTAGCTTTTTCACTGTGTATCCATTACTTTAAAACAGCAGGTTTAACTCTGTCTTTTTCTTCTTTGAATTGGTTCTATTCATTCATTCACTCATTCTATTCCTGGTTAAAGCTCATGACACCAACTTTAATCTGTTATCACCAGAGTTTTTAGAAATGTTCTGTGCCTTGGAGGGTTGTAAATCTTGTTTTTTATTGCTATATGCATTGACTCTAAACTGTACCTTGTCATTTTAATGATCACTCGAAGGGACTAATATTGGAAATTAGCTTTGGCTATATGCATGTGTACAGTACCTGGTTCTCTGCTTCTGCTACTTTCAGTGTCTCTCTGTACTTGTCCCATACAAAGAAACTAATAATCTAAACAATGTACCAAAGAAACCCCAATAACATTCAGTAGTTTATTTTATTTTAAGAGCTGTACTTGTAGATTTGAAAGGGATGGATCTTTCTCTCCAGGCAAGTGTGTTTCCCCCATGAGGAAAGTGAACACAGTGGGCATTTCACAGCACCATACGCGCTCCTAAGATACTTGACTTCAAAGAAGAAAGTTGTAAGCTTGCAACACGCTTTACAGCTGCACGAGTGAAGTGACGACAGAGTCGAAAACTCACCACTTCCTTCACTCCGTAACCACAAACAGCAGGAAGGTTTTTATTCACGTCTGTGGGAAAATAACCAAATGTAACACCCAAAGTATAGAAATGGCTGTCATGGGATCCAAGTCCTGCTGTAGCTTTAATTTGCCTTTTTTATCAAAGTTTCACAAGCTTAACTCTTTTAATTGGAGAATTAGATTTTTGCTAATGATGTGTTGAACTCCACATTCCAGTCCTGTCCTGTTTGTGTATCTGTAGGTAAACAGTGGCAAAGGAGGAAGTTTTCTGACTCTTTCTGATTTAAAAATGACAAATACATTTTTCCACTTCCTTTAATGTCCACATGTCCGTCCTTCGTATTGAACGCTTGCCGCGTCACATATGACCACACACTGTGCATTCACCAGGAAATGATGTATTGTTTGTATCTAATGTTTATGTGCAGTCAACACTCCCTCACGTCCCCTAGAAACCCAGCAGAAGTCTGATGTGAAATCAGCTCCACTGTATATCCTGAAGAGTGCCTTTTCTGTCTATACACTGATATAACATAATATATGTACCCCCCCCCCCAAGCTAGTAGATAAAACTTCATCAGCATGTCGACACGGAGCGTCTAATCAGAAAGTCCCCTTTTGAATGTGCACGTGCACTTTGAAGTACCATGATAGGACAGGAAATCATAACTCTCAGCATTTCTTTTGTCTTGACAAGCTGCAGATTTCCACAAGAGCTGAGCTTTAACACTTTAAACTTCCTACATTTTTATTTCTCCCTACATAGAACACTGGTCGTGGACTCTCTCATCATCCCTCTTCTGTGTTTCCTAAACCTTTGTGACGCTTCAGTCGGTCCAGATGGAAGCCAAAGGAAAGTATGATTTCATTGCAACAGCAAACGACGAGCTCAGCTTCAGAAAGGGCGACATACTTAAGGTCAGTGTGTGTTGCTTGGACGATGAGTTTCTTTCAATATAGCTTCAAAATGTTTTATTACCTCTGTATGAATTCTTGTTTCTTTCCCTTTGCCGGTCAGCTTTTAAGCCCACAGGATGAGTGGTATAAAGCTGAGATGAACGGACAGGAAGGATTCGTACCGCAAAACTACATCGAGATGCAGACTCCGAGGTGAGAGGCATCCAGTTAAATGCTCTCACACACACAAATCCTCCTGCAATCCTTCCTGCAACAGAACTGCAGATAAAACTCAAACAATGAGATAAGATCTGTACTTGTTTTTGCTTGTGGCTCAGTGTCACTCAGACTCATTCTTTACAATAAATTCCACAAAGTTCCCTCTCAGAAGAGACCGGGAACAGGGCTCAGCACCATCACAAAGGGTCATCAACACAAAGAGTCTGATTCCAGGAAGAAACAGATGAACGTGTTAAGGAGGAGTTACAGCAGGTTATTTGACACTGGCTGTAGGTGTGTGTGTGGTTTTCATCTGATTAGCGACAGCATGATATCCTGTGTGTGTGTGTCTGTGTGTGTGTTCAGGTGGTTTCGGGAGAACGCCAGTCGCAGCGCTGCAGAGGAGCTCCTGAGGTACAAAGACATCGGAGACTTTGTGATCCGAGGGTGTCAGAGTTCCCCTGGAGACTTCTCCATCTCTGTCAAGTGAGTGAAAATGGGACGACTGATAAACTCATTAAGACAGTTTTGAGTCTGATACAAACAGCTGAGGTCCAAACATAAAATCAATCAGATTTATTATTGACGAGACGATTGGCTCACAGTCAGAATCAATCTTAATTGAACAGAACTGATTTGAAGAGAGATTTGAAGTTGTTTCAGTTGTTTTCTGTTTTTTTTCCAGAAATTCCTGACATTACCATTCCAATAGAAACAACATAGCCACGTATTTATATCAGATCTAACTAGTATTATTACCAATCTAGCTGTTGAACTGGTTGGTTTTTTAACGCATAAAACCCAGATTTAAATCTGTTAAAAGGTCAATACTTCCCCTCTACGCCCATCAACATCTAGAAAAGAAGTAAACTGTGAGTCACCATCTCGCCCTCTGAGTGTATCTAATGCGCTGCAAACCCTGCAAGACTTCACGTATTTACAAGCAGCTGCAGAGGCAGCGGGAGAGTAAACAAGACTGAGTGCAGCAGCCCTCCAGAATGACGTTCACTTCGTTCATTTTGTCTGCAGACATTAAGAACAAAACTTTCTTTCTTTCTTTCTTGTATAAGAAAAGATTACAAATAGCTTTACAAATGGTAAAACTTTTTGAAATGTGTTGCATTTAAAGTGGCCGACCCGATAAAAAAAACCCACAGTTGTCTTTGTAAGCTGGCACTAGAGGAAGTGCATGTGTAAGAGTAAGATCTAGTTCACACAATACAGACAATTTTTCACAATTAGTGACAATATTTCTTGTGAACTCTCACAGAACAGAAATGCACCACACATTAGTCAAACAGGCCATTTCCTGCCTAAAACCACATTTTGTTGATACCAATTCTACATCAAAATGAAATAAACCCTTCACCAACACACGGAAAACCCAAGTCAATATCAGATCTTTCTTTAAAAGCATGAGCACATGACTTCTACCCAAGAGGAACTTACAGTCAAGCGTAGCACCTACAACTTTTAACATACCAGTAGTTAATGACATTACAAAAAATAATGGTATGTGACAGAATAGCTGTAATAACATCTTTATCAGCACCATGAACTGCTCTGATCTATGGCCACCCCAGGCATTATTTTCTCTCTCTCTGCTCCTCTGTGTTGTTCTGCATCCACAATGAACGAAATCAACCCCCAAAGTCCCATTTTGACTTTTTGTCCATGTAAGTGAAAGAACTTCAACACCTGACTATTTGTCCATGTTCCAACCATCTGTTCATTCAAAAATGCTCATCAGCTGTTTGAACATAGCATTTGAGCTACTGTTGTTGCATTAGTGGAACATTACTATTAGTATATTTAAGGTTTTGAACAGTAGGTTTTCACGTCTGCAATGCTGTATGCAAGCATTTGTAAAAGACAAGAAAGATCCATAATTTTGGTATTGTGTAAGCTTGTATGTAAAGGAAATTTAAACATTATAGAAATGTGTTAATTGACTGCATGCTGTGTGAAAACAACATGAGTTGTGGTAGTGGTATGGTCCACTGCCGATAGATGTACTTGCTAACATGCTTGCTATGTTGTGAGTCCAGATTGGATGACAGGATATAGAAATAAAATATTATATAATATTTTGTAATTATATAAACTATATTAAAATGTTGCTTCTTGCCGGAGGTCCTCCATAATGGCCACCATTCCTTTCTGTTAAAGCTTTGATGTTGCAGTTTTGCATGTTGGCCAGCAGAGGACAATCCAGCCAAGGAAACAGCTGAGGAATCCTCTGGAATGAGGGAGCGTTCGGGTCCAGCTAATATTACATGTCAACAGCACATGCTTTACCTTCCCTCAGACACGAGAGTGACGTCCAGCACTTCAAGGTGATGAGAGACAACAAAGGCCAGTACTTCCTGTGGTCTGAGAAGTTCACCTCCCTAAACAAGCTGGTGGAGTTCTACAAGACCACCTCCATCTCTAAAACCAGGGAGATCTACCTCAACGATGGCAGCGTGGACAGTAGGAGCCCCTCGGGGGTCCAGTCGGTAAGAGACTACTCTGCTGAGGACAGGTTCTCAGCTCTGTTTCACCGTTCACCTTAAATACAGCTCACCTGCTCAAATCGGACTGACGTGGTAAGAAATAGAGCCTGTGTGTCATTTCTACCAACCTTTAAAAACAAAGTGCTTTGACAGACAAAAGCAGGAGACTATGGAGGCAATGAAACAACTGGAAGTTAAGTTAAGGAAGTTGCAGCAAGAAAATGAAAGAAGGTTGATGCAAGAACAGGAAGACAATAAAAAACATTAAAAATGTAAAAAGTATTAAAAAAGAGAATCAAAGCAATAAAAAGGATGATATCACATAAGAAGTCTATTAAAAATGGGGTTTAAGAAGTGTTTTAAAAGAGGTCACCGACTCTGAGAGCCTGACATTTAAGGCTGCTATTAATTCAAATGATTCATTAATACCAGTTCTTCTCTTTATTGACAGGACAGTTCTGGTTAAATTCTTCTTGTATTCTTCCCACTTCTCTTACTCTAATAATTAATGTCTAAATAAACACAATGACTTGTAAGAACTTAGTACGACTTTATTTATGTGAGATTCAGAGGGAAACATTTGGCAAAATGAGCAGATTATAGATTATAGATTATTAATCTCTTATTTAGTCCATAAAATGTCAAGAAATTGTGAAAAATGTCCATCCCAGTCTGCCAAAATCAATACCTTGTTGTGTCCAATCAACTGTCCAAGATACTCAGTTTATTATCACAGAAGTGAAAGAAGATGGAACCAGTGACGCTTTGAGATTAAAAGGCCCAAACAGATGAATCATTATCAAAGCTGTTGCTCATTATTTGTCTGTGGTTTGATTAATAAGTTAATGTCCTAATCATGTCTACATGTTGTGTAGTTTATTACAATGGAAATAACTGTACAGAACAGTTAATAATTAAAATAGTGAAATATAGCTGACAGGGTTAACTATATATGTGTACAAATGCCTAAAAGGCCAATACCAGAATATTTACAGGTTTAAACATATGAACAATACCATCAGGCAGAGTGAAACTTTTATTTCTATTTGATCTCATTTATAACTTTCTGTTAAAGCTAAATTCCTTTTCATTCCATTTTGTTGGGAGACTCAGAATCTTCAAGGGACATGAGTGAATGTATTTGATTCTTGAGAATATTATGTATATTATATATATATATTATTTCCTTATTGTGTAACGTGATGATTAGTAAACGTGCAGCAAAGCAGGAGCGGGCAGGATCTCTGTGGAAATAACTTTTTAGTTATTTAGAGTTTGCGTCGCACACTATTTATAGTTGTTTGTCTGTGTTACTGTCAGATATTGAACCAATCACCTTTCAAGTGTTTCATTTAAATGTCCTAAACTTTGACTCATATAAGATATAAGTTTTTAGATTGAAATGAGAAAAACAAGAAGTTTCTTGGCTCATATTAAGAGCGGCAATTTACACATACATTTAAATCTCTGGGAGATGTGGTGCGTGATGTCATTCCCTCTGGATGCAAATTGGTTTGAATATAGAAATAAGAAGAAGCTAAATTAAAGCAAATGATTGCATTTTACCTTTGTAAGAAGCGCATGAATCTGAGGCAGAGTGCATGACAGAAAATGAAATGAAGCCAAAGACGACAGAAGGAGAACGACAGAGGACATGTCTTCTTCTGAAAATGAGCATTACAAAGTCTCATTAAAACGGCTGAACAGCCTGAGCTGGATCTGTCTGTTCAAGCTGTTGGTGAAACTCTGAAATCCCTGAGCAGTTTTAAATATGTTAGTGGTCAAAATGAAGTTGCTTTTATTTAGCTTCTTTTAGGTTTTTTAACTAATCAATGCTCTCTGAAAGATTTAAAAAAGACTGTATAAGACCTGAAAGACCCAAAGTTCATTTCACAAAGGTAAAATAGACTAAATCAAGCAATTTGCGAAGCTGCAACCAGGAGAGGATGATGATGTTACCTAAACCTAAATGATTAATCCGTTATCAAAAATGAAAACTGTTCAGTACACTGTCACATTCTTTAATTCATGTTTATATGTGTTCTTGTTAAATGTGTACACCAGTTTTCTCAGATTCAGTATAGATTTAGGAAGTTTAAGGCGTTCTTGCATGCTGTTAAATGTACTTTACTTGTTTACGGTCATATGATGGGAAGTTGGATGAGAAATTATAGCCTACTTGTCGTACAAGTCATCATCATCAACAAAAAAAAGGTACAGACTATTTCCCATGATGCTGTGAATATATTTTTGGTTACTTCCTAGTGAAAATCCGCCCTGTGCATCTTTGTACACATTAGATGAAAGACATTTGATTTGTGAACATATAAATAGAAAGTGCCTGTTTCCTTCCTACAGGTGAAGAGGGGGAGTTTGCCTGAGCAACAGAACACAGCTGCAGCCGTCTCTGCTGCGCCGCGCAGAGCTTCGGACCAGCCCAACAACCAGCTGGTACGCACTTCCTGCCACTGCTCCCCCAACCTGTATCACTCTGACACCACCCATCCTGCCCCTGACGTTTGAATTCATTTTCACTTTGAAGAAATTTGAACACTATCAGTGACATTGAAGCAGATATTGTGTCAAATTTTATACAATTTAGGCGTAAATGTCCGTTCTGTTGAGTTAGCACTTGTTATACCAAGGAGTGTCAGAAATTGAACGTTTCAATCACACATCTGTTATTTCTATTTGCTTGACTATGTATCTGTTACTTTTAGTAACTCAATATTGAGTATAGTGAAGAATGTTTTTCAGTTGTGTCTGAATCTCGAAGATCAGATCTTTTTTGTCTCCCTGTGATTTACCAAAGGTTATACACTTCTGTGTTTTCTTGCCTCACAGCTTCCTCCGCCCACAGAACAAATTTTAAGACACACAAAGAAATATGAACACGTTGTTCCTGAGAGTCGATTACCAGCCAGTTTTATTGTGCATTGATTTTAAAATCTTATTGATCTCTTTGAAAGGGTGAAATGGCGTCGCTCCATGATATAAAAGATTTTCAGTGAGCCTGGGCGCTGAGCTGAGTGGATGCAGCGCTGCTGGCCGTTCCTCCGCCTCAGCCTGTGGAGCATCAGACAGGCCACATTAGCATCTTTTAATCTTTTAAGTCCCCTCTGAAAACTTTTTTATAGGAATCCATTTATGAATTTTCAATAAGTCGCTGCTTTTTATCGTCCCACTTTGACTTTTTTTTACTTTATGTTATTCCCCAGTGTTCTCATGTCGTTTGATGTCTGCTTGTTTTTTCTGTAAAGCATTTTGTGACCTTGCCAAGAAAAGTACTTATTATTATTATCATTGTTAGTATTTATTATTATCAGGTAACTATCTCCAGTGTTACAACTGACTCAACATGTGGATACAAATTTTTCTAAATTATTTCCACTTTTTCAAATGAATTGAAATACTCCACAGTCTTTGTATTCCTAAGCAACAGCAGATGAAGTTTCCCGTCAGCTAAAGCAGAAACATAACATGTAGTGTTTGTCCTTCTCTTCCAGGCTAAGAAAGTAGGTCTGGAGGAGCGAGCCCACACCATCGGTCACACAGGAAGAAGCAGCCCCGTCTGCTCTGCTTATCCTCCCCGCCGCACATCTGAAACTCTCCCCCAGGTCAGCCTGCCGCCCCCTCTAAACAATAAACCCTCTGATTTGGACCTGAATATTCTCTTATTGACTGAACTGAACCATTCATGAATAATAAAACTTGATAACTGATTAATCATTTCAGCTTTAGTTCAGATTTTCTGATCATTTTAGATTCTCAAAGCAGCCTTCAGATTCCAGTGTTCTTACATTAATTAAATCAGGTTATGCTCTCAAAATACCAATTTGGTTCCCAAAATTCTGTAATATGTGCATTTATTTAAATTATTTAGGATTCACTATCTTTCTTGTCATTATTACCTCAAACTTGATAAAGGCATGTTGCTACCATCACTCACTCCATATACTCAATCAAATGTATTTTAATATAAAATCTCCAACTGAAAAGTAAGTCCACTTGTCAAATAAATACAGTACAGTAAAAAATATAATAATTCCCTCTGAAATGTAGTGGAAAAGATGTAGAAAGAGGCAGAAAATGGAAATACTCACAGTTCAGTACAGTACTTGAGTAAATGTAGCATGTTTTAATATTTAGTTATTAAAGTAAGAGAATTTATTGAAATGTTTTATTTACACAAATAATGGCTAACTCTTTAATGATGTCTGCACTTGGTTTCCTTCTGTCCCACAGAGGGCATCCACGATGCAGGTGAAGGCGCTGTACAACTTCACCGCAGAGGAAGACGACGAACTCGGCTTCTGCGTCAACGACATCATCGAAGTGTTGGATCGCTCTGACCCATCGTGGTGGAAAGGGAGGCTGCGGGGGAAAAGTGGGCTGTTTCCTGCCAACTACACAACCCAGCTGTGAGAAAACAACCCCCGGCGATGAACTCACTCTGCCTGCACACATCCGCTGACTCGCTCTGCAGGGGCGCCGCCACCCAGTATGTGTGTTTGAACATAAACGCTGAGTAGTGTGTGACTCATCGAATCTCTGCACCGCTCGTTAATCAAGACCCTGGTCCACACGCACTGCCACTCAGCGCTGGGTTTTTTTAAACCGTTTTTATATGTGCAAAAGAAGCAGAGAGCCGCCCACAGGACCTGGATCGTGTTTACCTGGCACACAGGAGCTGCTGCAGATGGCACAGAGGAATGTTTTATCATGTGTATTATGACACGTCTGACAGCAAATGTTTATTTGGCAAAATGCTGCCGATGAATCGGCTGTAATCCAACTGTTTGTGTTCTTGGTGTGAGTGTAGCCATATTTTATACCACAAAAACGCTTTGTATGGAAAATCTGACTGAACACTGACCATACACGGTGTAACGTCCACACAGCTCATTGACTTGCGAATAAAATAATTTTGTATCACAGCTTTGATGTTTAAATCTCATCTAAAACTTAGACTCACTGTGCTTCTGGTTCACCCTCCTTTGAGGCATGTTTGTTTCCTCTAAGCTACAGTAAATTCTTTTGTTGTGATATATCTATGAAAGGATTTCTTAAGTTATTTCCTGATGCTTTGTTCCAAATCACATAGTATTTCTTTTTACTTTCAATGTGTACTGCAGCTGCTCTTACAGAGTAGTAGTAGTAGTAGTAGTATGCGTATTATTGGGACATACTACTTGGTCATGACACTGGGCTTTAACTTTGACCCTCTTGCTCACACATCTGTGTCAGTACATGGTGTAAAGTTTGTATATTATGAAAAAAAAAAGCTTAGTTCTACATTTCTACATTGGAGATACAACCAAATTTGCCAAACTCACCAAAGACCAACATACTGTCAGCGTGCTAGAACCTGTTTGTTCCCTCTCAGTAATTTTGTCTGCTGCACAGAAGATTGTGGGTCAGAATAGCCAGAAAAGCAGCTGGTTTGCATACTACTAAATAGTATGGTAATATGGGGATGGACCAAAATAGTTAGCCTTCAAAATAAAAGCTGCACTAGAGCTTGAATTCTAGTCCTGCTTTATTACCCACAAGTTGCTCTTGTACAGTGGTGTAACCTCCTCTTTTAATACATCTCTTTCTGGACAAATAACTGCGTCAACAAGTAAACACTTGGATTTGTAGTGGTTAGTACGGAAATCAGTACTCAATAGTGTTTCTAATGAAATCGCAGGGTATTTTAGCCTCTTTTGACAACATGCTGTAAGTACTGCATGGTCCCATTCCATGAGGCGTACCTATATACAGAAGTTTGATAAATGTGTCCATGTAGCTTCTATTTATCTGTAAACGCCTGTCAGGAAACAACACACCGAGGCAGATGTATTAGTGATGGATGGTAGATGGACTACATTTATATGGTGATTTAGTGCCACACACAGTGCCTTTCATTCACTCACACTCACATCAGTGGCAGCAGCTTCAGTGCCAAGGACACTTCAGCACGTGGACAAAGAGGTGCCAAGAAACAAACCAACTATTATCCCCCCTGGAACCACAACACCTTGCATGTATTTGTATTTTTCATGAAAATATGTTACAGGGCCACGTTTCAGTGTGCGGTGGGTTTAAAAAGATGTTAAATGCTGCTGTTTTACTCATCACATTTTCAATTTAGGTGTTTACAAGGAGTCATGCAGTAAGATCAATGAAAAAACGTGTTACTTCAGCTTTGCGGAGTTCGTGTTTTGTTTTTAGTCCAGGGACACACACAGGAGGCAGAAGTCCCATTCTCAGTTATGTCCATCCTCACCATCACCCAGAGCTCCATGGCCCTGCAGTGGTGTCAGTGTGTGCTGTGAGGGAGGGGCTTTGGAGGCAGGAGGAGGGGGGAGGGACCTGAAGTTGTGCTCTTTCAAATTCAGAGGAGCTCACTCTCCTCTCAGCCCTGAGACCTGCTGCTTTAATCTGCTCTCAGTTGACTTATTGATCATATTAACTTCTTCAGCTGTACTTGCTGAAACTGTCAGGTAGTTTAATTCCTGTCAAAACATCATCCTTTCATCAAAGCTGTTAATCCTAAAGCTTTCAGATAAATGCCGTGGAGTGGAAGTAGAATGAGGCATGAAGAGAAAAGACTACAAAGAATAAGCACCCCAAATCTGTACTTTGGTAAACTTATTGATTCTTTTTTCAAAATAAAAACTTATCATCTCAAGTCATCATTTTGAAAAAGTTTGTCATTATTTTGAAGTACTAAGTGATTATTTTGAGATACTAAGTCAGTGTTTTGAAAGAAACTCTATGATGACTTACAGGTTTCCATACAGCAGGGGTGTCCAAACTTTTTTCCCTGAGGGCCACATACAGAAAAACATCCAAAGGGCTGGGCCACTCACTGGAAGTGAGCTATGCTGCTAACTTTAATCCACTAGGGGTGATGTATATCTCCTCACCTCTAGTGGATTAAAGTGATTCAAGAAAAAAAAACAGCCTTTCCATTAGTGGGCTTTCATTTATTAGTTGTGGTCCAAGCTGGTCTTTGCCTTGTAGGTTCTTGTTCAGTGTGATCAGGTGATCACTGAGATCCACTAAACATGCCAACCAGAGAGGGTCACTGAGCTCATGAAGAGGTCCTTCTCTCTTCAAAACTGGTTCATTTCTGATCCCAGGGAATAAAACCACTGCAGCACAGAGCCACGACTTAGCCAGCGCACATGAGAACAGTAGAGAATGGTAGAGCAGGCCAGGCCCCCCCCAGCCCCAGCATCAGAGACGGAAGCTTGAAATAGTCTGTGCTAGAGCCCTGGTGCTCGAATTAACAGCCTTACCTCCACTTTCTTGCCCCTCGGCGGACACCGTAGATTCCTGTCGCCTGTCCCAGCTGGAGCTCCATCCGTCGTACCTCCACACAGCTCCTCCCATTTAAGTCCCATCATGCCAACTGTACCTGGCACAGCTTCAAACACATCCTCACCGTCGTGGTGCTCTTTAGACTGCTAACATCAAGGAGCTCCTCCGTAATGCAGCAGTGATCGTCATTAGTTATTAGCTGTGCTCTCATCGCACACCGCGTCTCAAACTTTCTACACTCACTTGCTCTCTTACGTTTCCTTAATCTGCCATGTTGGGTCACCTGTAGCACGTTTCTTCTTCTATTACTCTTTTTATGGAGAAGCTGCCTCGTTCAAGACAGTTACTCCACCTAGTGGTGAGACTAAGAAGTGCAACACAGTCCAGCGCAAGTTCCATGTGTGGGCCGTGTTCCAATACATTTTTAGAATTTCCTGCGGGCCAATGAAAATTGGAGCACGGGCCGCAGTTGGCCCGCGGGCTGTAGTTCGGACACCCCTGCCATAGAGCAAAGCCATCCATCTATTGGAGCCAATCCCAGCTGGGTGCACCCTGGACTGGTCTCCAGGAAATCACAGGGCCAACACACAGACAGACACACAGACAGACAGACAGACACACAGACAGACACACAGACAGACAGACACACAGACAGACACACAGACAGACACACAGACAGACACACAGACACACAGACAGACAGATATGCACACTCACACCTACGGGCACCCCAAGAAAAGCCCCGGAAGCAGAGGGTGAAAGGGCAACAACAGAAAGGTGTAAAGCCCTGCACTGAGCAAACGTCTCTCCAAATGGCTGTTCTTTTTTTTTTTTTATTCTGAAGGTTTTCCAACAGGAAGTTCTCCAACAGGGTGCTCTTCCAAACAGCCCCGCCTCTGCCTCCACCTGAGACTCACCTGAGCTCCCGGCCCACTCAGGTGTCGCTGCCCGGAGAGAGCAGCGGATCAGGAGCGTGCGGGGGACCGTTCACCGGCCATGGCGGAGTCTCAGCTGCTGTGCATGGACGATCAGCACGTCAACGAGAAGATCCCGGAGTCCAGCCCGGAGTTCTACTACAGCGAGGAGCAGCGGGCGGCCCTGGAGCAGCTCCTCCGGAATGGGGACGGCGCCTTCAAGATGCGCCTCAAAGAGGACAACATCAAGGACTTCCTCTCCGCCAGGGAGGTGAGATTCGTCCGGAAGACCTTCCAGGAATACGACACGGACTCTGATTCTGAGCCCGGAGAGCAGGAGAAGTCCAAGGAGTCCTCCAGCGCGGACTCCGGGGTGCACTCCACCTACTGGCCGCAGATGTCCGACACCGAGGTGCCGTCCCTGGACATCGGCTGGCCCGGCAGCAGCGGCCTCTACAAGGGGGTGACCCGGGTGTCCGTGTACACCCATCCACCCAAAGGGCCCGGGCCGCACATCAAGGAGGTGGTGAGGAGGCTCATACAGGAAGCTCACAAGGTAACTGTAACACCTTTGTTCTCATGGAGAGGAGAAAAGTCATTTAGAGTCCAAAAAGTTTTCATTTATTCAATCAAATAGAAGAAATCAGCCTTTTTCTAATAGAAACAAACAACTGTGTCTTTTGAGTATCATTTGCTGTATGTCTGTGTTATCTTCATAACTTTACAAAACTGTACTGTTACTTGTGCATGTGTGAGCACACAGACATCCTGGAGCTTTCTTAGTGGGTGTACAGTGTATACCTGTCAGACTACACTACTGATCCACGTTTCAACGTCCAAGATGACATCTTCAAATAGTTTTTGTGTGACCACCTCTCCCAACCTTAAAGATATTCACTTTATACAGATTAAAGCAGCAAGTATTCCCATATAAGAAGCTATAAATAACAGGGTTTTTTTTCTTGAAACATGACATACACAAGGAATCAGTTAACAAAACAGTTACACCTTATTTAACTAATCGTTCAGCTCTAAAAACACTGATGCCTGCAGTGAAATTCAGTCAGAATTCCAACCATGTATGTATCTGCAAAGAAAAAGGCGGGCATACAAAATACATTTACAGATTAACGTTTGTTGTTTGAAAAGTGAGATGGATCCAGTGAATCCCAAAGCCAGAGTTTCTGTGTAAAATCCTCTACAAAGGCCACAGTGTTGAGCCTAAAGTCTACAGGTTGTCCTGAAAAAGAAAAAAGGAAAGCACACTTTTTTATGACACTGCCATATGAAAATAACCAGCACCTACAATAAAACTTATCAGTAGCTTCTCATACATTATGTGACCCACTTGGCTCACAGACAAATTATAGTTCTGAAAGATTCAAAATGATTGGTTACAGGTGATCATGTGACAAAGACCAAAAGCTCAGAGCAATTACTGTCACTTCATATGTGTGCCGTGTTAAGAAAACACGACACAGCCTCAAATACGTGACAGTTTAAGATGAGACTCATAGGCTTTAAGTTTTTGTTTTACTTTTCTTGTTTCCCACTGCAGACAGTACCCTCTCAGTGTAGGTGGGATGCTTAGCTGGTCGACATAGCGACGCCGCCTAAAAACTGCCTTGACATGTTCTTCAACGTGACTCAAACACACAGGAACAGCGGAGGAGTTCACCCTCCTGCCTTTACTCACTGCCAGACAATAACCTGCACTGTGCATTGACTGCTAAACTGTCAGTTTCACCACTAACCTTTCCCTCTGCTCTGCTCTGCTCGCATTCACCGCCACTCTCTGATGCTCACTCTCTCTTAACCACACACACACACACACACACACACACAGACACAGACACACACACACACACACACACACACACACACACACACTGCCCTATTCCTAGGAGCCGTGCTACTCTTATAACAGAGAATAGATTGTTTTCTTGGCACATCTGCACTGTGTTTATTGACCACGGTGTGGGTCAAGCGAATAAAACAATTGTGGTCACTATTAATGGTAGTTTGGCTGTTAAAACATCGCAGGTTTGTTCAAGATATCTCACGATATGCGAGTGCAACTTGGAAACTTGACAGAGGTGATACCAAAAACAGTGCCAGATACCAGATATTATCCACAATGGAAAGCCACAAAAGAATGGTTTCAGGTGAGTGGAGATGAGTTGAGGCTTTAGCTATCTGATGTTAGTGGTGAACTTTTCCCAAGTGAACGTGTGTTTGGTGACTCGTTCAACGAGTTAAAGTGCAGGTTATGGTTATGGTTTTTTGCACGTTAGATAAGAAGGAGACTTTAGCAGGAAAGCTAATATGGTTGTTATTCAAAGTCTGGTGTCTGGCTCCTTTTTGGCTTCAGATTTTTTGTGAAACAAGAACAAAGATCAAACATTGTTTGTGTATTGTATTGTAGTATTGTACTGTGTTCTGTAAGGTAAAATGACTGTTTTGTCAATGGTGGTGTAAAAGTGGCAGTCAAGATCCTCAGTGTCCTTCACTACTTTATGTGTGGCGTTCCTCCTCGGATTTAAAGAATCTGTTCACTATATGTCGACTCTTGCACAAAATAACAGCTGCAGACTCAGCATCAACATTTAGAGTTAATTTTCAAACAACTGGTCTTTGACTTCACACGTAGGTGAACCAAACAGCCGAGTAAATCCTAACAGACTGAGATAACTGTCTAGCAGAATTTAACTGCTGTAGCTAGCTCCTATCACCTAATGCTAACTAAAAGGAAAAGTACAACTCTGAGTTGGTTAAAAACTCGCCGATTTTAATATAAACATGCACATTAATGGTTACATACACTAAAAAATATCATGTTAAAAGACTGAGGCTTTAGCTACATGTCCCAGGCTAAAGTCATCATGCTCATCAGATGATGATCCATTTACAAACAAGAAACTTTTCTAGATACTTGCTTCCCATTTTACCTAACGTGTTTCTCATAATACATACACTACAAATAATCAAATAATAACAATATAATGTACTAATTTTTAACTCAAAGTATGTCTTTGTTTCCATGAGGCCAGTGGATCCTCTAATCTAGAGGGTTAATATAAGAGAAAGGGTACTAACTTATTACTGAAAAATGTCAAGACAAATTATGTACAACATAATGCAGTACAATCAGATAAAGATAAAGAAAGAAAGAAAATGTGTAAATGTTCCAAGGTAGTATTAGCATTCCCTCTGCACCAATTACATAACCAACTTATTTTTCTACAGAAATAGAAATAGTATTATTTAGATACACAATAACTATAAAACCTAATGCATGCATACAGAATCATTTATTGCACATGCAGAATTTTCCAGTAAGACATAAAAACAGGGAAGGCTTTGCCCATGGCATCGAAAATCAAACCATCAATGGGAGAGTCATATTCAAGTCTTAACAAGCCGGGTCTAATGTGGTGCAGACGGAGAAGGCTGAGCAGCTCTAAATGTCAGCTCACATCAGGACTTGCAGCTGAATGATAAAAGCTTGTTCAGCTTCCCCGTTGATCCTGCGGCCCAGGTTAGGGCTGGCACTTACTGTAACAAGCCTCTTTTTCATTTTTCCACCCACTGCGCCCTCTGGTTGGTTGACCTGTGAGGTATGTAAACTTGAGCGGAAGAGGGGAACAGTCTGACGTGAAGCGCCTGAGGCTCTAGTTGCAGGGTAAAGTGACTGGGTTTATCCTAACTGGCTCAAAGAATGGCGTCTCTCTTTAAGAGGTGTGGAGGACAGTAACGTTAAACGGATGTGACTGGGTTTTTCTGAGTAAACACTTGAACAAACTTTGACACATAAGTTGATCCTCTTTGTTATCTGTTCACAGTAGCCTACTCTGGGCCCTGACAGCTTCATTTTCTGATCACATACTGAGATTGCTCCCACTGAGATGAAGTAAACCATTGACTTCTGAAAGCCTGCCAAATACTTGAGCGAGTACTTCTCCATTTCATTACACTGAAGCTCAAATAGTTACTTTTGTCCTTACAGAGAGGCATGCACACACTCATCC
This sequence comes from Pempheris klunzingeri, assembly GCF_042242105.1. NCBI lineage: Eukaryota > Metazoa > Chordata > Actinopteri > Acropomatiformes > Pempheridae > Pempheris > Pempheris klunzingeri. Next base: position 3,820,153 of record NC_092028.1, read on the forward strand.
CACATCGACAGACAAAGGCCAGCTGTGTAATTTATGTTCAAAATGAGCTGCGGATTGCGAACAGAAAGGTTTTTTGGGCCAAGTGGATCTCTACGTGACTGGATGGTGAATTACGCTTTCCCTCTGAAGAGGAGCATGCAGAAAATGTCTATATTAACAAGTCATTTAAATGCAGAATACATGCAGTCTGAGTGTGTTGCACTTGAAAAAGCAATGACAGGATTTGCCAGTCAAGTCTGTTTTTTGATGCACTTTGTAACTCTTTGAAACCACCTGTAAGAATGCAGTGCACTGCTAATGCAGCGCTCTGATACTCACCAGCATCCTAGCAAGACTAAGAGGCAAACTATGGTAGGAGAGGTGTTACATGTGTCAGAAGGCAGAAGTGTTTTCTCGTTCCAAACAGCTATCGTTGAACACGATGTGAAAACCCTGCTGTTGTAGACAGGGGGGGGGGATTAGTGGTAATTGTTTAAAAATGGGGGTTATCTGTGCCGAGCAGTTTCTCCTGGAAGTTTTCAGAGTGTTACACTCACAAAAAGTGACAGAAATACCTGTGTAGTAATTAAAAAAGAGAACTTGATTTCAGCATCGGAAGGATGTCTGCACCGCACCGCACTGTTGTTTTTCAGTTAGTTTTGAACTGTTGTCTAAGGCCTCTATTGTATCTAAATGGTCCTTTTATAATGTGTTTCTTTTGCACTTTGTCCCAATGCTGTTCATGTCTTATGTAAAGCTTTTTGAATTGCCTTGTTGAAATGAGATTTCCAAATAAACCTGCCCTGCCTGGTAGGGCAATAGGGAATCTGATTTTTAATCCTAAAAGTTCTTTAAAAAAAAGGTGCGTTTACACTCAAAGAAGTGTAACTTCCTCCTTCCTCTGACATTTGATTTTCTCAGTGCACAATCTAACAGCATGTTGACAGCTTGTTTCATACTTTTAATGATTGATGCCATTTGAAATTCTACTGAGCTGCTGTCACTGGTGAAGCTGTCGGCCAGGAAAACTAGTTCTGAGGCTGTTGGATCAGGCTCAAACATGTACAGGAGGGCTGCAATAAGGAAATGGAATAAGCCTCACATGATCAATCTAAATTGCACTCAAGGATAGGAAACAAAGTGCTGCTGTAAAACGCTCCACTGCAAATAGTAAAAACTAAAATAGGGCTGAAAATAGGAATAGGTTGTACTGGGAGTACTGCTGCCTGATTCCTGTATTTAGTACAGCACAGTGTTTGCTGTCTCTTGTGTCATGTGACAGGATTCTTCCATAGCTCAGATCCTGAATTGTTGAGTAATGGTTTTGAACAGAGACACTGCAGCTGAAATAATTAGCAGTAGGTGTTGCTGGACTGTGTCCAAACTATCTTGAGTAACCTTTTCAGTCACCTGGTAAAACAAGTTCCACTTAAGTATCAACAGTTACTGCCTTAATTTAATGTGCTTAGATTTTATATCAAAACGCTAATAACCTAAAGCCTTTTTGAGTCTTAATGTTGCATGAGGCTGGTTTAAACGTTCATTGGCCGCTCTAACAAATGGCGAGAGATAAAGTTGGACTCAAACACCCAGAAATCACCAGATGTGACATCACTAACGTCCACACAGCTCACAAATCTTAACGGGGCTGTTTGGTTGAGGATGTTTTACGGGGACACCAAGTGAACAAGAGGAAAAAGAATCTGAGTAAATGCTGCTTTTGTTACCACTCGCTGCTGTTCAGTTGACAACATGTGAGCGAACCAAACACTGGAATTTAATATGGGCAAGAGTTTCTTTACCCTGCTGTGCAGTGGTGGAGGCAGTAATCAGATCCTTTACTTAAAAGTAGCAGCCCCAAGTTTAAAAATAACTCCGTTACAAAGTAAGAACATGGGCCCCATTTTTACATATTTTGGGTTCAAAATGACTAGTAGGTACAAAATGTTATTGAGTAAGTGGAGAAGATCGCCCCAGCCAACGAACTGCAGTGGCTGCTATTTAATCATTTGGGGCCACTGGCATGCTACAATTGTGCAATGCAAATGCAAATATTATGTTGGATCCAAACGAACCCTATGAAACTCCAAGTCACACAATAACACAAACAGACTAAATGATTAAGGCTGAGATAGATCAGCAACTCCTGTGGTCTGAGAGGTAAAATGCCTGTTTCTGGTTGAACAGGAAGGATCTTACAGGTCTGTCCCTGTAGAGATCATAGTTTAATAACACTGAATCGTGTTTTATAAGATCATCTTATTTTGCATGTGTTCCCCAGGTGGTGGCCATCGTCATGGACCTACTGACAGACCTGCAGATCCTCCAGGACCTGCTGGATGCCTCGTCACGGCGCGGGGTGGCTGTTTACGCGGTGCTGGAGGCCAGGGGAGTGCCCCACTTCTTGGATATGTGCGCTCGGCTGCAGATTAATGCGGTGCATCTGCGGGTGAGGAGAGAGCTTGGCAAACACCGGAGAGTATGATAGAGTGTGACTGCACAGAGGGAGGAGGCTCACTAATACAATACACAAACAGCATATGAACATGGAAAGTTTGACGCAAAGCACCTGAGTGGGTCACTGCTATGCCTCCTTTAGTAGACAATGGCAGTGACTGCAATGATAGTCATGGATTGAAAACTATCAAGTAAAAGACGGCATGACCCCAGAGCTATTTGGTTTGGCGGTGTTAAAAAATCCTGTGGCTTGTTAAAACATGATAATGAATCAAATCAGATTATTCCTCAAATGCACAGTAACTGCTGTGTTCTGGTCTCTTAAAGGGTCTGTGGATCTAAGAGTGGCATGTTTCCCCTGTTACCCCTCGTGGTGTCAGCTGATACAGATCGTTCCATGTTTGCCAAAGTATTCAGATCTCTGCTACTGATTTCTCTTCCTTCACCGCAACAATGGAGGTGACAGGAATCTTATTAGTAAATGGTAAATGGTCTGTATTTGTATATTTCCTGGCATTTCGACCACTTTGTGCTTTTACATCACATCCTCATGCACCCATTCACACACCATTCATACAGGAGGAGATTGTTCTTTCACACACATTCACACACTGAAGCTGCTTCAGGAGCAAGTTGGGCTTCAGTGTCTTGCTCAAGGACACTTCGACATGCTGACTCATAACCAGGGATCGAACCACCGACCTTCCGATTGAGGGACGACCCACTCTGCCTCTGAGCCACAGCCCACAGCTTTAGTGGTGATCAAAGCACTGAAAAACAACATCACTACCACAAACTCATCACCACCCACTGCACTTTCTGAATGAAAACAGCTATCAAACCAGTGATAGCTACTTTCTGAGGTAGCAACATGGGTAAAGTAAAGTCTTGCTGTTTTAAATAAAGCAAGTGTGAGGGTGTATGATGTGGAGGACAGTTGAGATGTGGTGTACAGCAGTGATTCCCAACCACAGGTGCTTCTGCAGCTGCTTGGGGGTGGAAAGTTCAACTAACTCGAAAAACAGAAATTATGATTTGACTAAATAAAATCCACATAATGATTTGTGCTCTGCGAACATGAAAACTAGTTAGCAAGCAAGCAGAGCTGAAAAGCTGAAAATGTACCCATTATTGATCAAGTTATCAGACTGTTCTTCAGTCAAGGTCTAACGAGTACAGACTGATGTGTTTACCATTAATGGGTACTCCTTGACTTGACATTATCAGCCTCAGTTAGTTACTACAGTTGCAAAGACTCCATCCATGCATGCTGGCGTGGCACTCTTGATCTCTCATAAACACTCTAAGTAATAAGACAGAACAACCGTTTGTTTTCTTGTTATAATTGGTTTATTATCTTGCTATCTCAAGATACCATAGCTTGTTTTCTCATGATAATGAATTAGTAAACTTGTGATCTGGAGATGATGGCATCAAAATAGTACTTGCAAGCATGGCCGCCTTCAGCTTCCGAATGAAACAGTTGAGGTAGTTAGCTGACTGTAATGGGTAAAAGGGTAAAACAGATAGCTTAAGTAATGGGTGAACCATTGAAATAAACGGTAGCTTGAATTCAACAAGGCTGTGGGGGTCCTTTTGACAAAAAAGGGAACGAATGGTCTAAATACCATATATCCCCAAAGGTAGTGGATGAAGAGGAAGGAGCCCTGTTGAGTTCCATAGGAGATGCTGACATGTGATTATGGAAAAATTGGGGTAATATTACAAAAACGTACGTTTCCCAAAGAATAAAAGAGATTAATACATATTTTGATGCAGGGTATCATATTTCAGATCCCAAAAACAAACAAACACATTCTACTTTAATGTATTAACATGTAATACTGTTGTATGTGTTCAGAAGCTGAGAAATGATAGTAAGTGCTGATCTAGATTAGGCAAACGAACAGCAATTCACTGAGCCAGACTGTCATCCTATCTCCACAGGGAGACAATACCCAGCCTTATCTGCTGCATGCAGAGTTTTGTAGCTCCAGTCTAGTTTAACTGGAGCACCGGAGAATACCTGGCCGTTGTGGTGTCAGTCGATAAGGCTGTGAAAGGCCTTTTCAGAGCGCTGGGCTCTGTTACTCTTACTTCTTACAAATGGACATTCATAGATCCTGAGAACGGATCCAAAGACTGTAACTTGATGCAGCGACCCACTGCGGGGTTGACGGCAGAGAAAAGCCTCCTCCCAACATTTACTTTCTTTCTGTTTCTTTTCTCTTCCCTGTAAGTAAACATATGTGGCTATAGGGTATGGGTTTTACTATTTCTTGACTTTATGTTGCAAGGTGTGACAGCACAGTTTGCCTTGGCATCTCTTTGAATCAGTCATGCATGATATAGCAGGGGCCGTTTGATAGCTGTGGCTGAGTGGGTTTACTCAGGCTTAGCGGTGTGATGCTAAGCCAGCTGAAATGTGTAATTAAGCGGGTGTTTCTTTGCAGAATCTCCGTGTGCGGATGGTGAAAGGTGCAGGGCTGGCCCTGTCATTTGGAAAGCTGCCAGGCTCCCTGTGCTCCAAATATATGCTGGTGGATGGAGAGAAAGTCATGTTTGGGTCTTACAGGTGAGCGATTATCCAGCAATGCCTTGTTCTCACACATGCAGCACTTATAGTGGAGCAGTGGGGATTTAACCCCAGAGGTGAACACATACGGTGTCCATCCACATTTAATGCATGAGTTTTGTTTTTGTTTTGTGGAGGTTGTTTGTAATGTTGTGTGTGTGAATGTGTGCATGTGTAAATGTATTAGCATGAGTGGTCACAGCTATAGCAACTTGTTGAAGACATGCTTTAGCATGTAAATGCAATAATTTGACACATGACACATGGTTAGCAGCCTTATATTTTCTAATTCTGTCGAGTGTTCTAATGCCACTGACACTGGCCATTTTGTTCTGTTTCTGTCTGCTAGTTCCTGACAGAGCAATTTGGGGTTCTGCTGTGTGGAATTCCTCTTTTTGCTAATTTTTGTGGAAGTAATTTACCCACAAACAGAGTGGAACAGATAGCTGCAAGTTAGGGGTGTTGATGAAGCCTGTTTGTCTAATGAACAGGTGGACAAGATTTCAGTGACTCTAAAAACACTTGCAAGAGTAATTCTCACGAAAAAAGGAAGATATGTCTAGAATGAGGATACAAAATGTTCTCACCTGAGGTTCAGAGATATGATAATTGGGCAAACTCTGTCCTCTGGGAATGCCCCCTCAATCAAAAGCTCCCGAACAGATACTAAAAGGATCTTGTGATGACAACCATGACCACAGCCATGCGTTTTTTTAAGGATTTGACCACCTTAAACAGTACAGTGATTATAAATGTGACTTCACTAATTGTTCTATGATTTACATGAAAGGTGCTGATGACAGCCTGTTTCCCCTGTCAGATCCAAATGTTAAGAGACTGATAGGCTTTCAGTGTTAAAGCAACTTGCCTGAGGAGCAGTAGGCCATAACACAATAAAAAATCAGTTTTATCAGCACACTAATAACTCCTTAAAGACTTTCTGAAGTATAATAAACTTTTGCAGTGACTGGAATGCGTTGTGCAGCACAATCTCCTTATCTGCAGTTGGTTCCGCACATAAATCTGTTGTTGTCGATCAACTTGTCTGTAGTAATTACTGATTGAAGCAGACTTGTAAAACCTGCATGAGAGACTAAAAGCTTTTGATGCGTCACCTGAGTTATTATTTAAAATGATTAACCAGGTTCAGCAAAATTCTTACACCGCCTACTTTTGTTAACCCTTTCTGTCCCATCGAAAGTAAGGAGAGACAGAGCTTCTTGTAACTCTTTATGTCATATATTACATTTCAAAACCATGTATCTCAGTTAAAATCATGTCCTTTATCTCCAAGTTTGGTGATTTTGAATGTATCTGGTAAACTGAAGGGTGAAGTTTTTTATGTATGAAGAAAATTCTTCTACTTCTGAAGCAAAATAATCTATTCAGAACCCCTTTTGAGTCAGCTGGAAAATTCATCATCCCAAAGTTGAGAACAGGCTGTTTTTCTAATCTCGTGAAAATTTGACTTGACAGCAACACTACAAACATGTGATCTTGTAGACCATAATGCAGAGGTGTGGATGACACTACCCACCAGTGTTTAAAATAGTTCAAATAAACACAACTATCAACATCTACAGCTGTAAAATGCAACATCCACATAATGCAGCAATGATGTTAATCCAGAAACATCAGATATAACAGGAAAACGATGACAGGGAACATTTTACTGCACAATGAGTACTTTTACTTTAGCTGATAATACCAAGTTACCAAGTATGGTGTTGAATGCAGGATGGTTTTAAGTATTTATACAGTGTGGTACTATCTTTGTAGTGGAGGAAGAAGTATTCCAATCCAATACTTCCACTTATCTTTAAGATATAAGTAATCCTTGTGACAAAATAACTGACAAAAAATGCCCGACCCAGACTCATCAACAGATTTAAATGTTGTGGATACAGCGTAGAAAGCTGCTGTGTACAGTAACCTGTGTCGGAACACAGATGACCATCTGTCCACACAACATGTTTCTCAGCTTGAAGTGACTCACATCGTAGATGGTAAACCACGGTAGTCACCACATCAGTAATGAGGCTGTTTTCACTGCGCTTTATGAACACATTTTGGACACGTTAAAATCAAAACCAGAATGACTGATTCATGCCAAGTGAAATGAGCATAGTCATGTTTTGACTCATGTGCAAAGCGTCAGTGTGACTGGAAGTTTCGTGAAGAAATACGTGTCTGTGTGACTTTCAGATCAAGTTTTCGAAGCTTTTAAAAACAAGTCCAATCTCCTACTGCTTCTCAGCGCTGCCATATTACATAATGTTTAGATACTGTACATTAAGAGAGCTGCAGCCACAAATGATGGTTGCAGCGTAAATGAAAGTGTCAATCAAATAGTTATTCACAGATAATGTAAATTGTTGTAGATATGAAGTGGCAAGTGAGCAGCCACTTGCTTAGCTTAGCTTAGCATAAAGACTGGAAACTGAGGGAAACAGCTAGCCTGGCTCTGTCCACAGAGGAGGTAATGTAACAGACTATATCTTGGCAAGGACCAGTAACTTAGCATAACCCCCCCAATTGTCGTTTTTTGTCATTTTTACACTTTAATTACAATTTATATATAAAACATATGTTTACTTAAACATCACAAGTTTGGTTTCAAATCCCTCTTTTCTCTACCAGCTTCACCTGGAGTTCCTCTCGGATGGACAGGAACACGATCACTGTGATCTCAGGACAAACCATAGACTCCTTTGACAATGACTTCAGGGAGCTGTATGCTGTGTCTGAACAGGTGGACCTCTACAGGGAGTTCAACATCACCAAACCGCCTTTACCTACGCCCATTATGAAGCCAAAGGTGGAGCCAATCCGGCCTCTGCCCGTCTCCACATCTCGCTTTCAAGTATCTGTTGGAGACTCCAGACAGGTCGACCTAAAGGTACCTGCACATAAATACCACAATCCTAAGTACTCTTTAGTTTTTGGGAACAGTAGGGGCCTCACAGGTTCCCTACAAGACCTGTCGACTCCGAGCGAGTCGCAGGTTGTTGGGTTGAACCAGAGGAACGGCCTGCAGAATAGCATCCTGCCTGCCAGCGGGAACAGCAGGGAAAAGGTGGACCAAGTCTCACCACAGAGTCCTGGCTCACCTGCGGAGGAGGAAGACGAAGAAGGAAAGGGAGGCCTGAAGAAGAACCAGGCAGCTGGAATGAAGAGGCAGCGCAGCTCATTCAGGCACTTCTTGAAAGGCAGAGGAGCCAATGAGAGCACAGAGACAATAGTGGAAGGGATGGTCACACCTCAGAGCCCCTCCCCCACCTGTAAAGTGTCAGAGATCAATGGCGTCACAGGAAATGAGCTGGAGGACTCGTTCGAGATCATTGAGAAACCAGGTCCACTGAAGTCCAAAACCAAGAAGCCCTCCAAGCTCATTCAGAGAAGCATGTCTCTGCAGACCATCAACGCAGGAGAGGAGGACGGTACGTGCTCACACAGTCTGTTATTTCATTGTTTGTTTCATCATGGTCTGACTCAGGGCTGCAGTGATTACCCTTATTAACAATTAATCTGCAGATGTTTTACTTATTACTTGGTCTAAAAAACATCAGGAAACAGTGAAAATTATGTTTTCAGCCACAGTTGAAAAAAAAAAAAAGTTTTTTTAAATGTCATTGTAACTATAAATATTACAGTGCATTCATCCTAATCAACCAACGCTGATTACCAAAACAGAAAATAATCATGAAATAAAACCAGCACAAAACTACATTCCATTCAAAAAACTGCTTAGAGTACCATTAAACAAGGATTTACATTGAATTAAAATTACAGATTACATCCTGCTTACAAATGTCTGGTCATACAGAGAGAGCAAGGCTTTATGGAGCTTTATAGTGAGTTTTATCTCATCACCACTCATATGTCCTGCCACAACTTTACTGATTTGGTTCACTCTCTTTGCCCTCATAGTGTCCTTGGCTGCTGTTTTAAGAGAAATGCTCTAAAAAACACACTGTACACTACCTACCCAGCACCAAAAAGCTGACACACACAGTCAGAGACTAGCTGGTGAACATAGTGGAGCATCAAGCAGCTAAAGATCCAGATATTTCTCTCTGGAGGTGGTGGAGACCAAAAGTAGAGCTAGTGAATATTGAACTTATATTCATTAGGCGGACTCAAACATAAGTCCACATGAATTATAGCGTTGCTGTGTATCTGCTGCTGAGTTACTATGTTATATATTGTGTCATTTTTAATTAATCTATAATGATCATAGCTCTGTTGGATGTGTAAATAAGCACCTGTTTACTAACCTAAAAGGTTATTGTAGGTTAAAGAAGTATTGAGATATTTTACTGGCTGTCATTGTGATATTATTTTCTAGTCTTCTAATTAAGGTTGTCATTTTTTTATTAATCTGCCCCTTTTGCTTTTTTCATCAGGATCCAAGAACCGGCGGCGGCATCAAAAGAAGAACTGCATTCAGTCATGAGCTCAAACCCAAGACTGTCATTACAGGTTATAAAGAGCACCGGAGGATCTCATGGTTCAGCTGAGTCACAGTATCACCTTACTGTAACCAGGTGACTTTACTTCAGTCAGTGTCCCTGTCCTGTTGGAGCACACTGCTTCAGTCTGAGGTGAAAGTCCTCATGGGAGTGACCACTGATGACATGTTACAGTTTGACTAATCAAGTGAGAAAACAGTCCTCCAGCCAAAGTGCTGAAGGTTTCTTTCATTGCCATTAGTTGGGTTTTCTATGTTTTTTGTATTAAATTATTCTTCATTTAAGTGTTGTTTTTATATTTCACACTGGTATGCTTGAACCTGAACACCACAGAGGTAGCCCAGGCTGTGACCCAGGTAGCGTGGGCAGATTACATCACACCAGGTTGCTATGGAGACAGGAAAAGTGATCAGTTGTGCCGTTGTCCCTGAGTGTCGTCTTACAGAGGACCCTTGGTAACAGAATAAGTGTTCATCAGAGTGTGTTGTACAGGCTGTGAATAATGTAGGCAGTGCTGAGTGGTGCCGTGTTATCAAACGATGTAGTTTCTGAGCCCATTTCTGCACGCCGGATGAGGACTGTGTGTGTTTGCACACAAGTTTGGATTTTGTCTTAAAATGTGAATTCTTGAGAACCACTTGAGGCACAACGTTTTGTAGCAGAAATGGAAATAAAAGTAATGAAAATAGCTGATAGAAAATGGTTTGTGTGATTAAATGTCAAGTAAACTTCAATGTAAACAAAAATTGTGCACAAACACCTTTTCCAGCAAATATCCTATTAAAAAGTTAAGTGAGTTTGTTGATTTTATATGATGCTCAGCACAAAGTGTCTCCTGATGTACACAAAAAACATTACAAGCGTTTTGTTTGAAGAAAATATCTTCATATGGAAGCATATCCCCACCAGTGTGATGAAGAAACACTCTCCCAGAATAATAACTAAGTATCTAATCCTGCAAAAAGAAGCCTCCACAAGTGTAATTGTCATAGGTGAGTCAAAACGACACACTCTGTCGCCATGTTTGAAAAATACATTGTGAGGAGATGTATTTTACTAAAAAAGCATTCTTTTCTTTTTGTTTGTTTTTTGGCGTGTAGCTGCTCCCAGGAAACCACAACTCTCTATCACAGCATCAGACTCACAGCATCAGACTCTCACACGACAGGAACTGCACAGGAAAGGCATTTATGCATCACACATCCTCTTGGTCTGATTTCAGTCTGAAAATAACAAGGTAACGGAGGATTTTTCAGTATTAGCGTCTTACTGCACATCGAAGTCGCCGTAATAATATGAGATATATTCAGTGTGCTCCAATAAAAGTTGAGCATGATGGTAGACGTGATAATGTAGCTCCATCTGCTGGACAAACAGCCACACAAACAGGTTCAGAATAAGAGTTCTATTTATTCATTGTACAATGAGTAGTTTGATTCTTCTATCAATATAAAGTCATTGAAGTATACATACAGTCATAAAAAACACTTTAATAACAAATATGTTCAAGCTATATAAAACATAGCTTACTGTACAAATGTCACGGTATTCATAAGTTAATTTTAAAAAAATCTTTTAGCTTTTAGCTTTTTTTGCTGACAGTTCTAAAGAGGTAAAGGACTAATTTTGCATGATTTGATGAGTTGCTGAGCCAGACAGTTTTTGTTTAATCTCCCCCTAAATCCCTCCTGGAACTTCTTTATTAAGATGAATATTTTCTCTTAAGAATCTCCAGTGAACACACCCAGAAGAGGCTTAACAAAGCGCTACATATTTTTTCTCCAACTGATCAAATCATTTAAGTTTAATTTTGACTTCTACACTGAACTCTGAAGAGACAGTTCTCCTCTGCAGGCCCTCATTCCATTACTAAAAGTTACTTTGGTTATTCAAATGAATATATCAATGTATATTACTAGCTTCTATTTTTAACCCAAAGTATCCTCCAGCCATGGACACATTATGAGATGATGGTAACCTGGACACAGAAGTGTACATAGGAACAAGACCCCCAGACTGAAAGAGAAACGAAATGATGATGACTGCCTTCTCTTAGTGGTCGTTCTGTGTCTCTTAGTGGTCGTTCTGTGTCTCTCTGTGGTCGTTCTGTGTCTCTTTGTGGTCGTTCTGTGTCTCTTTGTGGTCGTTCTGTGTCTCTTAGTGGTCGTTCTGTGTCTCTCTGTGGTCGTTCTGTGTCTCTCTGTGGTCGTTCTGTGTCTCTTAGTGGTCGTTCTGTGTCTCTCTGTGGTCGTTCTGTGTCTCTTAGTGGTCGTTCTGTGTCTCTCTGTGGTCGTTCTGTGTCTCTTAGTGGTCGTTCTGTGTCTCTTAGTGGTCGTTCTGTGTCTCTTAGTGGTCGTTCTGTGTCTCTTAGTGGTCGTTCTGTGTCTCTCTGTGGTCGTTCTGTGTCTCTTAGTGGTCGTTCTGTGTCTCTTTGTGGTCGTTCTGTGTCTCTTAGTGGTCCTTCTGTGTCTCTTAGTGGTCCTTCTGTGTCTCTTTGTGGTCGTTCTGTGTCTCTTAGTGGTCCTTCTGTGTCTCTTAGTGGTCCTTCTGTGTCTCTCAGTGGTCGTTCTGTGTCTCTTTGTGGTCGTTCTGTGTCTCTTTGTGGTCATTCTGTGTCTCTCTGTGGTCGTTCTGTGTCTCTCTGTGGTCGTTCTGTGTCTCTCTGTGGTCGTTCTGTGTCTCTTTGTGGTCGTTCTGTGTCTCTTTGTGGTCGTTCTGTGTCTCTTAGTGGTCCTTCTGTGTCTCTCTGTGGTCGTTCTGTGTCTCTTTGTGGTCGTTTTGTGTCTCTGTGGTCATTTTGTGTCTCTTTGTGGTCGTTCTGTGTCTCTTTGTGGTCATTCTGTGTCTCTCTGTGGTCGTTTTGTGTCTCTCTGTGGTCGTTTGGTGTCTCTTTGTGGTCGTTCTGTGTCTCTTTGTGGTCGTTCTGTGTCTCTTTGTGGTCATTCTGTGTCTCTCTGTGGTCGTTTTGTGTCTCTCTGTGGTCGTTCGGTGTCTCTTTGTGGTCGTTCTGTGTCTCTTTGTGGTCGTTCTGTGTCTCTGTGGTCGTTCTGTGTCTCTTTGTGGCCGTTTTGTGTCTCTCTGTGGTCGTTCGGTGTCTCTGTGGTCGTTCTGTGTCTCTTTGTGGTCGTTTTGTGTCTCTTTGTGGTTGTTTTGTGTCTCTTAATAGTTATTTTGCTTTTCTTATTTTTATTTTGGTTCTATTTGTGGTTGTTTTGTGTCTCTTTGTAGTTATTTTGTGTTCCTTATTTTTACTTTGGTTCTATTTGTGGTTGTTTTTTGTCGCCTTGTGGTCATGTGGAGCCTCTTTGTGGTTGATTGACATTCCAACAAGAAATATTATGATACTAAAGAAGCCAACAACCTATCACCTTTGGACTCTTGTAGGGGGCACCCCTCGGGCCCCGTCCCTGCAGCAGATGTTTGTCAGAGGGATTGTCAGCCCTGGATGTGGGAGCAGTAGTGCATGCAGTTTGCAGAGGTAATCTGAAGGCTTTACACTGCAAGCAAAAATTGTTTTCATTACACTTGAACAAGTGTTAGTTCCCTACTCTGCAAGTAGGTTTTTGTTTTACTTTTCCTGAGCAGTCTCCTGAAAAATCATGAAATCACAGAATGATTCATCCACGAAAACATCTAGATTCCAAAGTCGCATGTTGTTTCTGCTGACGTCTTGTGTCTCAATCCCATGATGAGGATGTGTTGCTAATGATCTTCCTCTTTCGAAGAGACACCAAATCATAAAAAGGGTCCTTGGTGATACTCGTCCTGAAAGAGAAGATTTAGATTCAGGTTATCACCCCAGTGACCAACTCCCCTACACTGCAGTCATCGTGACTGCTGGCAAATAATTTATTAAAATCAGCCAGTAATTGATTAAAGGTTAAAATTGTATGGTCAAATGGCTTGATTTCAACTGGAGCCTGCAAAAGTTTATTTAAGAGTTGGTCCATATTCCCAAAGTGTAAAAATGACAGTTTGCTTTATGTTAAGTTAATGTTAAGTTTATGTTTTGTACTATTTCTTGGCTATGAGCTGTTGCCGGGCAACCATTCTTCTGGAAATTACTGTTCTGTTTCACATTTAACATGACAAATGTGAAGTTTGGGAGAAAATCTGTGGCTCTGGAGGTCAGATTATTTCATCCTGATCATCTCTGTCGCTTGTTTGGACACTTTGTGCTCATGTGTTCTTGTCTTGACAAACGTGACTCACTGAAGGCACCTGGCCTCCCATGTGCTCTCCACTCAACAGCTCTCACCTGATCGCATCTATCCAGTTGTCCTGTTCCTCGGCACTGGCTGCACTCAGCTTATAGGACTGGTGTTTACCCTGCACCACTCTGCCTTTGTTCTCCGTCTTACAGGCCTTGATCTTTTGTCCTTTGGGGTTATATAACTCCAGACAATACTGTTTAAACACACACATAGACACACATGTAGCACCGTTACTGTGTGCATATGCTTTCTGTTTATTTTAATACTATTCTGATTCAGTGATTCACTGTTTTGAACACTTCTGTAAGAAATTGATTCAGCAGCTGCTGTTCTGTGGCAGCAGATTGTGTGTGTGCGGAAGCTCAACAGTCCTTCCTACACTGTGACACCAAAAGTAAACGATACTCTACCGGTTTGCTCTTGTCTTGTAGCTTCCTGACACACAGGTTCTCTAGAGGAATAATCCCGATTGGGTCTTTATCCTGGAGGAGGAGATGGATTTGGAAAATTGATTTAAACATTCGACCACCAGAAAGATGTTTAATATTTCCATATTTTAATGACATGAAGATTTTTTTGCCGCAGGACAGGTGCTTACTGTGGTGTATTCAAAGTAATACAAGCAGCTGTCAGTCAAAATGAACCACCTCCTCTTCCAGGTTTTAACTCGACCACCTTCAACAAAGAAGACAAAAATTTAGGGGGAACAAAGGCTAAAAGATGCCCTCTGTATCAGGCGACGCCGATTTTTCTGTGATTGTCTTCTCACCCATTTTAAGGAGCCAGCCTTCTCTGTCTGGATTGAAAAACGTCAGTGTAAGGTCGTTCCCATCATCCTCTGGGATTTTGAAGGGCTCGCTGCGGATGCTCGCGTACAGTTTCTGTAAGACATTTTGAGACAGAAAAGAACACCAGTTTAGTCATCAAATGTCATCATCATCAAAACTCTGACTTTGACACGCGTGGACTCAAGTCATTTTATTCAGAAAAAACTAAAATACCACAATTGGAAATCCCCAAGTTGAACATTTGACGTAAAAGTTGTCAAATAGTTGTAGTAAAAGTTGAAAAAAATAAAAGAACTCATTGTCACGAATAGCAATTGTCAAAGTGGAAAGTGAGATAAAAAGAGATAAAAAAATCCCCTTGACTGGAGATAAATGAAAGGAAATCATCTTCAGGTTCTCAATACAAAATGTCTGAAACGCATTTTGTAAGCAAACTATAATATTTTATATTATATTATATAGCGATATATTTCAGTGAGGATTTCATGTTGGGCAAGATTATTGTCAGCTATCATTAAGAAGAGTAAAAAGTAAGACATCTTCCTCTGAAACACTGGAGGAAAAATATCTACCAAAATGGATGTACTTAAGTAAATTTTGCTTGACCCTCCTGTTGTCTCAAAGATTAAAAAAACATAGATAGATTTTTTGTTTGTACTGCTACTAAATCATGTTTACCAGCTATTAAAGACAATTGTAAATCAATGTGGTACACAAGCCCATGACAACAAGAAGTGAGCAACAGCAGCTTGGTTGCTCTGTAGTTTTGTCGCTAATAGCGTGAAAACAGCAAAAGGATGGTCCACAGAGGGCGAATCCTACTAACCTTTCCTGTAGTGCCACCACGAAGTTCATATTTGTATTTTTGAGTAAAATGTCTCTTGTCAAATGTCAACTTTTTGTTAAGACATTTCTTGTCAGTTCTTGCATGATGGTATTGTGTTTAGTGACATTAGTGAGACTGGCATTGGTGTTAGTGGCAGACCGTGAGCAGCTCGGTGGACAGGTCCTCCCCGTTGTTGATTCCTCTGTTCATGGATACAAATCGCTGCAGACTTGGCTTGTCTTTCACGTTGGGGTTGTGGAGACTCGTGTTGAGCATGATGATGGCAAAAGACAGGATGTAGCATGTGTCTGTTTTAGTGCGCACATAAACACACATACAGAATGCAGAAAACCACAGTTAATTTTCTTCAGCTGTGCATTATTATCACTGACATCAGACTGCACCCATTAAAAATGACAAATTTCTGTGTTTATTCTGATCTGTAATAAGATGTTAATCTTCAGTCATGTTTCATGCTAAGAATAATGGATTCTTATTAACTGTGCATAACTTGTCTTGTAGAGGATATTTCTTTTAATCTATGAAATTAATTAAACAGCAATGAAACTTTTTAATTGGACTGCCTGAGAAAATGAATCATGCAAGACAAAGCCTCTTTGTGTTTGTACCTGTGGATTGGAAGACCCCTGGGTTACAGTCACAGTAGCGAGTTGCAAACGCCTCCATCATCCTGTCAATCTTCTGAGCTTCTCCCGGGAGACGAAAGCTCCACAGAAACTGCCTGCAAGACAGCAGAGGTGGAAAACACATACACACACACACACACACACACACACACGCATAATGTCAAACACATGCAGGTAAGAAGGAGGAGGGTTTCTATATCATCAGAAAAACAAGACCAAAGGTAAACACTGCTGCAACATTTCATGCTGACTTTCACACCTGATTGCAGAGGATATTTTATGACACAAACCTCAGCGCCTGCACTAGATTCAGGTCTGAGAATTCATGCAGGTCCACAAAGGCTTTTAGTATCTCCAGGTGCATTTTGTCCCTGTGTGAAAATCAAGAACAGTGGCTGTGATGAAAATAATAATAAAAGTTGAATTTTAAAAGGTGAGGTATGCTATAAACCCAAAGGCCAGTATGTGCTCTCTCAGAAAAGACGTGTCGTATTGTAAAATGGAGAAAGTAAATGATACATCTAGTCAAGTACTGTACTTAAGGACAGTTTTCCCTTTTTATACTTCTACTCAACTACATCTCAGATGGAAATGTTGTTCTTTTCGTACTAGATTTATTTAAAAGCAGTTGTTAGTTTAGACATACAGTAAAATGGAACAGCCTTTTTGGCTTGTGTCCCAAAATAAAAAATCATTGTCTAGTTGAGGCTCCTTGTCATAAAGAGGCTCAACCCCAAGGTTGGGAACCACTGGACTAAACTGTTTATAAAGTGCTTCAAACTGTCTCCACCTGGAGCAGCTACAACAATAACATGCTGCTCTGACATTGATGCAACAGTATTAACAATCTGATTACGTCAGATATGATAATATATCAGTCACAGGAGACATGTGTGCTTTCGCTTTGACGCCTTATGTAAATTTTGCTGATAATACCTCTGCACAATTAGTTAAGTAGGATTAAGTGTGTTGGTACTTTCAGCCAGTGCTGTTGTCTGTCTGGTGATCTTTCATACCACTGAATATTTCTGCTTTATCCTCTCTATGAGGACCAGCTTGCTTTTTCAACTTGGTGGCATCAGAGTTTATCTCAGCCTTGACTCTCCTCTGTCAAGTTACATCCATGTTAATGTCTACATCACTTGTGTGAGCACCATACCTTTCTCCCAAGAAGCTGCCGATGGCGGTCTTGTTCAGTCCCTCCTCTTTGTAAAGAAACTCGGCCACTGACTCTGCTCGCCACTCCAGCAGATCATTGTCAACCAGGTAATGGACACCCTGAAGAAAGGGTCAGATTTGTATAAAAAGTATGCAGAAACCAGATACATGTGAATCAGTAATGTCCATGTCCACACACAGAAACCTGTATTTCATGTGGTATAGAATGGTTGTCAAGGCCCATCTAGTTTGAAACAAAGAAAAGTTCAAATGTTCAGTCATTCAATCAAAGGTTTTATATCTGTTTCGTTTCGTGTTTAATTTCATGTAATACTTGTGTTTAAAGTCTGCTAACTCTGCAAGTTGATAAGCAAGTCATGTCACACCTTAAGACACTTTCTTCTACTCCTTCTGAGTCTTCATTAGCTGCCAGAGCCAAAGATGAGGTAGGGATGAATGAATATTGCATGGCGTAATCTCTGAAGCTCAAAGGGTGTTCACAGCCAAATCTTCAAAATACAACCTTTTCTTTTAAGTGCACCCTCCTGCTGAGTACTTCTTCAAATCAGTTGCACTTAAAGACACCCTCAACCCCAAGAAGTCTTCAAACTTCTCATCCTCCTACTCATGCATGTCCTCAGGCCTGAGCGCAGAGTGGTCACAGACCAAGGGACTCAGCACAGAGAGGAAGAAACGAAAAGATGGAGCTCGCTGTGGTGAAGTGGCGCTTCTGCCCCACTTCAGGGAACAGGATGTGGTTTTTCTCGCTATTCAGTCATCTGTGTCTGTGCACAGTTTGCACTTCTGCACATCACATGCAATCAAATCCACATCCGCTCTGTGAGTTATCTCTGCTGTCAGCTGGCTGAATGAAAGCAGAATTTCACTTACTGTACTTTTAGTGACTCAGAGTAACACATAAACTGATCCAAACAAACAGCATGCAGCTTGTCAGAACCAAGCATGATGTTACACACATAGAGATGTCTACCTGAACAAAGTATTGTGAATTCTTTGTTCAGGTATACAGAACGACAAAAATGTTCTGCACTCCACACTTTTAAGACCATATCACAATATCTAATACAACACAGGTAATCTCCTCATGGAAAGAAATAAACTGGATCTTGTATCACAACCATTAAAGGCAGGGTATGTAACTCACAGCTCCTCAAGGCCAAAGCTAGCATGCTAGCTTGGGCAGAGAAAGTGCAGTCAAAATTTGAGACATGGCTCAGTGACAGACTGTCATGAGTTACCAGCATGAAGCACACACCCTCTGAGCTGAGGAACAAGAGAGAGCCGGGCCTCTCAATTTTGTGTACTGCAACAAACAGTCATTTAGTGAGCTAACCATACCTACATGGATATACGTTACACAGAGCTGACTATGAATCACAAAAGCACACCCTCTGAGCTGAGGGAGCAGTAATGATGAGCGAAAGGTAACCTTACGTTCGGGATGGCTATTTTGCTTGTGTTTATATGATTGTGGCATTCAACAGAATAATTTATTTGTTAGACTGAAAAACTGAGAGAGGTTGTCAGTCAGCAGTTGAGTACAGAAGGAGTGAGAGACCCGGCTGTGGAGCCTTAGTGATGGTGGCTGGTCTTCATCACTATCGTACACTTGCTCATGTGTTCTAGGAGAGCGGCTTCGGAGGAAAGGCTGACGAGAGAGGATGGGATTTTTTTTGGTTGGATACTTTCAAAATCTAGTTTACTTTGCCAGTATCTCCAATTCAGAACCTTCTAAATCCTCTTTTTCCTGTTTATATGAACAAAAATACAATATAAACTCACCTTTTTGGGGTCCATGTTGAATTTCTTTTTCCCACATAAGAATCTCCTGTTCCTTACACAAGTTTTACTGCAACAAAAGACAAGTAATAGATAACATCATAAACTAATATACAGGCTTTCTCCAAATAATAAATCAAAATTTCTTAAATTAAAAATGAAATGACAAATATTACATTACTTGTTCCAAAAACTTAACGAAAGCAGGTTCAGTGATTAACATAGACAAGCTTTACTCTTTATTTTTTGTAAAACTGGTGTTCTTTACATATGCTTATAGTTTATGGATGCGTTAACTTGTTGGGTATATTTATGTGCATCACATGCAACAATGTGTTCACAAGTTATTCAAGGTCAAAATTGCATTGCCAGATAAATTACTTTACCCGTCCAACGCTTAAAAATGCAAATGATTAAATCAAAGAAAAACAGAAAATTCTAACATTTAAACCAATTATCATTTGGTATTTTGACTTGAAAAAATATGTAATCAAAAAAGGCATCAATTGATTTTCTGTCAATCAATAAATTACTAAAATGTGTTTCTCTATAAAGTTTTCTCTTCGATTGTGTGATGGTGTACGTTATCAAGTGATGGTATTAGGGGGGTAGGGGTGCAGGCAGCAATACTGAGAAACTGTGGTATCATGCCAGTAATGTACTCAGAGCAAAATGCAGCGCCACGCCACTTATTATAACCTTTTGAAAGCAGAAGCAAATACAACAGGAAGTCCAAATATGTAGGTAGGCAGAACAAGCACATACATGTCACCAGACTTTTTCTGTCTAATTTCTGTCTCAGTGCTCAGTAACTGTACTTTGCAGTGCAGCGCACACCAGCAAAACCACTTTCCCATCAGTGATTACCAACATGGGGGCCTTCTATCCAATGAGGTGCTCTCTGTTATTGGTATGTGCACGGCTCAATTTGAAAAAACTGAAAATTACATTGTATTGTATTGTATAAAACTATATATATATATATATATATATAAATAAAAGGTAAACAGTTTGAATAATTATCTAAAACTAATGGATCAGTGAATGAAATAGACTCATGAAGAAAAGCAGAGGCTGGTTAACCTATTAAAGGAATGAGTTGTTAACTTTAAGTAATGGATGAATAGTTGAAATCGTTAGCTGAAATAATGGCTGAATAGTTGGAATCAGGCTGAAATAATTTGGTTGAAATAAATGGCTACATAGAAAGGATACTTGAATTCATCTGACAAGGCCGTTGGGGTACAAATGAGGTCAGCAACAAATCTATGAGAAGCTATTTCATGAAAAAACAATGTTTCAAAACATCAGGCTTGAGTAGCAGGTTTAACGTCAGAGCCAGCGTCTACGTATTTTGACTTCTGACTCGGGTAAAACAAAAAGTCACAATGAAGCTGCTTATACTTTGTCAAACTGAGCATTATGTTAGATGTGGGAGTCTAAACTGCATCAAAGTACTTCTTCAATAAGAGAAAGAGGCCGTACTGACTCATAGACGAGCTGCTCTAAAAATGTGCTCACACTCACTTCTGCTCCTTCGATTCAGGGCTGTGGATGTCAGGCATGACGTGATTGATCTCCAGCCTCAGCTTCTGACAGAGGGAGTTGAGAAAGAATTCAGTAATGTTAGCTCAGGGACCAAGGTTTGTTATGACATCACAGACACCCGTAGGCTCAATGGGCTACAACAGTTATAAAATAACCTTCAGATTCTTCATATTTCAATGAAAAGTTGGTGAATGAAACGCTTTTGTGTGCTCTGAAAAAGCTCTGCCGAGGCTGCCAGGTGTGGATGCATGGAAAAGAATAATGAGGGATTTTAATGTAAGACCTTGGAGGGATATATTCACCACAGTACCTGAATGTCATCCAGCAGCTCAAATCTGTGAGCCTTGATGGTTTCACCCTGCCTCCTCTCTCCCAGGGGGAATTTCTCTGGAGCTGTGGGGCGACACAAAGTCTCAGCATTGAGACAAGTACAGTTCAGGATGGTGGCGTGAAGCAGTCGGTAGACATGCAGCACTGCGACCTGTCTTGACAACCTCCCTCACACCTACGCTCACTCACACAGACCAGTATGCATCAGAACTTTATTCTCCACTCATTAGAGAAGTGGTCAGTGAAGGGCTGAAAATAGCTGCTTCTCCTCCTCTTTTGAGTGAATCAGGTTGATTTTGCGTAGATTTCTGACCATTAAAGGGCTATTCATTTTAATTTGTAGGCTCATGGGTTTCTCTAAGAGGATAACTTGCAGTATAATAACAGCAAGTTCAAGTAGTGTTGGGTAAACATCATCAAATCATCAGATCACAGGTCTCAAACGACACTATCAAATATGTGTAATTGTTTAAAATACATACAAGAAGATACTTTAGTCAACATCAACGGAAAGTCTAAATTAGCAGCATTTGAAGTGACTTTCATAAACTACACCAAACGAATGATTTGTCTAAAAATACTCTAAATCATTTCACAACAACCATGGTGCTTGTTTCTGAGCAGCAGCTTTCCATGATAATATAAACGAACATTTACAATGAGCAATAAAAACGTACCTTTCCCCCAGAGGAAGCTGTCTTTTCGGCGTATGGCCATGTTGTTGGTGGTGTTGAACGTTTGACGGCTGAACAGGAAACAAACTGAGTGTCAACTGAATAAAAAAAAAAAACGTAGACGCTGCCATTCTGAGAGTCTGTGACACTGAAGAGACTCCGAGGTCTCTCTACAGGCTCTTACAACATTTCTGGTGACGTTCACAGCTGCATGTTGACATGCTTTAAGAAACAGAAATCATTCATTCCCTACAACTACCCAACATGGTTACTACTATTACTTAACATTTATTATCACAAATACTAGTTGTGCAAAATGTTACCCAATATGATAGAATCACATCACTCTGTTTCAGTAGTTTGTAACAGTAGTTTGGTCAATTGGTTACTACAGTGATGACACTGCACTGGTGCAATGTACTTTGTACTGTACAGTAGGGATATCATTTGTGTTTTAAGAGGTGGGTCAAACAGGTCGTTCTCAGCAGGAAGGAAACAACTTGAATAGAGATGGGCCTGTTTCATTTCTAAATATGAGGCCCCCCTCTAGTGGGACTGCACATTCCTTTTTGTCAATTCTGTTTATTGAATTTTACATATAAAAGCAGCAATTACAGTCATACATTCAATAACGTATAGCTATTGTAATTCAGAACAAATCCCCCCCCCCCCCCACCTCCCCCAAAATATAGCACCTCTTTAATCCATCTTGTGTGGGTAGGTGGAACTGCAGATTTCCATTTCAACAATATCAATCTCCTAGCCAATAGAGTCGTAAATTCTATCAAGTCCATACTAGAAGAAGAGAGGTTCATCTGACAGGGCAACACACCAAACAAAGCAGTAAGCATATTAGGAGTAACACTTCTCCCGGTGACCTTAGATAATGTGTCAAAGATTTCAGACCAAAATCTTTTCAAAGAGGGACAGCACCAAAACATATGTGCATAATTTGCTGGACTTTGTTGACATCTATCACACAGAGGTGACACTGTTTCAAACATTTTTGCGAGACGTACTTTGGTGTAATGAGCTCGGTGTAGAATCCTGCACTGGGTGAAACTGTGTTTGGCACAAATAGATGACCCATGTACTCTTTTTAAGATCTTTTCCCAAACATCATCTGAAATTGTCTCTCCTAAATCTGTCTCCCAAACAGTCTTAAGTCCAGTAGAAGAGCCTAAGGAAAGGCTGTGAATATTTGAATAAATTGTAGAGATCGCCCCTTTCAGTGACAATAGAGGTTCCAAAAAGACATCAAGAGATGAAACATCAGGAAGGGCAGGGAAATCTGGAAATGAATTGCGAACAAAGTTGCGAACTTGAAGGTATCTAAAAAAGTGTGTTTTAGGAAGTAAGAACTTATCGACTAGTTGTTGAAAGGATGCAAAAACAGCATCTACATATAAGTCTTTCACAGTTCTTATACCTGGGACTTCACATTCCTTAACCCTTTATAGGGCACTCATTGATTGTAGTTCTGCTGCCTCATGGTGAGGCAAGGGGCGGCATTTTGAACTCCCACTTAAGTTACCAAATATGTTCCCTTGCCTGACAAAGGGTTAACACTTAGACTACCAGTATAAGGTGCAAATTATGATGTATTATTTCACTTGTCTTATTTGTAGGAGTGAAAAACAAGCACCGTCAGCCTTCAGGCTCTTTCTTATAGCTGCTATTCGTCATGCAGCATAGTCACCTTTAAGAGAAAGGCTGGCATAAATGGTTTGGTTTGACAGTGCGCGAAAGCCTCTTAGAGAGGGAGCAGAGAATTTGAAATAATTAGCTAAAACTAATGAATAAATAGTTATTATAGATAGTTAAAAGCTAGGAAATGATAAGATAGCTAACTTAAAAGTATTGGATAAACAGTTAAAATAGTTAGCTCAAAGTAATTAATGGTGAAACAGGTCTGGGAAATTCTTACTTAACAGGCTTAAAATGTTATGTTACTTCTTGCTGTATGTTAAAAATAGCAGCTCAGTGGGTATTTTAAGCAGGATAAGTATGTTTGGTGACAGTTCACCTACTGCATCATGATGACACTGACTCTCCAGTTGAAACAAAGGTCATTGACTGAAAATATGCATTAGTATTTCTTTATTTTATCCTTTATTTTACTGAGGATATATGCTTGATTGAGGATTGAACTGTCTAGTTTGATTTGAGATCTTAATAATCACAACTTCATCCATATTGTATGAATTATATATGAATCAATATGTTGCATTTAAGCTTTAAAGAATATTGACTATTGGGATAGAATATTGTCATAGAATGTACACTGAGCTGTTCACAGACATCAATCAATCAATCAGTCAATCAATCTATCAAAAACTCCCCTTTAACAAGAAGAAACCTCAAACAGAGAGAAGCACAGCCAGGAGAACCATGACCACAATCCACAGGAAGAGAAAAGCAAGAGATGAGAAAAGCAAAAAAAGGCTCCGGGGAGATACCAAGTAACAGACATTAAAGGGACATGAAGCATAAGGATGGGGAGGAAGAGGAGGAGAGAGGAGCCCAGTGCATCATGGGAAGTCCTCATGTCTAAGCCTAAGCCTATAGCAGCATAACTAGGGGCTGGTCTAAGGCCTGATCCAGCCCTAAACTATAAGCTTTATCAAAAAGGAAGGTTTTTAGTCTACTCTTAAATGTAGAGAGGGTGTCTGTCCCCCGAACCCAAACTGGAAGGAGGTTCCACAGGAGAGGAGCCTGATAGCTGAAGGCTCTGCCTCCTGAACTACTTTTGGAGACTTTGGGAACCACCAGTAGGCCTGCATTCTGGGAGCACAGTGCTCTAGTGGGGTAGTACGGTACTATGAGCTCTGTAAGATATGATGGAGCCTGACCCTTAAGAACCTTGTAGGTGAGGAGAAGGATTTTAAATTCTATTTGAAATTCTATTTACTGGAAGTCAGTGAAGACAAGCTAGTACAGGAGAAATATGATCTCTTCTCTTAGTTCTCGTCTAACTGTGTATTCAGGCTTTAACAAAATTGGGGGTATTGAACAATTATTCCAACTTAATGGGCAACAGTGTATATTGTTAGAAAAAGTGTCTCTAAGGTGTTCAGGGCCAAGCAAAATAACTTCAGTTTTGTTTGAGTTTAGAGACAGAAAATTGTTGCTCATCCAGGACTTTATGTCCTTAAGGCAGACTTGGAGTTTAGTCAACTGAAATGAATCTCGAACACCTCAGTATCGAATAAGTCACTAAAGAAAATATGAACATTTATCTATCTAAATGAGAGACAGTACTACAGTATATACCGGTATATTGAATTATATAAATATTTATTGAAATCTTAGAGGATAACACTGTCTGAATGTGTCTACATGTGAGGAGAAAAATATCATTTCCTGCGTCCTGTCATTTCTTACTCGCCTTTGTGTTGCTGCAGCACAGCCTGAGACAAACTGGGACTCCTGAAAACAACCAGGCGAACAAGCCTGACAATGCCTTCCCTGCTGGATTGTTCTGAGCTGACCCTCATCAAATTAGACCCCTCCCTCCCTCCCTTTGTCAATCAACTGAAGCATTTGATAGAAGACAAGGAAAGCTACCAGCTGTAGCCTGTTCTGCGACGCTTTGATTCTCCTGTAATTGCTTCCATCATTGTATTATTTTTCCCATAATGGGAAAGACATTGTTCGTAAAATTCCATATTTAGGAGGGTGGTTTGATAAGACAGGCTTGCTAGGACTCTGACAATTAATGATTATGAATTAATTGTTTACTGACTGAGCCCACTGGGCATAGGTCCAGGGTTCCAATGAGTCAGGGGGCCAATGGGCCAGAGCCTCTGTTTGACCACAAAGAGAAATTAAATGGCCACAAAGATGCACAAAATGACCACAAACATACCCAAAACACTCACTCAAATGAGACACTGAGACTGAGAAAGAGTTGCAAAACTACAGGAAAGAGACAAAGCATCAACAAAGAGATGCAGAATGACCACAAAGAGAAACAAATAAATCAAAGAGGTGCTACTTGAATGCAAAGATTCACAAATTTCCTGCATATGGACACAAATCAACTATAAACAGACAAACAGACCACAAAGAGACTCAAAACAACCTCAAAAAAACTGACTGCAAAGGCGTGAATACAATTAAAGCTAAAGTTAAAGACTCTCCAGCTGGTCCAGAACGCTGCTGCTTGTATACTGACAAGAACTAAGAGAAGAGATCATCTTTCTCCTGTACTGGCTTCTCTTCACTGGCTTCCAGTAAATAGAATTTAAAATAGAATTTAAAATCCTTCTCCTCACTTACAAGGCTCTTAAGGGTCAGTTAAGGTCTGGATCAGGCCTTAGACCAGCCCCTAGTTATGCTGCTATAGGCTCAGACTGCCGAGGGACTCCCATGGTGCACTGGGCTCCTCTTCTGTTCTCTATCCTCCTCTTCCTCTCCATCATTATGCCTCATGCCTGCTTAATATCTGCTACTAACTTGGTATCTTCCCCGGAGCCTTTCTGTGCTTTTCTCATCTCTCAGGTTCCTGTGGATCCTGGTCCTGGTCCTGCTGCTGTGGTTCTCTGGTTCCTGTGGATCCTGGTCCTGGTCCTGCTGCTGTGGTTCTCTGGTTCCCGTGGATCCTGGTCCTGGTCCTGCTGCTGTGGTTCTCTGTTTCATGAATCACTGCTGCGGATCGTCGGCCACTCGTCATGTTTTTCAATGCTACCATAGTGCTAATTTATTAGTCACATTCCTATTGTTAGTGCTGTAGTCACTGTTAGTATGTTGGTTACTGTTTGTGTTGTCTCTCTCTCTCTCTCTCTCTCTCTCCCTGTCCAACCTCCACCCAACACAGACCCCTACAGTAGCCGCCCATATTGAGCCTGGTTCTGTTCGAGGTTTCTTCCTGTTAAAGGGGAGTTCTTCCTCCACTGTTGCTCAATATAATATCTGATGCTGCTCATGTGGGGATTCTTGAATCCTTACTTTTGAATTCCTGAATCGTTGGGTCTCTCTCTAATAAAAGAGTTCGATCTAGACCTGCTTTTTATGTAAAGCGTCTTGAGATAACACTGTTATGAATTGGCGTTATATAAATAAAGATTGATTGATCGATTGATTGATCACGGAGAGCCACAAACCTACTGTTGCAGAAATGATGCAGATGATCCTGATGCAGAAATATCACTTTTGTGAGTGTGATGTGTTGAAGTGTTGGGAGCATTTGAAGAGGTTGTTTAAGGGACTTGATGCTGCTCTACTCTCTCCATATCAGTCAAAGCAAACATAATTGCTTTAATAAGTGAGCTACAGCAACTGCTGTGTTGGCAGTCCCACACATCAGCAGCAAGTCATAAGAAATAAGCATTAACTCTGAACGCAATGCATTTAAATCGCAGGTGCACCAAGTTAGATGGAGGAGACGGGAAATTGTTGATATTGCTTATTATTGAGGTGCCATCCATCGTACTTTGCATTTAGAATCTCTTCGCTTGCACAAACAAGAGTATTAAGTGTTTTAATGTGTCATTAGTCTCCCTGTTTCTCAGTCCCACGTGCCAACGCCTGACACATTTCCTCAGGTGAAGCTCTTGTTTTTCTCTTTAGCGTCACGTTCAAGGTCCCAGTGTTTTATTCAGTTGCCATAGTTACCTGATGTCCGTAAGGCCTTCCTTGTCGGATTAGAGACCTTCAGGTAACAAATGCAGATCTATTTACAGCAAGGGAATGTAGAGTGCAGACAGCGCAGGGGTGGCAGGAGTAATGTTTCAATATGTCTTGCTATGCATACATTACACCGCATTATTACCAGACTTTCCAGTGTTGGTAAGTACAACTAGTCACACAAACCACATCACAAAAGTGTCTTGTCTTGCTGGTTTCAGAGACCATAGCTGCGACTTTCCAATTATATACAACATGTTATTGTGCTCTCTCTTGGTACTGTCTCTGCAGACCTCCCTGCTATTTTTTCATTTTGTTTTTTTTGACGATTGAAAATTAGCCACAAAGAAATGTGTAATTTTTAGCTCTACAGATTGCAGTGCTAGTCTGTTGATTGGTCTGTCCACCACTTTGGACTAGACTTAAAAATCTGAAAAACTACATGGATTGCAATCAAATATTTTCAAACTATTTTTCTACAGACATTTATGATCCCCAGAGGATGAATCCTAATCATTATGGTGAAGTATGTGATAACACATATGTGGGCCACTTTGCCAAGACCTCTGTTTGAAGTGACTATTAACATCAACTGGAAGGTTCATGGTCCGATCCTCGGCTCAGCTATGTCAGCATGTCCAAGTGTCCTTGGGCAAGACACTGAACCCCAACTTGCTCCTGAAGCAGCTCCAGTGTGTGAATGTGTGTGAACTTAGATTCCTCCTCTATGAATAATGTGTGAAAGGCTGAATGAGGATGTGATGTAAAAGCACTTTAAGAGGTCGAAATGACTAGAAAGGTGCTATATAAATACAGACCATATGAACCAATTTAACACTATTAAACCACTAAAAGCTGCAAAATCATCACTAACTGGACTACTCCATACGTGTTACTCCAAAAGTTCGCTGCAGTTGTCTCTTAAGCAGGGATTCTCAGAGCCAAGCAGTCTGTAGAAAGAGGTCACAGCAGATGAGCACAGGTAAATGGGATGCTATTAACCTGAGTGAGTCTGCTGATTGGTAGAGATGCCTGGCTGCTGGTGGGAATACTCGCAACAACACCAGCTCATCCCTAGGGGAGTGCCTGTGTCTGCTCCAGGGTGCACTGTGTGATCAGTAGAACAGGTAGAGCTTGTGAGAGGAAACATTTTCCTTAAACAGCCCCTCCAGGTATTGCGATTTGTTCCATGGAGTCATAAAGATACACAAGCACTGTAAAAGTTCCCCATTTTGTGAAAATCACCGTATATTTGCTGCATACATTTGGTACTGGATATATTGGATAAAACTGGATAACAAATATGGTAATTAAAGGCCACGTCTGCTTTTTCTATATGCCAAAACCAGGCACTGAGGACTGATACAGAATCTGGGAAATCCTGTAGCAGTTTTTGAAGAGATTTTTTGGATATACTAGTTTATGAAATGGAAGCAGTAAGTGCAAATTCAGACAAAGGGAGCGAAAACTTGTTGAGGCAAAGCTGCAGACAACAAGTCTAATTACAAGCTCCCTGACACACCAAGCCAACCATGAGGCACCACAGAGCTGTAACTGAGTTTCTGTGGCCAGCCATCAGCTGTAGTTGGCACTTGTTGGTCAATATCCTGGTTTTAAGTCTAAAGTATTGTACGTGCATTAAGTACGCTCAAACATCCTTAAGTCATTAGTTATTATAACAGTGTGGTTTGATTAGATTTGACTTGTCCGATAGCACAAATAAACAAACCTTTAACTGTCATCAGATTCTGACTCAAGTGTTGTTAAATGCTAATAAGAGCAAAGACATTTGTGACATCACCTTTTGCCAAATTAGCCCCGTCAACTTAAGTGTACAGACAAGAAGCACAAATACAGAAAGGTCTAGAAATAGAAATAGAAATAATGTGTCAGTGGAACTGTAAATACAAGACCCCATTTGTTGTGACAATAAACTAAGAAAATAGATTTTTAAGGTCAAGAAGCATTTGTGTGCAAAGAAAAACAAAATTGAACAAAGCAAGCAAATGACACATGGCAACACTCCAACATCTGCTGGGCAGCTCGCTATTCAACATTGTTAATGTAGTTTATTTGACTATACAATGCTGCATTGTAGCCTGCTGCACCAATCACAAGCAGAACCACTACCAATATGCACTTTATTATTATTGTATAACTGTGCAATAATCCACATCATGTTTCCATCCCATCCCACCCTGTTGTTGTTTCTTTGTAATTATTGTATTCAGTGTACATAATGTTTCTTTGTTTCTTTGTGTATATAAGGTTTTTTTCTGTATATATTATGTTTTATTTAATTTTCTATTTCTTTAACTGTGGGCTTTGTCTGTCCCCTTGAGCTGCTGTAACCGCAAACTTTCCCCACTGAGGGATCAATAAACATTATCTTATCTTATCTTATCTTATCTTAGGTACTTTGAACTAAATGAGACAAACTGGGACTCCTGAAAACTAACTAAATATCAGCATGCTAACATGCTGATATCACAGTGAAACTTAAACCACAATTAACCTTTGCAAACTGTGTATTCAGGCTTTAACTAAATTGGGGGTATTGAACAATTATTCCAACTTTATGGGCAACAGTGTACATGACATGATGATGATGCTCGATTGAAGTTAAAAGATCAGCAAAGTTATTACAATTCATCCTGAAGGGTACATAATGTCTAAATCTAATTTCATCCATACAAGACAGATTCATAGTTGAATGTAATTCATTCATTCATTTGCAAACTGTGCCAAAAGAGCTGAAACAGCCAATCAAAAAGCTCCCAAAAATCACTTGTCTGTCTATTTTGGATGCATTTGAAATCTGAAATCTGAGGGCAAGTGATGTGGTGACATGTGTGCAGATGTGTCTCGGTGATCAACAGACAGTTAGGCAGACAGACAGACTGACAGGAAAGCTGACCCCGGCGTGACGGAGACCATTACCCGCCTCACCATCAGCAGTCCCTCAAGTCACACTGGATAAAAAGAAATGTCAATATGTCACTGCAAAGACATCAATCATCAACAGCAACAACTTGTACTATTTATTTATTATTTGATACTTAATTCAACAGTTCCTCCAACTCTTCCAAATGTTTTTAATTAATAAAAGTCACCATAAAAAGGGTCATTCAGTGCTCAAGGCTGAATGAAAACGTGGGAAACAAAACATTGAATGTACCCTTGTGATGGTCACAAACACGTCACTCAGAGAGTCATTGACTGAAGGTTTCACAGCACTGAGATAGAAATAAACATTTGTACTTTCTGATTTTCATGGTCTCTTCACAATCACTATTCAGCTTTAGAGGCTATTCAACATTAATTCACAGAGGAGAATTGAATGCCCCAAAACAGCTTGTCAGTTATGACTGAATCAGTTTGAGTTTTATTTGCACAGCATTTCAGTAGCTGCAAAGGCAGAAAACTATGTCAATACCACTGGGAATGTTTCAACACCAAATAATGACATTCATTCAGTGTTTTTCTTGTCAAAAATCACTGTAGGTGGCAGAATACCTGCACTTCTGTTGTTGGGTCTAAAATGTGAGTGATCCTTTAGATCTCAGTTCAGAAACATTTTCTACCTGTTTTTGAATAAATTCATACAAGTTTAAATTGTGAGCTTTTTTGTTGTTGTTTTTGAGGTTATCCTTTCATTTGTGTCAAAGCACGACTCACCCCTTGACAATGCTGATGGATGGTTTTCACTAAACTTAAAGAAATACCAGTCTGCTAGTCGCAAGCAATACTTCTCTGCTTATGAAAACAATTGTATAAAGTCTCGGCCTGGAGGAGCTTTTAAAGTAAGAACAGAAAATAGGCAGGAAGGTTGTAGTAAAGGTTTCACTATCACTGCGATCCAACCTTGCCTTAACACCTGGTATTTTTAATGCATCCTCATTATCCTCATTGAGATCAGACATCTGTCCCCCCAGAACCAGCAGTGGGGGGCTGCCAAACTGGAGAGTGCAACCCTTTTCTATGAACTTTGCTATCCATTGATTCATAGAAAGCAGACTTTGCCATGCCCCAGGCAACCAAACGAGGTCAAGGAGGAGGATGCTAATCAAGAGCAAGCAGCAACGGCAGTGGCTGTGGAGCATGTCTGCCTGACGAGGGAGTCCCAGCAGAGTGATAACGTAGATAAGGATGCCAGCATCTTGTTTGGATTGTGTTTACACCTACCTAAGAGTCGAACACAATACGAGCCAGACGTCCTGCAGATGTGGTCAGGGAGATCTGATCACATTCCGATTATGACGCATTTACATGTGTACTCCTTATTAAGATGATGTGTCTGGATACAGATAGCATTTTAATGCCTTGTGTCAATGGGGTCTAAAAGTGAGGATATCTCAGCTGCTGCTACATCCATTTTAAACATTCATTAATTTGCTTTTAATGTGCTGCAAATTCATAAAGTTGTTAAGCTGAAGCAGTCCTGGTTCTAGAAGTAAAAGTCCCTTTGATTTTCCGTATAAGCAATGTTCTGTGACTCACATTTAGAGCACTTCTACAGCTTAGATTGGCATAAAACTCCCCTTTTTTAGTGGTATAGTCAAAGGTGCAAAATTTACCAAAGGTCCCACGAAGAAGCTGAAGGATGATATGAAAATCTGAAAGCACAATCTTTCTGGGTCAGTTTAGCAAATATCTCTCAGAAACAAAGTTGAAATAATCAAACTTGGTGATCATAATAACATAATACACTATAATAATAATAATAATAATACCTATAATATAATAATAATAATACACATGATTGTTACATCATCATCTGAAACAGTTAATTACGGTGGCCAGGAGGTGCAAAACAATTTTACAATACGAGAAACACTTTTACAAAGCTGGAGACAAATTTACATTTTAGAAAACATTTTTACAAATCAGAAAACAAAATTACATTGCCATAACACATTTACAAGTCCTGAGACAAATTTACATTTGAGAAAACAAATTTACAAGACGTGAAACACTTTTACAAACGCCGAGACAAATTTACAAGTAACTTTTTCAACCGGAAAGGGAATGTACCGCGTTAATCGGCTTATATGTTCGCCACAAAACGGGCAAAAGACCGCTTGACTGCCGTCCATCGTGGGTCGCCATGAACTCCTTATCACTTCCGGTTCTACTCGACAGTTGGTACATTCCCTTTCCGGTTGAAAAAGTTACTTGTAAATTTGTTTCGGCCGCTTGTAAAAGTGTTTCATCACTTGTAAATTTGTCTCGGCGTTTGTAAAAGTGATTTATGTCTTGTAAATTTGTTTTCTCAAATGTAAATTTGTCTCAGGACTTGTAAATGTGTTATGGCAATGTAATTTTGTTTTCTGATTTGTAAAAATGTTTTCTAAAATGTAAATTTGTCTCCAGCTTTGTAAAAGTGTTTCTTGTATTGTAAAATTGTTTTGCACCTCCCGGCCACCGTAGTTAATAATTGACCTTCACAACTAAATGTCTAATACTACCTCTCACAAATTACCTTGCTAATTACTGAAATCTAATTGTTTTTGTTATATAATACATGTAAAATAACGCTTAAAAACATTTTCAACAGCTGCTGAAAGCTTATTTTGTTGTTTGCTGCCGACTCTAATGTAGCTTCCAGTAGTTTCTGAATTTCACATACCTTTATTCTTGCACACATTTCAGAGCTTAGCTTGCAGTTCAAATTGTTAAAACATAAACATTGACTTGCGAGGACATTTGCTGGTACTGATACAGGGCTACTAATCCACGTTTCCGAGGAAAATATTGTACTTTTTCTCCACTCAGTTTATCTGCTGCTTTTCAGACTATGATTTCACATAAAAAAGTAAGATTAATGATTAATTGCAATGCATTCGCAGTGTTGTGGATTACACAAAGGTTTCTAGCCTTTTTCTTTTGTGACCATCACTTGTTAGCAGTTCTACCAAAGAGATATCTCCCCTCAAAATGTCATATAAATGGTGTCATTTAAATAACTGCCCGAGGACCAGTAAGGTAAAACTGTCCGGTAGTTCACAAAAAAGATTAGTGAAAATTCCAACAACAAAGAAAACAAATTTAGCACAGCTTTGTTTTTTTCTTTTATATAAATAATCATAAATAATCTCAAGAGTGATCACCTTACGAGTACCTCTGCACTTTCACCGAAGAACATTGACTGCACTGTTTCTGCATTGTTAAATTGGTACTTTTACTTAAGCAAAAGATGTGAATATTTCTTCCACCACAAAGATGACCAACGCTGCTTGAGATATTTTCTGAAAGACATTTACTTCTGTATATTACTTTTGCTTTTGAGTGTGGATGTGACTGAATTCATCAGTGGCATTTCAGTAATAAAACGGTGAGTGCTTTGCAGGGGCCTAATGACACAACTGTCGCTGAATGGAAGACTGAATGGCAGCCATTGAAGTTCAGCAAGTTCATCCACTCACATACACTCGCTCACATGCGCACACACATGCATCGTAGGCCATAACGCTGTTAGGCATCATTACATTCATGTATTCGTTTTTTGCTTGCCACTGAAATGTAATTGCTCTTTGGCTCCAAAGAGAGAAAACAAGGGCCCTTCAGTGTTGGGCTACTGTCAAAGCAGTGGACTACTGTGGAAGCAGGACTGAGAAAAAATACCATCCCATTTATTGTCAGATACTGTATACATACAGTATACACCAATAATGAGAAGACAAAGATCAAGAAGAATATATCAATGAAGGCCTCTTTTTTTACACATATAAAGAGAGAAGCATAACAGGGAATACATATAACTAGATTTTATATTATTTTATTATAGATATTTATATTATTATCTTGTATTTATGTGACATTTGGGTGCAATTGATAGTCTTCATTTAAATTGGAGACAGAAATCATTGTATTTGGGAACAATAACTGTAAAGACAAAAGCCAGACGGCTGCTATTTGGCTATTGATACAGAATGGTTGATGCCTAGATTGATGATTTTTATTGTAATTTGTAACAGAACAAAAGAAGTCTTTTTTTCTGTTACTTGTTCTTCACCAATTTAATGTTGGCCCTCTGGCGCACCCATGTTAAAAAAAAACGCCACAAAAGTGCCCCCTTGGATGACACTATGGTAGGCCTTGATAAAACGAGATCAAGTGACCTCTATGGTTCTTAGTAGAGACATTGTGATGCAGTGCCATATTGGCTGCCCTAGATGCTAGAAAAGAGTTTGGAACCGCACTGATATCCTGCCACATGCAGCTGGTACCCTTTTTATTTTCTCACTAAAATTCAATAGTATCACATATTGGCCATCAGAAGAACTAAAGCTCAATGAATTTCAGCAAATTGACTTCATCACTCAGCTGTGGTGATTGCAGCTTGTATGTGACTGTGATTTCGAGGTACATTGCCATTGTTCTGACAGCCCATTACTCCGCAACCCCAAAGTTGGGAAAATGTCCCTGCAGACCGAAAGCCCATTTGTCTGACAGCCTGTTATCTAACCCTAACCCCTAACTCCATAGAAACATAACCACCAACAATTACAATACAGCAATGTGACGTTTCCTTGCAGCCTGCATCTAACAATTTAGCAGAGGGGTAACTTAGGCAAAAGGATTTTATTTTTTGGTGTAAGGCAAGAAAGATAAAAGCCTATTAAAGCCCCCCACCAAATCAGTGACAATGTGCTGTTGGAACAATGGGCAGTCCCTGTTTTTGGTGCACCTGCTTTTATTTGGCAGTGTAGGATGTCATGAAAATAAAACAGGTGAATGAGAGGTTTCATTTATTTTGCTTTCTTGTTGCCAGAGGAGGCCAATTGTTCCATCATGATATCCACGAGACAACAGCATGAGTATAGAAGGAGGAATGTGTCCCTTGTCACTTTTCTCAATAAGACTGGCAGTTTAGGTCAAGGAGATACAATACCCTCATGGTGCTGTGTGAATGAGACAGAAAGATACGCATAATCATCTCTGCATCAAAGACATCTTGGACATAACTGGGCATAATTAATGCTCAGACCAGGCTGCAAACACACTCTAAGATTGAACAAAAAGGGTCGGGGTCCACTGAGAGCTGCTCCACTGCTGGCAGCGAATGAGAAAAAGCTGCCTTATCTGAGCAAAACATGGAACCTAATATTGTGCAGCTCATTTATAAAGCCAATTTACATAGAAACTTTTTTTTACTGAGCAAGAAGAAATATTGCTGCTTCAAAATATGTTGCAAGAGGGTTTAAATTATCTAATAAGTCCAACAGTGATAATCTTTAAATGTCTTTACACATATGGAAATATTGAACATTGGGATTCTTTGAAGCTATGATCACAGTGGACTGAGTACTGTGGACTGTAAACATAATATAAATGATATAAAATATACAGTGAAGTGTGATGTGGAGCATGGCTCTGCTTCCGTGCTCTAAATCAACAGATACAAAAGACACAGAGATAGGGGGACTGTATCTCAAGATTCAATTAATAGATATTGAATTACTGCTGTCTACTTGATCTTACTTTTCTCTGTTGAACTCCATTTGTTTTTTTTGAACCCCTGCAAGCTGCCAAAAGAGCACAAAGGTCCGTCTGGAATTAAAGGAAACTAAGAAGCGATGCTGTGAAGGTGAAAAGAGAGCACTTATCTAATCGGAGTAGCAGCTGGTTCCCGTCAAAGCGGATAAAAGGAGCATGGGAAACGGCTTTACTTTTTCATTTAGGGGAGCAAGTGATAAGCACTCAGCATAGGCAGCCGCCACACCTGAATACACAAACACACAAGATGCAGCTTTGATTTTATTTTCATGTGTTGGATTATAGGAGCAGCTGTGACATAGACAGACTAGTAGAAACATGCAACTAAGAACAATCACAATGTTAAACGGCACCCAACTAGAGTTTATGAATAGGTCATATATGACAGATATGAATGGAACAAAATTCAACGGCTCTGTGAGGTTGTACTGCACAATACACAATGACAATGTTAAGATTTTGGAATTACTAATAGTTATTGGCTCAATGAGAAGAACAAAAATGTTCTGTTAAATGGAATAAAAATAAGCTTACAATAAAACGAGACAAACGGTCTAAAGGTTGTTTAAAGGTTCTGTGAGGCTTGCAGCTAAATGCTAACATCTGCATACTGACATAATAATAATAATAATAATAATAATAATAATAATAATGCATTTTATTTGTCGTGCACTTCACATTAGCAAATCTCAAAGTGCTACATAAAACACCAATAGGCAAATCAACAATTGAAAAATCAGTCAGCATCATAAAAACAGCAGAGGAGAAAGGTTTTTAGTCCTTTTTTAAAGGACTCTACAGTCTGTGGTGCCCTCAGATGGTCCGGAAGTGAATTCCACAGGCGGGGAGCTGCAGAGCAGAGGGCCCGGTCTCCCATGGTGGCGAGTTTTGTCATGGGGATGTGGAGATGAGATGAGTCATTGGAGCAGACGGAGCGTGTTGTGGTGTGTGGGGTGAGCATGCTCACATGACATTGCTAACATGCTGATGCTTGCTGATGTAATGTTTACCAATCATTTTTGCAGGTACTAAGTCAGAGACCAGAGTACTGATGCAATATGGGAAGTTTTACTTATTTCTGTTTTGTGAGATTTTCTACATTTGCTTTGGGAATATTCTCAACATTTTCCTTTTTATAAAAAAGATATCTAAACCTGTATGTAAAGGCTGCACTAAGCCATAGCGGCACTTTGAGATAAACGGTCAAAACAACAATGCTGATGTTTAGCATGTTAGCATGCATTTTGCCTATTAGAACTAAACATAAAGTTTTTATAATTCATCCTGAAGGGAACATAAATATATCTGGACCAAATTTCATGGTAATCCATAGTTTATATTTCCAGACTGATATTTCAGTCTGGACCAAACTTGAGGACCAACTTTGACATCTTTAAAAAAATCCTAAGAAGATACAAAAGTCCTCCAACAGCATACTTAGAAATACTACATGATGGCTGTAGCATACAGTACAGTCTACAGTGCATGATGGTATAACATCATGGTATGATATCTAATGTATGACACAGGTGTGATGAGGATCTGTTAGAGGACAAACTGCTTTATCACAGAGATGGACTGTTTGACTGATTGACTTTTGTAGTTACAGGATGGAACCACCTGTTGTCATAATGACGATTTTAAAAGTGTGTGCTCCCGTTAGTCGTCACCATGGAAATCTACAGCGTGTATCCGAGCAACGGCAGACTTGATTGTCAGTCAACCCCACACCTCGCTGTGGCTTTATGCTTGGACAGTTTTTAGACAGTCCAAAAACAGCTTGTGACAGCAAATGATTATGCATAATAGTAGCAGTACCATTTAAGTTTTATGTTTCCTTCCACAAAAAGCTAACAATCTGGACCCTACATGAATGGAAATGTAGCCTGGCTGAAAAGGTGACATGGTGAGTCTTTGAGATGCACAATGATGATACACAATGGTGACTGCAGAATAGGTCCTAAACCCTGCCACCTCCATGTTAGTGACTGGGACTTGGGCACTGATGTATTTGAGTGTTATTTTTTCTGATAGGTTTGGTCTTAATGAATCATTTGATGCTATAAAATGGAATGTGATGTATGATTGACAGTTAACCCTAACCTGTGATTGAGTCTGGCAGTATGGGCAGGACCTCCATACCAGGGCTCCAAACTGATCCCTAGTGCACACAGCCCTGCTCCAAAGGATGTCTCCAGTGCAATATAGCAGCGCCCCTATCTGGAATGTTTTGGCTTCATTTTTGTACAGTGGGAGGAAGTGTAGGCTTGTCTTTATGTCTTCATTCTAACTTGGTTTCTAAGAGTATATATAAGATTTTCCAATAAAGAGCGTTTCATTTTTGCCTCAAGCTGATCCTTTGTCTTTTCTCCTTTCCTGACAGCAACAATTATAAAGTTATTGAATGTCAGAAGTTTCATAACTGGAGGGCACGTTGACTGACACACACTGAGTGAAGACCTCGGGCTAGTTTATATGTCAGAGAAGGCCTCCTCTTCTCTGTCAGCCTCCTTCATAGAGAGGTCAGAGGTCAGGCCACACTGTTTTGGAGCTCATAGGGACTCAGAGTAATTTTGAAGCACACCTCAGTAGGGTGGACTCATGGTTGACCTTTAAAATGAAGAACTCTTTACTTTGCACAGTTGACAAAGTATTCAGATCCTTTACTTGAGTAAAAGTCCCAATACAAAGATGTAAAAATATTCCATTCCAAATAGTAATGCACACAAATTCATGTAAAAAGTAAAATGTCCCCTTTGACTGGTGTATCATTATATATTTCATTGAGACAATGTTAATATTGCAGCATCAATGTGTGAGCAGCATGTTACTGTTGTAGCTGCTTGAGGTGGAACTAATTTGAACTACTATACAGTCAGTGTAATCCAGTGGCTCCCAAAGTAGGGGTCAGACCCCTCCTAAGGGTCACAAGATAAACGTGAGGAGCCACGAGGTGAAGATGTGAAAAGGTTTTCTTTTCATTTTTATAGTGCAGTACTAAGTATAATATTTGTGTATGATAAAGTGTTCAAAATCAGACAGGTTTCAGGCAGTCGTTATTTTCCATCTCCTCTGTTTCTTGTTCTGGTCTTTTTTTCATTCTTTTATAATTATCTCTTTTTACTTTTAAATTTTATATTAGGTTCTTGAAAAGGCAATAAAAATAGCAATAAAGATATCAAGTGCACATCACATTTCCATGAGATTGCCGACAATCTGGTCAAAATTGTTTTAGCTCTGGTAAAACATTAGAGAAGACATCTTTTGTTACTGATTTCATTTTACATATCTGTGTGTGTGAGTGTTTTACAGCATGGAGAAGCTGTTGCTTCTGCTTTGCTGCTGCAGATCTGGCTTATTGCTACCCTGGGACTCATGAAGCAGATGCATCTCCAGCGTTTTCCTTTCAGATGTATGGACTGATCAATAGATCGTTATGTGGTGAAGTCGCCCCCACACTGTAACACACTAATCTCTTCTCCATTGCTTTCACAATCTGACCAGCCTCTGTCGTAAAGGATTTGTCTTCCTTCAAGGATACAAAGGAAGGCTTCGCTGTCGTTAAAATGGCAGCGACAGCAGGGCCGATCGGCCCCATCTGTTGCTGCAGAAGTGTCTGTGTGTGAGGTGTTGTGTTTTGCCAAATGAAAATTCATTCCACATTTCACATCAGTTTCACAACATCAGGCTGTCCTCTGCATGAACACAGGCAGTAAGAGGAAGTGTGAGAATGTGGGCTGGTGTCTCTTAGGACACAAAGAGAAATGCTTTACTGTTTGTTTACTATTAAAACTCAATGTGTCACTGCTGAGGTAATGACATCACCAGTAAGCAGACTGGATGTAGGAGATATTAGGTGCCTCTGGAGGCATAGATTTACTCAGAAGTGGAGGAGGCATTCAGATTAAAAGTATGAATACCACACTGTAAAACTACAAGTTACAAGTTACAAGTTACAAGTTAAAGTCCTTCATTAAAAATGTTACTATAGTGAAAGTACAAGTTACAGGTGGAGCTCATTATGAACTATTTTGTGTCATACTGTGTCTGATTATTCCATTATGGATTACTCTGCTGATTATTTTCTCCATTAATCAACTGATTGTTTGGTTTATAAAAGAATATGAAAATAATGAGAAATGCTGTCATTGTGTACCCAGAGTCAAAAGTGACACCTTTGTTTTTCCTACCAACTAAAAGTAAATTAAAATTCTAAAAAAGATTGAAAAGAAAAACATCAAATCCTCACATTTGTGACGCTGAACGTGTGAAATCTTATTTTTCAATGTGCAGTTTGCACCTTGTCAGGTCAGATCAAGGTTACCCATCATTATTCAGTCTGGAGCCAGCACAACATAACATTACTATAGCTTTTGTATTGCACTCTTTATCATATAATGTACCAATGATTTGTGGAGAGAGAGCGGCACAGTGCCTCAGGGAATGGACTCCTACAGTGTCAGAAAGGTCATGAACAGTGCCCACGCCCTTCCTACCAGACGTCATCCTTACCAATAACATCACTGTAGATGGCAAACTGGTTCCCTAAAGGAATGAAAATTAAAGCAAATGAAACGTTCCAATTAAAACATCCTTTGAATCCCTTTTCAGCGTGCCAATGCAGCTGTCAGATCCTTTGTTTCCACTTTGTATTCATCAGCAGATGTAATGTTTGTGCTATTAAATTGACATCCTCAGGAAAGACAGAGATTGGCGTGCTGGGTGTACATGACCCATCTCCATAACACTTCCTGTAAAACACCATGTCTAAGAGTGCCCCCCCCATGCATGAACTTCGATGAATCAGACATGAATGGTGTGGTGTGGACAAACACTGACCCCAAAAAAAAAGATGATCTGATGAGAGTGCAGCTTTCTCTCTCTTTTAGCTGCCTGATGGGCTTCAAGGCCTTGGTACCCATTGACTGGTTTATAGGCTTTTACGTAAGCCAGCAAACAGAAGAAATAGAAATAAAATAGGTTCAACAGTTTACTGCTTTACAGAGACAGCAAAGTGCACTTTCCCAAGGTCTGTATTCTACCTAAATTGAAGTCACTCCACTCCACTATTGCTGAATGAGTTAACACAATGGTAACTGAGCCTGTGGCCCACTGATGAATGTCCTTGCATTTGCAGAATTCTTTGATATTACAAACTGGGTGTCGAGTTGACATTCTCAGGGAGGATCACATGTGGCGTCCATCACTCAGCAGTGGTTGGGCCACAGGCAGAAGCAGCGTTTATCTGGTCTCGGCTAGCGTTGTGAGTAAATTCTTACTATGGACGGACAAACAAAAGATTGATGACTACAGGCGATGAAACTTAAGACAAAGAGTAAAAACCAAAAGTCTACTGCTTGTCACCATGGGTGTCGCCAAAGAGAATGACGAGATTTTCAACATTGTCGCTTTAAGTCCAATTTTAAGGTGCCTTTTATACTATGTTATACTTCAACTTTACATTTCAGAGAGAAATATACTTTTTACTCCACTACAGTTATCTAGCAGCTACAGTTACTAATTACTTACATTTAGATTTTACATAACAAGATATGAGACACACCTATAAATACAAAGCTTTGTTAAAAATAAGACCAGTGTTTCCTGGTCTTTTTGGTTATTGATGTCATGTAAAAAAAGCAGTGTCCAGATGTGCCCTGTAGTCATTTGACATATCAGATGTCTACTGCACTTTTCAGACACGCTCCCTTTCATAAGGAAGCACTCCGATTCTGAACTGAAAGCAGTCAGATTGATTGGGAGAGATTCACTCTTGGACCGTCTGTGATATATATCTCAGTCCTCATCTCTTATGCACAAAGAAAATAAAAGTCACCAGTTTAATCATTTTAAGCTGTTGGGGAGATTCTTCTCTAATCAAATCAGTCTATGAAAAATGTTTTCCTCTCACTGTGGACGCAGGACAGACCAAGTCAAAAACACACAAACAAACATACAACAGTAACAGAACAGCACTCCTTATATTTCCACTATGCATTCATACCGTGCAAAATGCTTCTTTTCCCCTTTAACATATTATGTATCACACAAATTAAAAGCACATCAGATTAAAGGGAGAACCTGAGATTTTGGGAAATAAACCTGATTGCAACTGAACCTAAAAACTGGATCAGAAACAGGCTTATTGCCAAGTAGGTTGCCACAGACACACTATACAAAGAAGGAGAAAATACAAGTACAGCAAAAAGTTATTTACAATAAAAGTCTGTATGGTGGACTGTAAACTAAATATGTTTATGTACATTTACTAAAACACTGTGCTTAAGCACAATATTTGGGTAGTTAAATGAAGTTTTTCCACTACACAAGGGGAAATATTGTACTTTTAACTGCACTACATTTATTTGTCAGCTTTGGTTACTAGTTACTTTGCAGAATTAAATTATAAACCAGACTGTAAATCCACCAATAAATGAGTAAATGAATAAAGTGATTTAATTGAATGTACTGCAGCCACTTTGAAATGTCTGATGTAATATATGTCGTAGTGGGCCTATTTGTTCAATAGAATATGCAAGGTTCACAAAAAGTTAGGGATATTCAACTTTCAGGTGAAATATATGGAAAATGCAAAAAGTGAATGCTACAGTGATATTATATCATGAAAGTAGGACATTTAAGTAGAAGCATGCAATGGTAGTTTCTTCATCTTAAACAATTTATTGAAAGAAAATCTAACAACAGTGGAGGGTAAACGTAAAATTGGGACGTGGCCAAAGGACGTCCACTCCTCTCCTTTCTGTGACTCTTCCAGTCTCTGTATCACTGTTCCAACCTCCTGATGACACTCTGTGACCCTCTAAGCTCAGTGAACACCTCCGTCTGAGGACTTCCTGTTTGAAGCCTCCAGTGTTGAGGTGCTGCTGATCAACTGTTAGGTGTCGTCTTGGTCTCATGATGTCAGAATGTGAACAGCAGGATGAGGAGGACTGTTTAAATACCAATTCATAACTTTTTGTGAGTAGTGTATGTTATGGAGGGTTAAATGTTGGGTATTGTTATGTATGTGAAAGAGTAGTGCATGCCTTGATTCTGGAATACTATCCCATAATAAATCAGATCAATAAATTAAACAATCCAATAATCGGATCAAATCAAAAACACTTTTAGCACAGCACCTCTTACTTTCTTTACAGTAGAATAAATGTCCTAAAGTGGACATACTCCAGCCTTTAATGGTTCTTCAGGCCGCGGACAGGAGAACACACACTGTGCACACACTGGGAATGACCCTCTCTCTCTCTCTCTCTCTCTCTCTCTCTCTCACACACACACACGCACACACACACGCACACACACACACACACACACACACACACACACACCATAGGATTTTAACACCTCCTACTTGACTGTGAGCAGCAGGCAGAGCTGTTACCTAGTTACAAGCAAGAGACAGCGCGACTCGCATGCGGTTATGATGTTGCGCTGCTGACTGTCAGTGCATCAGTCAGTCCGGGAACAGACGGAGGAAGAACTCAGACTGGAGAGCCAGGTCCGGGCTGTTTGCTGGCCGAGGATGACCACAAAACACGTCCTGACGGGGAATAAACCAAGTGCAGCGGTTCTTCTCGCGTTGTTTCATCAATAAATCCTAAAACACCCGACGAGACCGAGCGCTGAGGAGAAAGCGTTTTAAAAGTCTTAGTTTAAAGGTAAGTAGAGTTGCCTCCAATTCTAGTGTTTCACCTGTGCTCATATTAGAAGGTGAGTGAATGTTTTGCATGTTTGCTTCAAATCAAACGTTCGTGTTTTCTGGTTTTTGATGCCAAGGATTGAAACACATGATCCATGTGATGATCCTGAGTTCTCCAGGAGACAGACGGGGGGGGGGGGGGGGGGGGGGGGCACGTTTGTGAAAAGAGGAAAACTGAAATAAGACTCTGATTTAAACCCGTGATGCTATAATAAATAGTTGCATTATATATTCCTTGTAATAAAAAAATGCTGATTGTAACTCCTGCCATGGACACATAATGATAATGAGAGGATGGGACCCTGGACACAGATGTGTAAAACCTGCCCAAACCCCCCACATAGGACCAACACACCCCAACTGAAAGAGACACAAAGTGACTGCAAACAGGACAGCCACTTTCTCCCCCAGTAGTGGTTTTTGTCTCTTTGTCGCTCTTTTATAGTTGTTTTGTTCCCTTTTTAGTCCTTTTTGTGTCGGTGGATGTTTTTTTATTTCCTTGTATTTGTGCTACATCTCTTTTTGGGTGTTCTTTTAGCTTGTGGTCATTTTGCGTCTCTATACTTGAACAACACAACCCATTCGTCTCATAAGAAACCATCTACTGAGCAGAAAAATCTGGTTTTAATTGAAGATCAGTTTCCCTGATCTTTTTTTATAGAGCAACTATCAAAACCTGAGTAAGTGGTCTCAGTAGTTAATGTTCAATTTTGTTTCCCTTTATAATTCACTTATTGTATTTTACCAATGAAAGGAGAAATTAGCGTCTAAGGTTAGTAGCGTATCGAACTCACCAAAGCGCATATCCAAAGGAATGTGTGGTGCGTTTAGTGAGACGGGCTAATGCATATGTCCATCAGAGTACAATTCACCTCACTGCTTGACATAATGAAGAAATTGCTTAGACTTGTGTGTGTGTGCCATTACTGTGAAGGACATCCGCAGGAGGAGTTGTAGTTGTTCACACATACATTAATAATCACTAGAAAATGTCATCTGCTTACAACTGCATTACATTTACAATTAATTAGGCTAAATATTAATATACCACTTGCTGTGTTAATAAGCGCACATTGCTACAATATTAGGAAAACAAAGAAATATATACCGATTAAGGATTGATAAATGTTGTATATGTATCCTTTGCCTCACCTCTGTAGTCTTCTTCATGTGCTGCCATAATGTCAAATATATAATGTAATAACAGTAATAACTTTTAACTCAGCAAGGTTGCACTGTTCAAACACACCTCACTCTCAAGTGGTTTAAAACATAACAGTAACAGTAAACA
This sequence comes from Pempheris klunzingeri, assembly GCF_042242105.1. NCBI lineage: Eukaryota > Metazoa > Chordata > Actinopteri > Acropomatiformes > Pempheridae > Pempheris > Pempheris klunzingeri. The sequence continues at coordinate 3,864,756 of NC_092028.1, forward strand.
GAGAGAGAAGACAGAAATACAAATATACAGTCCTGTAGAAATACTGTAAAGTAAGAATGCTCTCAAAAATATGAAATCTAATTGTTCATTTTTATCTTTTTAGAAAATGTCAAGTGGTCGAACAGAAGAAAAATCTGAATCAAATCAATATTTGTGTGACCACACTTTGCCGTCAAAACGGCATCAGTTCTGCACACAGTTTTAGAAGGAACTCAGCAGGTAGGTTGTTCCAAACATGTTGGAGAACTAACCACTGATCTTCTGTGCCTCAGATCCTTCTGTCTCTTCATGTGATCCCAGACAGACTGGATGATGTTGAGATCAGGGCTCTGTGGGGGCCAGGACTCCTTCCTAATGACATTGACTGTATGTTTGGGGTTGTAGAATAGGTTTGGGGTCAATCAGACGCCTCCCTGATGGTACTGCATGATGAATAAGTATCTGTCTGTGTATTTATCAGCATTGAGGACACCATTAATCCAGACCTAGTCCCCAACTTCATTTGCAGAAATGCAGCCCCAAACGTATAAGGAACCTCCACCAGCTTCACTGTTGCCTGCAGACACTCATTATTGTTCTGCTCTCCAGCCCTTCGGCGAACAAACTGCCTTCTGCTACAGCCAAATATTTCTCATCAGTCCAGAACACCTGCTGCCATTTTTCTGCCCCAGTTCCTAGTTTAGTTGAGTCTCTTGGCCATGTTTCCACGTTGGAGGTTTGGCTTTTTGGTCCCAGTTCTTCCATGAAGACCACGTCTGGCCAGATTTCTCCAGACAGTAGATGGTGTATCTGGGTCCCACTGGTGTCTGCTAGTTCTGAGCAGATGGCGCTGCTGCACATCTTCTGATTTCAAAGGGAAGTCAGCATGTGTCTTTCATCTGCTGCACTAAGTTTCCTTTGCCGACTGCTGCGTCTACACTCCTCAGTGTTGCCCGTTTCTTTGTGCTTCTTCAAAAGAGCCTGAGCAGCACGTCTTGAAACCTCAGTCTGCTCTGAAATCTTTGGCTGGCAGAGACCTTCCTGATGCAGTAGAACTACCTCGTGTCTTGTTGCTGTGCTCAGTCGAGCCATGGTGTCTGACCTGTGACATGAACCTGTCTTCCACAGCCTCACCTTGCTAGCAGAGCTTAGCTGCTCCTCACCCAGTCTTAAGCCTCCTACAGCTGTTTCTGTTTCAGTTCAACCTACATATGAAATTGATTATCACGAGCGCCTGTTTGGTGTAGTTGGTTAATCATACAACTAACTATCATCCTAGAAGAACTGATGCTGTTTTGAAGGCAAAGGGTGGTCCCACCAAATATTGATTTGATGTCGATTTTTCTTCTGTTCACTCACTTTGCATTTCGTAAATCGATTAAAATAAACAATTAAATGTCATACTTTGGAAAGCATTCTTACTTTACTGCATTTCTTCACACTTTTGCACAGTACTGTATGTTCACATTTATCAGTTTGTGTAACCTGATTTTAGATCTTATGGTATCAAATTAACAATAAATAAACCGTAACAAAAACAAAAGGTTCATCTCAATGAGCATGAGTGTTTTGCTCAAAATGAACTATTCATTTCCCCTCGGGGACTGTGAACCTTGCTCTGTGACTTGTATCACAATTTTTTACAGTCAGTTCAGCTTGTGGGAGAAAAATGTCCCCCACTGAGTTTATGACAGTGTGAGTTTGATTACCAGCTGACATGATTTGTTCTGTTCAGTTCAGAGGAGCAAAAATATTGCATGTCCTCTTTTGAGCTGCAGTTTATATTTTACCTTTATAAGTATGATATTAAAGCAAAAGGTTCAGATATTATTCAATAAGTAATCCTGGAGATTTAAATTCTAATGAATTCACACACTAATAGCAAAATTATGCCATCATCTGTCCATCCACGGAGTGAATCAGACACAAATTCATACACACACACACACACACACACACACACACACACAGTCACCACAGGTGGGAAGTTAATCAGCACAACCCACAGCATAATTTCTGACCAAATTGCCTTTTAAGAGGTCAAAAAGGCAGAAAGGCGGTTAAATATCACAATCTGGCCTTGTTAAAGATAAAAAGAAGCGGAATAACAACAGCCTCGCTCGCTCCACTTGAACAGGTTGAGATGTTCCGTCTTCTTTGGCCCTTTCCAGACATAAAGAATCACTATTGGCTTCACCAGTCTGTGAAATTGATGGCTTTTTGTGTCTTTTATGTAAATGTTCCATATGACTTGAATCAGTGATGACAGGACATTTGTGGTTTACCAGGGGAGACAGAGAGGATGCAGCATCTGAGCTGCAAAGTTTAATGATATGAAGGAAGAAGAGTGTTTTGTGGTCTCTCACTGGCTGCTTCGCTGATGGATCTTAAAACTTATTTTGCTTTTGAAGCAGCAGCCACTTAGCTAGCTTAGCACGAAGACTGGAAATAGAGGGAAACTGCTTGCATGACCCTCTCACAAGGTAACAAAATCCACCTACCAGCACCTCTGTAGCGCACTCATTTACATGTCATATCTTGTTTGTTTAATCTGTGAAAAACAGAAATGTAAAAAACACAATCAGCTGTTGGCGGGGGGGCTAGGTGCCAAATTACTTCCTGGGGTCTTCACTGGTTGCCTAGCAACTGCTCAGTGCCAAGGAATAGTCCCCGCAAAACCACAAGATATTCATTCTACAAGTTAAATCTTGTTTGTTCATTCAATAAACAAGATATGAACAAGATATAGCGTGTTAATTAGTGAGCCTTAGAGGTGTTGGTTGGCAGATTTTGTTGCCTCTGGACTAAGCCAGGCTAGCTGTTTTCCCCTGTGTACAGTCATTATGCTAAGCTAAGCTAAGCTAAGCTAAGCTAACCAGCCGCTGGCTGTATACATGTACAAAAAAGTGATTATATTGACATATAGTGACATATTTCCTATTCTATTCCTCAGTGTTATTAGAGAGTGAATTCTGCTGCTTCTTTACTAATATCCAACAGTGCACAAGTGGAGAACGATGGGATGTTAACTTTGGACACTTGTTTAATTCCTATTTGGTCACAAGCTGTAGGTAAAGCGGTTTGGATATTCATGCATGAATGAAAGTTAAGAATATAAAGAGCGAGACAGGTGATTCATTGCCATAGTCTACTAAACTGATTTTACTTTTTCAATCTGACAGCATTCAGTTGAGATTTCTGCCATATTGAAAGTGACACAGGCCGACCTCATCAGACTCATTTCAGACTTCCAATCACTGTGTTAAATTGCTGCCATGTTTAAAGAGCTTCATGTCTGAAAGAGGGTTTTGTTATCCATCTCCTCTTCAAAATGAGGCTGGGAAAAAAAAAGAAACGTGGCAGGTGCAGCCCTTGAGATTGGCATCTATCTTGTAAGGGAGCCCGGTACAAGACAGAAAAAGGTCAGCAAAGCTTAAAACTAAATCCAGAATTGGATGCCAGGCTATGTGTGAATTCACTGGGTTTATTGCCTCCCTATGACTCACCGAGCCCCGAGGAGAAACCTTCTTCGCTGCTATAATATGATTTTAGCATCCTCACTAAGACAAGCAGGATTCTCAACAGGAGAAAGAAATATGTCTCCATCGTTGGTAGACTCGGCTACTGAAATGGTGTCTCTGCAGGTCTAAGATCACACGGCTGCAGGTTATCCAGAGCCCTCACAAAGACCAGGAGAGACTGCATCAGTCCAGTTCTCAGATCCTTACACTGGTTTCCTTCAGGGCTGTGTGTTGTGAACATAACCTCATATCCCGATATAGCTCATTTTATATCCCTCGAAAAATACATTTCACGATATGATGTTTTCTCTAGAATCAATGAATGAATAGTTTACTATAATAAACAAATAGTTTAATAGTGTGTTTATATGGTGTCCAGTCCGAAATGAACATCAGTGAATATATACAAGATCTAAAAGTATACAGTACCTTTACAGGTGTATCCCAAAAATACACAGTGTATTATTTAATAACAAAAAAACACTGTTTAATGCATAATATAAACCATAGTCGAAGAAAACAAAACAGAAGGATGCCACTTGTGACTAATAAACAAGCTTAGCAATGCTTGTTTGGCCAGTGTGCTGCAGTACGGACGGAGGGTGTTGTTGATGGAAGTTGCTGGAGGGTAAAACTCAAAAGCAACCGGCTTTTTGACTTGTGACAGGGTTTCGTAATGGCTAACATCAAGCTAACAGACTACGTTTTCCATATCCCCACACCCCTCATGATTTGCAAAGAAATGATATATAAGAAAACCAATACATATTGTCATATTGCACAGCCCTGGCTTTCTATTGGTCAAAGCATTGATTTTAAAATGCTATTGTTGGATTGTAAAGTACTTAATGTTTTGTTCCTGATCTGCTGTTCCATTATGAACCATCCACACCTCTCAGATGGCCTTTGATCAGGTGTGTCTTAATGCCTCTCTGTCTGATGTAAAGCACTTTGAGCTGCCTTGTTTTTTATGGCTTTGGTCCTTTCGGTGCTATCAAATGTATAATTAACAAAAACTGTATCATTTTAAACATATGCTTTTGAAAAAGTATCAAACTTATACGTAGAATAGTTTTTAGTCAATTTCCCTTTGTTAATGACTGAAGTATTTATATGCACTAAAATATTCTAACGTAATTGAGCCATTTCTTGTACTTCTTATCATACATTTCTTTCTTAAATGCAGTATTTATGTTTTGCTAATCTCCATTTATAACACCTCAAATTAACCAGTGAACACTCTGGCTCATCATCTGTACATAATAAAATACCCATTTTACTATCATTCAAACACATCAATAATCTGTAAGTCATTCAAAGTCATTCACCTCCCACGCAGTTATAAAATCAGTGCATAAAAGTGCCTTTTGCAACAAATGTAGGAGGTCTGGCGAATCTACTTTTGAGCTGAAACAATTAGTAGATTAATAAATTAACAGAAAATTAATGGGCAACTATTTTAATCCTTGCTATGTTATTTTTCAATCAAAAGTGCCAAATATTCCCATTTTTCATTTATATTCATATATATACAGTATATGTATACTTTTCTGTCTCTGTTTCTGTTTACCTTGGATTTCAGTCAATTGTGACGGACATTTTTCACTTTTTTCTGAAATTTTATATACCAAATAATCATCAATCAACAGAGAATATAAGTGGCTGATTGATGGCAATCTGTATCTACGGAAACAAAAACAATTCGGTGTATCAAAAGTTTTCAGGGCCACTAACTAATGATTATTTTATGTATTGATTAATCTGAGGATCATTTTCTTCATCAATGGTTTGTAAAGTTGTCTGGAGTCCGAGCTGACATCTTGTTTTGTACAAAATCACAAATTGTTTAGTTTTACAATGATATAAAGCTTGAGAAAAGCATAAAATCCCTTTTCAAGATCCTATTTTTGTACTTTTTTTTGTACTCTGGTTTAGCACCCGTGACAGTCCAGAAGAGAAGACACTCGAGTTGTTTATCCTCCAGCAAAGATGACAGAGTTGTTGTGTGCTAAACTCTGAAATAGACACACAAACAGGGTGATACCACTGAGCTTATGTTCATTTTCAAGTGCGAAAGACGACAAGTGGTGTGATATGCGTTGGTGGCGCAGATTTGAACAGACTCTTGTCAATGAGGATGAGTGCGTCCTGACAAACTGAGTGCAAACAACAATAGAGATAGCGCACCCAAACACAGCAACTAATAAATAATATAGTATCAAGATATCTATGTTCAAGCTTTAAAATATTTCATTTCAAGGTATTCAGACAACAGAATAGTTCGATATTTAGGAAAATAAGCTTCTTTGCTTTCTCTCTGGCGATAAAAAGATGGACACCACTCAGGTCACATCTGATTATTTGAACGGAACATAAGACATTTTGAAAGAAATTCTCATTTTACTGAAGGAAAATGTTCAAAATGATTTATGACATGTTGTCTGAAGTGGTGCTCATGATGCTTTCATACTGGTATGAGATTGAATATTGTGTAGAAAACTGTTTAATGAGGAGTAAAATGAAACGCTTTTCAGATTTGTTCTGGATTTATTTTGAATGGTCAGTTTGTGGTAACGCACAAGCAGGTGCCTGATCTTAGGAAATGGTGAAAGTAGATGGGTGGTTTCTTCTGCATTCTGTTATTATTTTATTATCAGGACATCTGACACCATTTTTTAAAGTGAGAATTAAATGTTAATGTAGTGTGAAGCATCTGTTTTGTTGCTATGGTTACCGCCACATTAATCAACCTTTCACAAAGATTAGAACTAATTAACCTGTTGACTCAAATTATGTTTGGGGTGCACCTATACAATATTAAGTGCACCTGAAGGAAATCAGGAGTATCATACACTTATATATATATACAGTATATATAGTATATGTGTGTGTGTGTGTGTGTGTGTGTGTGTGTGTGTGTGTGTGTGTATATATATATATATATGTTGGCATTCACTCTTACAAAAGACACCAAAGTCAATATGCTTACAGCTCTGCTAATGTCCTTAACCCGAGCCCTGACCCTGACCAGTGGTCTTACTTCCTTCTGATAGTACTTCATGTCACTTTCACCTCTGCCGTTTCTGCATCACAGGAAATATAATCGCCATAGAGACCATTTGTCTGATGATAGAAAAGTTGTGTTGAAAATGTAGCTTTAACATCAGCACCAATTCATTCTCTTTTTGCTCTGGTTTTGGTCTTGACCAACTCCTACATGGAAATATCTGCATCTGTAGCTGCTAAATGCTCCACAATGTGCACCAGGTAGTCTCAAACTGTTTATGGTGGTGTACAGCCAGTTTTTAAAATGACTATGTCTATCACATAGTTGCCAATTTCCTGTCAATTGGCATAGCTTAAATAAAATGTACAATATTTCCATCTGAAATGTAGTGAAAAGGCATGAAAAGATATATAACAAAGCACAAATACCTCAAATGTGCACTTAGGTACAGTACTTAAATGTACTGTGTGCACCTGAACGCATGTGTTGATCTGAGCTACATGGCTGTCAGGGTGACGCGGCTCCTCCCTGAAATACTCCAAACCTTTCAAGTGCTTCAGCTGTCAAAGAGTCTGACCTTTGTGATGGATGCTCAGCTTGGTGGTGCAGCTGTGCTTGACAGCTAAGATGTTGGCATTTCCGCTCCTGCAGAGAGCTGCAGAAACAAACATCACCTCACCTGTATTAACCTTCAGCTTATCAGCAGCATCGTTTTGTTTGATCTTATGCAGGTATGTTCAGGGGAACTTTAAATTCTGGATAATTGATATCAAAATTAACATGTTGTGTATTCAATTTATAGACTGTGAGCTTATTTCAAAATTCACCTAGCATTAAATGGTTTTGTTTCAACAATAAAACATTAATTTGTTTGCATAGTTCCACTAAGAAAGCAACTCATTATGAAAAAAAAACATACTTCCCGTATATAGTAGTAGTTATTTGGTCAGTCACTTCCAAGAAACCAAAAATAACCGGCACACCTTCATGTTTCGGATAAGGCAGCTTTCACCTTCAACAGCTCTGATAACTTCAGGTTTGTTTGACCATAGGACGCTACTTACTATGTATGATTAACCCAAGATTTGTTGAATGAACAAAGGCACCCAAATGATGCTGCCCGTTATGCTTTAAACATCTGGTTGATTTGCAGACAAATGTGGTAACTGGTTGTACTGGTTCTTCCCATTAAAGGGGAGTTCTTCCTGCCACTGTTGCTCAATATAATATAATATCTGATCATCATGTGGGAATTCTTGAATCCTTAATTTTGAATTCATGAATCGTTGGGTCTCTCTCTAATTAAAGAGTTTGGTCTAGACCTGCTCTTCATGTAAAGCGTCTTGAGATAACGCTGTTGTGAATTGGCGCTATATAAAGATTAATTGATTGATTGATTGATTGTAACGGCAAGTGCAGTTAAACACTACAGTAAAACCTGGGTGAGCAGCTACTGTAAATACAACAGGAGCAACTGGTTTATCTTCTTACAACACAGCCAAATTGATATTATCTTAATGAAGAAGTCAGTCAATAAGAATTGGAACTGTTATGTGACTTCATGCTGCACACAGTGTGTCTAGTTTTCCACACAGCAGTTAGCAGGACAGAGTGAGGTTGACCTTGCTGAGCAGTTGGAGGTGTGCAGCCGTCATTCAACAGCTCACTGTGGCTGCTGCTGACTCTTCCATTACTTCCAAAATGTACTGATCAGCTGTGAAAAATGTCAAAAATAACCATGGTCTTGCTTTGTAGGCACATTTTTGATTGCGATCGGTGCCAGCCTCTGAAACATTACATTTGCTTTTACACAATAAAAGTATTTTAATGTGAAGCAGCGGTGGTAGGAAATGCTGGCAGTGCTTAGCAGTAACTTCATACGACTCAGATATGGTGTGAAGAAAGCGAACAGTAAACAGTGAGGCTGATATCAATGAGATTACATTATGCTGGATTACATGCTGCATTGTTTCCTGCAATATCCTTGTGTAAATTTGGATCCAGCATGGGACTCTGCCACTAACAATAAAAATGAGTGTATGCAGAAACTAACTAACTAAACTAATTACTAAAGACTGGCTATTGCTGAAAATGTCTTTAACATACCTTTTATTCAGTGTTTCCAGAAACTCTGTCTCTTACCAGTTATGTCTAATGTTTATAGCAAAACTCAACTATGTTGTTTCAGTTAAATGTTAAGAAACACGTGTCTCAACTCTTTTTCTGTATCAAACCAGATTGTGATCTTTCCCTAAAGGGTTGGTTTTCTAGATATTGTTGCTGTCTGAATCAGTCAGTCTGTGTCACAAAATTTCAGCAAAGGCATTAAAAAATATGGGTGATTCAGTGGATAAACAAAGTGGGAAAACTGTGTCTCTGGTAACCACAAGAGATGAGTCCTTGATAGAGCCCAGACCTGCAACCATTCAAAAGCAGTAGACATCAGAAGATTCAAATATGGATCGTATGTAATTTTAGCTTTGGTGTCCTCTTTTCTCAGATGTGTCGTGCCTTTAGCCTCAGACAGCTGCAGCCTCTGGTTTTACAGTCACAGCAGATGACTGCAGAAAGCTATTGATCAAAGTGATTGTCAGGATTCTTTTTATAAGGCTTTGTCAGTCCCATGAACTGCACTGATTGCTCTGTACAGAAACACGCCACCCTCCCCTCCTGTCACCTAAAGAAATGAAAGACAGCCGACGAGACATTTGGATCAAAGAACGTCTTGCTCCCGTGTGACACCGGCAGCCATTCAGAACCTCAATTTACAAGCTGAATTGATTTCCCATTTCAGAGAGGTTTGAAAGGTCTGAAAGGTCCTGGGGCGTTTAGTAAGAAGATTAATGAGGCAAAATATATGACAAATACAATGCAGATATTAGACAGACTTCAGGGTGTTTAAGACGGCAGACGTAGATACAGAGGTTGATGTCACAGCATGAAATGTGAATTGATGTTGCAGCTGCACCGCAGTAAAGTTTTGGCTGAAACAGATTTATTTTAAGATGAAGCTACTAACTATTGATTAGTTTCTTTAGTGATCAATCTGCTGTCTGTCAAATGTCAAAAGTAATTTTAAAAAAAGTCCATTACAAGTTCCTAAAGCATAAGGCAATGTCTTTCAATTAGGGCAACATATAGTTTTTTTGCCCCTGAATCTGAAGAGTTCTAGTTAACTATCATATATGACAAAGAGAAGAAGTAAGTCTTCACATTTAAGAAGCAAATATCTGGCAACTTTGCCTTCAAAATGACTTCAATTATTAATTGATTATTAAATAGCTGCATACTATTTCGTTTAGTTGTTTCAGAATTTATCTATTGATACTTACAGTGTATAACTGCATAGCAAGTTACTCATATAGCATGCCCCCTCTCTGTGACAGTTTAATGGACAAAATGATTCCATATTCGGCAGTGTTTGGCAGACCCGGTCCTGGAGGTCCACTGTCCTGTGTTTTTTCGATGGGAGGAAAATGGATTTTGATTGGCTGTCAGTGTTGCTATCGTTTATCAAATCACTATGAAATTAATCCCAGTGATAAGGTTTGCCACTCTCTCATCTCTCATTCACGCTTCCCTCTGCCCCAGATCAGGGGTCAGATTAATGTTACATCAGCTCGGTGCTACTTCCGTATGATTGCATGTGTCTTTAAAGAAAAAAGGAGAAAAAGACCAAATTGCTTAAATGTAATTATCACAGCAGACACTGTAGAGGCCCTGTAGAGTGCTACACAATGCATCTATTCTCGTATCTCCACCTGAAATAGTTTGACTCTCAAATGCTTCAAATGATGCATTTCCACTTGACTTTTGTAATAAAACAACACCATCCAAAACGTATAAAGTGACTGACTTTTTGTGCTTCTTTTGTTGTCTGCACATTCTGTCATTTGTCTTTGTAGTTAAATCATCCATCATGTTCTGGATCCGTATGGCAAGTAGAGTTTTCTAGTACAAATGTGCAGGCAAAACAAAACCAGTTAAGCTAAATTAAAAAGGTTTATCTTCATACGTGTATAACTACCTGCACAGTGCTGGAGCTGTTGTGGCGAACAATCCTGACATGTAAAGAGACGAGAGGTAATGCTGAGGCAGGGTGATGCACAACACCTAATTAAAACATGTTTTTGTGCTATTAATGCAAAGAGCATCACAAATAACTGATCAATAACTGGTATTGAATTGAGGTACAACATCAGCTCATCCTGCTTGTAATGAAATAGTCGTTCATGAAGCACCAGGCTGAGGACTGACCTTGCTGCTATTGATGTTTTATTGCATCACCAAAGACCAGGAGAGTGTTTATTGTGTTTTTCTTCCTTTTCTTTGTGAAACATTTTCAAATGAGACAAGAGGAGAAAAATCTGCCATGTGTTGCCAGTTATTTGGTTCTGTTTGATTTACGACACACATCTCCGGGTTTTCTCTTTTTCCCAGTTTCCATGGTGATCCAAATTGCAAATTTAATGTGAGATGTCCATAATCGCAAGGAATTGGAGATATTGAAAAATGATTAATGTCAAAGAAACAACTGTGGTCTCATAAAAAGACACACTGTCTATTTATTGATTTCTCTTGCTTGTTCTTTACTGTTTGCTTTTTGCTCTCTCCTGCTCTTTGCTGTTTCAGGTTGTTTCTCCTTCTCATTCTCTTAAACTGAAGGCAGAGAGACCCAATATGTTTTTTATAGACTGCAGCTGTCACCATTGAAGTGACAATAACCTTTCAGTCAGTTTGTTTGATGAACTCTCAGCAAAGTCAGGGCACACTGTGTCTGCGTCTGTGTCCCTCTCACTGTTGATTTTATGAAATCAACTTTAGACTTTTTGAGAGAAAAACAAGATGGTCAGAAACATTTCTTATAATACTTTCCTCTGAAATGGTGCTTATGATGTTTTTATTGTGATATGACATAGTAGTCTATGGTATAGCTGTGTAGTTAATGGAGAGTGAAATGAAATGACAAGCCTCTGTATTCCTTGATGGTGTGCCATCATTGTACAGCTCAGATATAATGTTACTACTGTATGTTTTTCAGTTTGTTCAGTTTTAATGTTTGCCCTGGAAATGGTTTGGAGAAATGACTCCACATCCACTACCAGTGTTATAAAATGTAAACTTCAACATTTTATACTACTCTAATATCTGTACGCTTGATATGACGCTACTGTTGGCAGCCAGGTTAGCTTAGCTTAGCATAACTGCAAAGGGTGAAACAGCTAGCTTGGATAAGAAATAATCTGTCACTTGATTCCCACAAAATGAATCCTTAAATTCCATTGGAAGAATATTCAGAGTGTCTCCCAATTATTTTAGTCATTTTCTATGTAACATGATGAGGTGATAATTAAGAGTTTACACTCATGGTAGCAGCTCTGTGACACTGGCGTCAGCGGCATGCCCATTATTCCGAAACCTCAATAGTCTGAAAAATGTTTCACAGGACCGAAAGCCTGATTGTCCAACAGGCCGTTATCTAACTGTAACCCCACAGAAACATAACCACCAACAGTACAGCAATGTAGCTACTAATGACTAGGCTAACAGGGGCGCGCACCAGCCGAGGTAAAATTCTCATGGTTTTATTCTGACATTGAAAATTTGTCTCTGATAGTAAAATAGCTTGAAATGTCATATATAAAGCTGGAAAAATAGCTATTAAAGGCAAAACCCCGCCAATATCAACACCATGGACATGGCCGACAGTCACTCAAGTAGCAACTGTATCCACTCACTGACTAGAGGGGTTTTGGAACGCAGACTATGATACCAAGGGGCAGTCCCCCTGAAACATGTTAATATTAGTATGCTAACATGCTGACAGTGTAAATGCATGTACAGAGGTGTTTACCAGGTATAAAGTTGACCTTGTTCGCCATCTTAGTTCAGCGTGTTAGCATGCTAACATTTCCAAATCAGCACTAAACACTAAAGTACAGTCAAGACTGATGAGAATGTCATAGTTACAGTCAGTAGCAGTCATCCTTTGGGGAACATTTATGTCTGTAAATTTCATGACAATCCATCTAATAGTGGTTGTGCTACACCACTAACCTGGCTAAAATTAACCTGAATCAAGGCTCATCCATCCTTTTTTTCATTTATAAATGAGAGTGACTGTGTGAATGTGTGGGTGAGTGGACCAGCTGTTATGTAGAAGATGTTTACCAAGCGTGAGTCTCCTGAGCCCACACAGAGTCTCACCTCCACTGGCTGTGTGTTCCCAGTTCATGTTACCTAGAGAGCTGCTCATGAAATGTCAATTATGAGCATTGCACATGTGTGGGAGCACACACTGTTTAATCCACCTGTTGTATCAATAGGACCACACACAGCTGCTGTGGTCTAATCAATTTACCTGCAAACATCCATCTTCACCCAGTTTTAATTGTTTCCTGATGACTCATCATCACATGTCCACCTCTGTCCCATCTGTTTTTCATTATTTTATCTATATCCGGTGTTTTTTTTTTGTCTCTGCCACTCATCCTCTTAGTGTTACCTTTACCAGCTTCCAGTGTTTTTGCCTGCAAACAGGGTGATGGTCACTAGACATTAAAGTGTTGTATGGTTTCTTTGTAGCAGTTTCAGTTTTTCAGTGTGACAAACAAACAATCGGACTAGATTCTTTCCTTTAAAATACCACAAAATACTGAACAAACTAAAACTAAAAACTCATGTACTTTCTTGAAGGTACCACATTTAATAGTTTTATTGTTATGCTTACAAATCACTAAATTAGTGCATCATTACCCTCACGAGCACTATTTCAGCATAATAGTGAAATATATTTCTGTGTGATAACCAGTAGTAGTAGTTGCAACTGTCCTTTCTGGTTTGTGTGTGTTTTGAGTAACAACATTTTAGAAGATTTTATATAATTTACAACTAAGAATTTCAATGTAATTTGTATTTGGCTACCTGACATGTCCCTTAAACCAAAATAAAATCTGTAGAGACTACCCAGAAAAACTACTTGACACAAACACCTAAAATATTTTCAGTGTGCAAACAGGCAGTTTTTCCTATAGAGAAGGAAGCCTGCTTTTGATGTCAGCAGCACTTAAACATTAGATGTAAGCTTATTGTTGTTGTGAAAATCTCAACACTTCCTCGTGTCCTTGGAAAGACAGATGTGTTTGTTGTTAATTTCATTTCTGTTTCTTCAGATATGGGGATATAGCTAATTAATATTTCCCTCCCACAGAACAGATGGGCGGGAGCTGAGGCCGCAGAAGGACAAAGCGACAGAACAGAGCACATCCACTGCTGTCATCTCACTTCCCGGGCTGGAGATGATGGACGAGATGTGGGAGAATGGCAGCTTCGCCAGCCCCTCGCCTGGACTCCCCCTGTTTCTGTTCATGTTCAACGACAGCGATCTGAACGAGACGCTGGTCAACTCCACCAACTCCACCGGCCCAGATGTCTCTTCGGGTCCCAGTGTGGCAGGGGTCCTCATCCCACTCATATACATAATTGTTTGTATCATCGGCCTGGGTGGAAACACTTTAGTGATTCACATCGTGCTGCACTACTCGAAGATAGAGTCAGTGACCAACATCTACATTCTCAACTTAGCCATCGCTGATGAGCTTTTTATGCTTGGTCTACCGTTCCTGGCAGTTCAGAACACCCTCCAGTCGTGGCCGTTTGGCTCCTTCATGTGCCGTCTGGTCATGACTGTGGACTCCATCAACCAGTTCACCAGCATCTTCTGCCTGACCGTGATGAGCATCGATCGCTACCTCGCAGTAGTTCACCCCATTCGGTCTTCAAAGTGGCGACGCCCTCAGGTGGCCAAAGTGGTGAATGGCACTGTCTGGGCTCTGTCGTTTCTCGTTGTTCTACCAGTGGTGATCTTTGCCAACATCCTGAAGGCAGGAGGTACCTGTAACATTGCCTGGCCACAGCCAGCTAAGATCTGGCAGGCGGCTTTTATCATTTACACCTCAACGGTTGGATTCTTCTGCCCTCTTCTTATCATCTGCCTCTGCTACCTGCTCATTGTCTTCAAGATCCGCAGCTCAGGCAAAAAAGTTCATGCCACCTCAACCAAGCGAAGGAAGTCGGAGAGAAAAGTGACGCGCATGGTTGTGATCGTTGTTGCCGTGTTTGTATTCTGCTGGCTGCCTTTCTATGCCCTCAACATTATCAACCTATTGGTGTCTCTGCCCGTAGACTACCAGGGTCTTTACTATTTTGTGGTAGTGCTCGGCTACGCCAACAGCTGCGCCAACCCCATTGTCTATGGCTTCTTGTCAGACAACTTCAAGAGGGGTTTCCGGAAAGCCCTCTGCCGCTCCACAAGGAAGGTGGAGAACCACGAGCCCATGGAGCGCCAGCAGCAGCAGGAGGAGGGAAGGACGGCCCTCATGCCCAGGGAGAGCCTGAGACGAGCAATCAGGGATGAAGAGGACGATGATGAGGAAGACATCTCAGAAATTACTGAAATCTACAGAATCGCCCAAAATGGCAACAGCAACTTCCAGCCACAGAGTTCACAGCCGTTGATTTCAGAGAAAGGAGCGACTCCAGGGGCAACAGAGATGTCGTCCCCAGATAAGAAGCTCGGTGACACGAAAGGCAAAGATCCAGTCAACGGGTCCACACTGACTGTACCACTGCTGCTGAATGGAACCAAAAATGGAAGCATTAAAACTCTGCCTGAGGAAAACCTGGAACAGAGCACGTCTTTGGAGATAAGTTACTTATAGTGTAAAATCTGGACTGTATGTTACTGTGAAGTGAACTCAGTATTACAACACAGGGCAGCCTGCCTCTAAAGGCCTCAAAAGACCATTTAATAAATACATAAAGAACACTCAGACAGGCCTTAGAATCGATATTTTTTGATCAATGGACTAATCAATAGTCTAATGGACTTTAGCATTTAGCCCAGTTTTACCAACATACAGAATGTATTACTGTTTTGTATATATACGCATGACTGAATGTATAAAGTTGTGCCTTTATTTACTTTTATCACATGTATCTTGCTGATCGTTGTACTTGTAGCCTATTTAGTCCATATTGTGAAAATCATTTGCTCAAATTTAACTGTATTTAAGCTTAAATCAACATTTACTGCTACCAATTAGATATTATCTGAATGACTACATTGATAATGTGTATAATTTTAGATAGGAACCCAATGTCTGTAAGCCCATCACCTATTCATTATGTTTATCTACTGGCCAGTTGTGTTTTAAGGGAACTGCAATTGTTGCCAGGATTATGTTCATAAATTGCAGGGAGGTGGTTGGGGTGGATGGTAGGTGTCCAAAGCGTAGGACAAGGTCACATCCTGAGTCACATGTGTTTTGTGGTTCAGACAACAAAACCACTTTGGTTAAGGTTAGGGAGTCATTGTAGTTTCAGTTAAATGTTAATAAAAATGTAAGCCAAGACCATAATCCTTTCCTAGCAACAGGCCTCCTGCATCTTTGTAATCTAATATTAAACCTTGCTTACTTTGTGTCTTTGATTCACCAAACTCTCTCAACTGGACAAACTTGACTTCTCGAATGTTGTTTTCAGTTTAAGATTATGGGCAAAAGTTCCTTGTTTTAAGAGTTCTTGCAGTAATAAATGGAATAGTTTTTTCTTTGGCTGATCGAAAAACAATCCGATCTTTGACTTGACTTGACTTGACTTGACAATCGTGATACAATTCCTATCATGAGTTTTGTGATCTGTTGCAGCCTCTAGTTATACGAGATGATGATGGATTGAAACCTGCAGATGACTCTGTCGGAGTCGAACAGTGACTACTGACGTGTAAATTACTGTGCCTAAATATGCTGATAGATTTATAAAGGAACCCATAAATCAGCAAGCCTTCATATGGAACACTGAAGAATTTAGTGTTATTATCTTTATCTTTGTTATATATTTCATTTCAGTTCATTTTGGTGTCCGATTTAAATTCACTCAAATTATTAATGATTTCAGGTACGTGCTTTGTTCTTTGTAGATAGACAGACTGTGTGCATAGGATGAACATACACATGGATGGTCTGGACACATTTTATTTGTAACTCATTCAAAGTACAAATTCTCTTAGATCACTCATATGTGCCATTTGAGGATGAATCTGTGTTTTGCACAAGGTCAGATGTTTCTTGATCATGTTGATAAAAAGGTAATTCTGGCAGTATTACATTTCCTTGAAAACTTAGTTGCTCTTGTCATCGAATGTATCCAATCATTGTATGTGAATATTGAGTGTTCTTTGAGAATAATCCAAGATGTAGCTGAAAACGTGACTGTGGTGAAGGATTTACTTTGTCTCTTACATTATGTCTAGGAAAATGCACAATTTGCTGAAAGGATCGAGTTGTGTGAGATAACCCTGCACTCTGGACGGAAGCTCAGAACTGAATTTTGTTGCACATTTGACGACGATCTGCTGCCTGTAGATGAAGATGGGCAGAAAGAAACACTCACAAAATGATGGAAGGACAACATTCCTTCCATCATTCCTGTAGATTATAAATTTAATTTCCTGTGAGGCAACATACTGTAATTGTGCATCAGTACAACATATATTAAAACATTTCATTCTTAAGAGTCTTATGCCAAGATAAGCTCTTTGTTCCATCCTGTACAAGTACAACACTGACAGCAATTAAAAGTTAATAATTTACCACCTTGTTATCAGAAAAGACTTTTAGGTGGTTCACTTAACATTGTTTAAAACAAACTTGGACTATAAATTACATTGTGTTCAAACCACAATGGCTTTGGCTGTAGTGTGCAAATTTATTACGTGTGTTTATTGTTATACAAATTGAAACTGACACATATTACTGATATGGGACCACATAGAGTACATTGGTTTTCTTTATCAGACTCACTACGTCTGTTCAGTACACAGTTCAACTACAGCTGCCCCACATAACGAACACACATATTTACTATCAGCTAAACTTACTGGTGGATCAAGGCTTCAACGGCTGATACTAGCATAGCACAGCTAAACCTCCCACTCAAACTGTTGGTCGGTTTGCATCGTGGGCAATGTAGGCGCGAGGTTTGGTAAGGAAGAAGACTGTGGGATTGCAGTGCTATAGGAGTGCAATGCTATATCAGTGCATTAGTAAATTAAGTTAACTGAGAAATAATAAACTTCATAATGTTATATGTATTTGTGACAGTCATTTGGGAAACTGGTCGTTTTCATGAAGTTTCATGAATATTATCACCTATAATTCAGATCATAGCTACACATGTAAGTCTAACAGCTGACTTGTCTTTTTCATTAAGTGAAAGCAGTAACAATGACACACTTTTAGTCCCTCATAGTCCCTCATAGTCCCTCATAGTCCACACTGTCCACACTACCGATGGTAGACTGCCATGACGTCCCCCTGTAGCTTTTGAGGCAAAGTGTCCTGGGGTATTTCTAGATTTCTCAGACTGTTCTTTGCAGACTAGAAGACAGAATTAATGGATTTTCTAAGGAAAAAGAAAAATAACCTTTGTTGCAATAAACACTATAAAGTGGAACCAGGATCAATAGAAAGTAATGAATAATAGCAGGTGATTGTACATGCAATTTATTAACTCAAAAAAAGTGGCTCTAGTGTTAAGTTACTCTTTAAGAAGAATAGTGGGATTCTGTAGTAATGCTCATCCAACTTTTAACCAGTGGTGGAACGTAATTAAGTATATTTGTATGATACTGAGTATTTAGTTTACCATTCTACTTCACTACAATTCAGAGGCAAATATTGTACTTTTGATTCCACCTTTATTTGGTAACGTAGTTACTTTACAGATTTTATTTAATAATGAAAATACAATCAGCAATTAAATCCTGATGTATTAATTCAGGTTAAGATAAGATTGTATTGGGAGAAATTCACAAACTACACAGAATATATTAAGTAAATAAAATTAGTTCCACTTTTACCAGCTGCAACAAGTGATGAACACATCGATACATCGATAATTATTATCCAATAACATATACATTATTCTGCATAATGAGTAATTTTGCTTTTGGTACTTTAAATATTTTAAGGCTAATACTGTTGTACTTTTACATAAGTAGAATGTCAAGTGCAAGGCCTTTACTTTTAACTGCATATTTCTACATTGCTGTACTGCTATTATTACTGAAGTAAAAGATCTGAGTACGTCTTTCACCTCTGCTTTTTGTACATTGTCATGTATATTCATAACTTCAGTCCACCACTGATGAGAAATAAATTTGCAGGTAAAAGAAATCCTAAATCACAACCAATAAGCCAACAACTCTCCATAATTCATCACAAACTCACCTCACTGCTGTTCATTCATGGCTGCTAACACACCTCACACTCTGATAGCAGCCACTTTCTATTTAGCTGGCTGTAAATACAGTGAAACAATGCTTCTGCTCAGAGTTACTGTGTTGCTGCTCCTCTCAGCTGGTCTTCAGCCCACACACCCACACACACCCTTCCGCAAAGATCCTCTGAGGAGCATAAAACCATCATTAAAGGCACATTAAAAAGGGATTTGGCTGGCTGATACTTTATTTGCCAGGCCCCCGGGGCGTGCGGTTTGATGAGAGCGGAGATTTGTTCAGGGCCAGTAGAGCTGCGAAAAGCCTGTGCGTGTTTGCTTCATTCTGTGTGAGTAAGCTGTTTGCAAGTGTTTGTGTATGTGTGTGTTCATCTATAAATATTGTTGGTCTGAGCTGCCTGCCTGTGTGATCCCCCCTCAGTGATCCCCACCTGTGCTTACAGCACCCGGAGAGGTGATAGTCTGTTGGTGTGTCTGCTGGTGGCTTCGCTATGACTCACTGTGATTCTCTGCCTACAGGCTCTCACCCACATACAATATGGACAACGCTTAAGTTAACTCTAATAGCCTATTATTCACTTTTTTTGGCAGGAGCAACTACGGAAACCCTGTGCAAACACTCTTGCCAACTCGCACAACAAGGTCCACACATGAGTCTAATGAACATTAATGCTTCCCTTTTGGATCAGATTAAATATCTCAGTCAAACCAGCTTATTCCGCTGCACACGTAGCTTATTCAAATGACCACGCACACAGAATAGTGTATTCATTTCCACAGTGTAATCAAGAGTTGTAAAATGATCCCTCTGGTAGTCTGTGATAAAGTTTGGTGGTGATTTAGGTGCAGGAACAGTTTCCCAAGGGGACAGAAATCCTCCTCACACCAGAGTACGCTGTAAAACATGTTTTCTATCACTTCTTATCACATTGTTTGGGATAAATTCAAACCATCAGAGCAAAGTGTGCAACATTATTTTGCTTGGTGCAGGTTGGTGTAGATTTTGTGTAATAAATATACTGGATTGTTTTTTTCCTGTTTGTGTTGCTGCAGGTTCAATATTTTGTGGCATAGTGACAAATCTGTCATTAAATATATCATTAAGATTTGAAGTAAAAAGAAATAAAGGAAGTGTTTTTGTGAAACTATCGACTCTTGTCTTAATTATCCTCACTATTGTAGGTAAACAAACTATAATATCCAACTGCAAATACTTGACATTTTGGGACATTTCTCCTTACCGAGACTTAGGTGACAATATTGATAACAAGCATTGTGTATTTATGGTAAAGCTACAGCTAGCAGCCAGTCCGCATAGCTTAGCATAAAGATTTGAGCAAAATATAACAAAATACACCTGCCAGCACCTTTAAAGCTCACATATATTGTCAGTAGTGTGGACGGTATGGAGTATATATATAGGTTTGTTTAATCTGAACAAAGACAGAAGTGTAAAAATATTGTGCCTTTTTCAGAGCGCTGTATGCCGGATTATTGGCTGGTTCCCTGTTTCCAGTCTCTGTGCCAGGCTAAGCTAAGCTAAGATAACCAACTGCCTTCATATTTATTGTACAACAGTGATAACAGTGTTCTCATCATCATTGGCAAGAAAGAAAATATTGAATTTATTTCAAGTCTCTGGTTACCGCTCTATAACTAGACAGGAGAGTGGAAGGGTTATGATCTGTGTAAAAGGTAACTGGCAATGATGGTCCAACATATACTTCAAAACACTTCTACCAACCGGTCAAACACTGTACTCAGGTGTGGAACATGAGCTTTGCATCTGTCATTGAACACCACAACATCATCCGAATAGGCTGCAACCCCATCAGCCCAGCTAACGCCATGTTTATAAGGCAATGATTGATTAAAACAATGAATAACGTAGTGCATTTAACTAAATAAAATGTGAAATTGGAGGGCTGACATGCTGTAGCGCATTAGGAGTCAAGAGTGCCACGAGAGGTTGCAACATAAATGGTTTACAAAGTTAAAGTAGAAACAACTTTTTTCCCTCTTTTTGTTACGGAAAAAAAATAGGTGGAGGAGGGGCACAGCTTCAGAGCTGGAGGTTGTGGAGACACAAATCGTGAGTGTTTGTGTGAGTGACTCAAACAAAAGTACAATTAAGGCTCTGTCATTGACATTGATGAGAGCGACACGTTTCACAGGCTCAACTAAAGTTTTTGTAAAAATACGAAAATACCCTGAGGCAGCACACTTTTTTGTGAACCACTGCTGTGTCTGTACTTTTACAATGAAAAAATGTTCTTTTTTGTGCTATAACTTGCGCACTGATGTTGCACTTATTGTTTCTATTTGTTATATGTACATATACATGTATGCACTAATGGCAAACACACCAAGAACAGAAAACAAAAACCTCAGGCCAACTTTAAGTATGAAGGTTTGTTTTTTAATTACTTGTAATACTTCTCTTTCTTTTTTCCAGTGTAGCATGAGCATCGGTTTCTTGCATCACCAAGGTATAATATAATTCATCCCCAGAGTAAATTTCAGTGGCCAAATGTTGTGGACAGTGGTCCTCCTGTGCATATTTAAGTCAGTGTGAGGACGTTAAAAGCCTTATCTCTGATCTACAGAAATAATTAGTCACATGGAGATACATAATGAATGGGACTTATTAACACGCTGCGTTCACCATCTGCTGTCAGCGCCACTCCAACTCTCCCTGAAGGACGACAGTGGGCATGTTTGATATGACTCACGACCCAGCTGCCGGGTGATGATGCAACATGGACAAAATGTAAAATGGTAGAGCTCTCTGGTGCTGTTGCTGCTTGATATCTCGCAGAGCTTATGGACATTATGTTCAGTTTACATCAACAGTTTGTGTCGGTGAACACAGATGTTGAAAAGGCCAGATGGCAGCATCATTCATCACCTGACTGAGTGAACTCCATGTGGAATATCTGTACACTGTATCTGACATCCATCACACAGACGGCCGTCTTTGTGTATATTAATCAGATTTCCTGACCTTTGCAAAGCGTGAATTACATCTTAATTGGATCCAGAGATTAGTTTAGAGAACACACTGGAGGTGTGACAGCAGAGAAGATCACTGTGTTTGCCCTTAGATGAGACACTCAGTTGTCCTTCTGGGAAAGTACGAGAGGTGGTGTGTTTCTGATTGACACTTCTAAAGACACTACTGTGAGTCTGTGTATGTAAGGAAGGTATACACAGTACACTAATAACCTGTATAACACAGCATTCAAAAGGCAAGTTAAGACACACTGACTGCTAATGAATGAAGCTTGAGTGGTGTGTCTTTATACCCTGACGAGAGAGGGTGCAGACACCCAGCGGTAGCGAGCAGAAAGTTGTGATGCATTCATAGTGACACAGCTCAAAATCCTGCTTAAGATTAAAATACTTTTATTGCGGGAGTCAGATTTAGATTTAAAGCTTCGAAGAATGACTAATAAATGCTGCTCATTTTCTAGCACGCACTTCGGCTTATCTCCACTGGGCCGTGGAGCCATAATAAAACGGTCCAAAGTCCCACAATCCAACTTGTGTTCTCTGTGAGTAACATGTACCCAAATAAATCCACACTAATCATAAACAAGATCATTATGGTAGCTGCATTTAGCCAAGTAAAAGATTTAATAGGAAACTTCTGGATTCCCAGTTTTTACACCATTTGTTCATCACAGGCTTTTATTTTGGTGAAAGAGTAATGCTATGCTAGTTGTATGCAAGTTTTAACAATGTGCTCGTAGTGTGTAGTTTTCTCCTCTTGCCAAAAAATTTCAATACATTATTTGCAATACGAGTGTTTGAAATAAAACTCCAAACCATATTCTTAAGGCTGTGTAAACTACTAGTGTGCAACAAATAAACAACATAAAACACTGTAAAAAATGACAGCTTCCATGTCTGAGGTTGGGTCATGGGCAGCTGCTATTTATTCATCCTGGAGATTGTGCTGTTCACAGCCCTCGTTAAGAAAGCGGTCCTCAATATAAGTCCAGGGGACAGTGCTCTGCCCCTTCCTCTTCACCCTGCACACCTCAGACAGGTACAACTCTGGGAGGTGTCACCTCCAGAAGTTCTCCGATGACACAGCCATCATAGGGTGTGTGTCAGAGGGGAACGAACAGGAGTACCGGGAGGTCGTCACCAACTTCGTTGACTGGTGTGAGCTAAACCATCTTCAGCTCAACACCAGCAAGACAAAGGAGACGGTGATTGATTTCCGCAGGAAGACACCCTAGAACATCCAAGGACTGGACATTGGGAGGGTGGAGACCTTCAAATACCTGGGTGTTCACCTCAACAACAAACTGGACTGGTCACACAACACAGACGTCCTGTACAAGAAGGACCAAAGTCGTCTCCACCTGCTGAGGAGACTGAGGTCCTTTGGAGTGTGCAGGACTCTGCTCCGGACATTTTATGACTCTGAGGTGCCGTCTGCAATCTTCTATGCAGTGGTCTGCTGGGACATTAACGAAACTCTTTTTTTCTCTCCCCCCCTGCATGAGACTGTGGGGGCCCTCAGCAGCTCCTTCAGCAGCAGGCTGAGACACCCACCCTGCAAGAAGGAACGCTACCACAGGTCATTCCTCCCATCAGCCATCAGACTCTTTAACAGCAGCATCACTGGCTGATGTTAATACACTGAGAAACAGCCTATAGTCACTACATGGTAGCTGATTGGTGCTGTTTTTCACTCATAATTTCATACACCTCTCCATACTGTACATTTATGTTCATAGTGTAAATATTTATTTATTATCATTACAATATATATTTATTTACTATTACTATTTTTCTACTGTTGCTTATCTTATTTCTATTACTGTTTATCTTGCCCCTGCCTCTGTTGCTGCTGTAATATGTGAATTTCCCCTATGGGGGATCAATAAAGTCTATCTAATCTAATCTAATCTAATCTAATATGATAATGTCACACACACAGTACTTGCACGCACACACACACACACACACACACACACACAGTCTCGACATATCTGTCACAAGTTCAAATCCACTATGTTTTCACTTCCACAGATGGTGGGAGGACATGAAGACTGTTGTGTGGGTGTTTGCAGACAACAATAGCACAATTTGCGTGCTTTGCTCATATCATCAATATCTTATTACCAGAGCTAACTTTAGCCACACAGCAAGGGCGGACAGCAAAATGGATTCAGGCTTTCAGTCGGCAGAGCCAAGCCCTCTGGAAGTGCACTGGGCTGGAAATACAATTTGACATATTTGCCAAACAAAATCAACATGATTAAAACAGTGGCATCTGTCACTTTTTTTTAATAAAGATTTGTAATGTGAAAGTGACGTCTGTAAATCTGCAGTTTCTAATCATTCAGAATTTGATCCATTTGGTTCGATAACATTTGGAAAGTCTACGAGAATCATGCGATTATATCATTTTATCCCCATACATGTTAGCGGAAGGCTAGCTGGAAGTTAACCAGCTCTGCTGGCTGAAGACACTACATGTTCTGCTGTTGACATGCTGTGTGAAGATGTGGGTAATTTGATAAACATCAAATTGAGCTTTTTTGGCTGTATGCACCACTGAGCAACTGTCATAGAATGAACAAATCCCCGACTCCAATGTTGCATCCAGCTCTCTTTATACATCCATTTACTAAAATATAGAGCTAGAGGAAAATAGAAAGGATGTTTTTTTTTCTCTTAGTTTGAGTCTTTAGACACACCTGGGATGCATATTTATACTGAAAAGACATTTAAGAAGTGCATTTTCCTCAATATATCCCCTTTATACATGAGACATAGAATTATTAGTCTGATTATCAAAAATAATTATAACATGAGTATGTATAGAAAACAGAATTTCAGTGTTTTAAGAACAGTTTTCTACCTTGATGCTGGTGCGCAATCATGAATCACTGTCGCCCTCTAGTGGTCACAGAGAGGAATTACATCAAGGCACAACATCCGTTCAATCCTTCAAAATAAAACAATCTGTGTTTTGTTTTAGTGTGAACTGACGTTGCAGCCACTGGATCTTGTTACTGTTGTGGGCCGGACCTGGTTTTCCTCCAAAAAGAACATTAATAACCGTGATATATGTACTTCATTTCAAAAAGAAGTCTCCAAATGTTGTTTTCTATTGGAATAACCTAACTTCAGATCTGGACAGAGCCTACCTTCAAAATATCTGGTTATTAATCAGGTTAAGGAAATATCCTTCAAAATGATTCATTGTCATTATCTATATAATATATTATGTAAAACATTTATGAGCTGGTGTTGAGAACTGTGATGATCTATGTTGATGTTCCTACCCCTGGCATTGTTTATTCATGTGATGTCTGTGTTTGTCATGCTATTCGCCAATTAAAAAAAAATACTTATAAATAAATAAATACATTTGTATAGAATAAAAAGGAAAATGGGTGGGACGCACTTTCGGCTTTACGACAGCTGCTCTTGTAATACGGCAGGAGCCGCTTTCCGCTTTACAGCAGCTCGCCACTTCCTTTCACACCGGCGCTCTGTCAGGGATTTTCGTTGTCAGAGGACCTGCTGGATTAAAAGGCCTGATAGGGTGTGACAGCATTCACGGTAAGATTACTGTAAAATACGCAAAGACGTATGAAAAGTTCCTGTTTTCATTCGTGTTTGAAGAATAATCGAAGCGACATCTGTGCAGGTTTGTGTAGCCTGCTGCCCAGTTAGCTTAGCCTCGCTTGCGCGGCCACCTGGCAAGATGACTAGCGTTAGTGCTAGCCGCCGTTAGCTAACTGAGTCAGACCTACAAACATCCACCATCCAGAGGATGACCCTAACAAAGCTCACTTATTCTTCTTTAACATAACACAGCTGTCTGTTGTCGGTAAACAGCTCTGTGCCCCGGTCGACATTCTTTAGAAATGAGCTCAGTCTGTTAGCATGTGACTGTAGTAGTGAAGCTAGCTCTGTGGTGCTGCTAGGCAGTGGTGCCAGATGTTAGCTGGTGTAGCTCCTTAGCACTGCTGCTCAAATGTACAATCATAACAGTCTCTTTGTAGTGGGCTCATGAGCCGACCTCCAAACTTACTGAGGAACACATAATCAATGTATAGTCGTACACGGATCAATAAGTTAACTTACTGATCATTTAGTTCAGTGTGGTTACGTAGGAATTGAAGGACCTCCCCAATAAGATTTACAGCAAACGCCATTTTCTTGTTTTTATCAGTAATTGATCCGTACATTCATGTCACAGCCATCAGCTCCCACACTGATACTCACGATGGATCAATAAAGATCCATTGGAGATCCATTAAATCCATGGCAGATGTTTATATTTCAGTGAAAGTTAGATTAGTAACTTGCCATTATACAAACAATTTCTGTTGTTACTGTGGATATTAGAAGAAAGCGTTTACAGGATAAGATGATGTGACATGTCAACCAGCAGCCTTTTTGATAAGCAGCATTTCTTGGGACGGTAAACCGCAGGACATGTTCTCTCTGTAGCCACTATGGATTTTCCACTTGTGCCTGTTTTATATGAATGTAAAATGAATATGTTTAGGTTCAGTGCATTAGTGTGACAAAAGGAAGCATTTGAAGATGTCGCTCTGAGCTGTGGGAAATTGTGATAAACGTTCACAATTTTCTGATATAGATAAGAATAATCAGTAAAAAGAAATCAGTAGTTTAATCAGCTTAGAAGATGATGGGCAGAGGGGGACTGCTTTAGAGAGCGACCAGCATGTTGTTGGATGCTCAGGGGTCAATGATGACTAGCCCACTGCGCAAGCTGATCAGTGCCTATTTATTTTAGTGCATTGCTGGAGAAACCAGTGCTGCTCATTGGCTGAGACCCCTTGTGTGTGATACCTCTGCAGTTCAAGCCCATACGTTGTACTTGGGATTTGTGGTTGTCTGGACATAGTTTAAGGCGACTGTTTGGTCACTCTTACTTCAGGTCATGGCCAAGTTCAACGCCCCGGTGATCCAGGACAACCCGTCCGGATGGGGCCCGTGCGCGGTCCCAGAGAAGTTTAAAGACATGCCCTACCAGCCGTTCAGCAAAGGAGACCGTCTGGGAAAGGTTTGTCTTCTCACATTACAAACGCATGAAGTTTTCTGCTAATGGAACCAAGTTTCCTCAGTTTGTTTGCCACCGTGTTCCTTATGCTGTGTGATCTCTGTGTCAGGTTGCCGACTGGACTGGAGCGACTTATCAAGACAAGAGATACACAAGTGAGTAAGACCACCGAGATGTGCCTCAAATGTCTGTGCAGTAATACCACCAAAACTACAGGTTGATGGAAAGGGCTCAAAATTGATTCAGAGTATTTTAACAGCAAATTGTCAGGGTTTGGACAGTCAGTAAGGTGGAAAATGCTTATTTAACCACTATGTTATGAAGCTAAGGGATATACTTGAATTTGAATATACTCCTTTAAAAAATTTTAAATTTAATTTTCAATATAATCTGGTGTTTCATCGACTCAATCACCCGACACTGGTGCACAGGCTGGTTTTTGTTCGTACAAAACGGCACAGATTGTTGCAGTGTTCAATGAGCACCATAAACTAGAATATCAGGAGTTTATTAAAGCTGCCAGGTGTCTGTTGGGCAAAATGTATCTTTTAATCTGGACATTAGAAAGTGTTAAAAATCCTCATAGCATACAGTCAGAGTTAATATGACAGTTGGTAAAATAAACACTGACTATACATTGAGTACAGCAATCAATGTATAGTCAGTGCTGTAAAGGAATTCTGTAGACAATTAGTGATAAAGGCTTTAAGAGGCTGGAAGGTTTTGGTGTAGGTACCTTGAAAGTGCTTGAATTACTCTTAAAAAGCTGCTTGAATCCAGGGGAGTGTTGAAACCTTTTAAACATCACTAGTTGATGAAATTGAAGAAACACTGATTATTACATGGTTTTAAGGTGATATCTAATGCCAATCATTGTCTTCAGATAAGTATTCATCTCAGTTTGGAGGCGGCAGTCAGTACGCCTACTTTCATGAGGAGGATGAGACGAGCTTCCAGCTGGTGGACACTGCCAAGACGCAGAAGACGGCCTACCAGAGGAACCGCATGAGGTTTGCTCAGGTACAACCAGACCAAGGACACAGGAACACTGAATGCCACCCCTTTCCTTCAGTCTGTCAGTTGATTCTGTCATATGGTTGAAACATGATGGTTTTTGTTTCAACAGAGGAATCTGCGCAGGGACAAGGACCGCAGGAACCTGACTCAGTTCAACATGCAGACGCTCCCGAAGAGCGCCAAGCAAAAGGAGAGGTGAGATTGTTTTAGCTGATTCTCTGTCAAGCCTTTTCTTCTTTCAGGCTCAGCTCAAGAGACGACGCATCCCTGTATACGATTGGAGCTGCACATTCTGTTATGTGTTGAAAAGACTTCAGTTTGACCCAGAGTTTTTGTTTTTTTTTACCTTTCAGGGATCGCATGCGCTTGCAAAAGAAGTTCCAAAAGCAATTTGGTGTCCGTCAGAAGTGGGACCAGAAATCCCAGGTATTGATGGCTTGATTCATTTAATGAAATGTTAAAGATATTCTGGTTGCAGCATCTCAAATGTTAAGTTTTACTTCTTTTCTTTATATATGATGTAAAAATGAATATCTATTGGTTTTTGGAATGTTGAATAGACAAATATGGCATTTAAAGATGTCACCTTGAACTGTGGAAAATTATTTCCACAGCATTTTTCAATATTTTCTGGCATTTTTTTAGGCCAAACGAATGATCCGCTCATCCAGAAAATAACAAGTGGATTAATTGCTAATAAGTGATTGTGAAATATGGATAAAAAGTAGTTGAATGTATTTTGTGGGTGTATTCTTGTCAATTCTTCTATCTAGAGTTCCTAGTAATTTGGAAGTTAACATTTATTCAACCCTTCCCTCCCTCCACGTGTTCTTTCAGGCCCAGCTGAAGCCCAGAGATTCTTCAGTGGAGGTGAGGAGCGACTGGGAGGTGAAAGAGGAGATGGACTTCCCCAGACTGATGAAGATGAGATACATGGAGGTGGCTGACCCTGTTGACATGTAAGTGAAGCTCACCTGCTCTTTGTCAGCAGTCATTCAACTGCTTTCAGGGGGGAAATACAGAACTTTTGTTTCCTGTGCCCCCCCAGTGAGTGCTGTGGTGCTTTGGAGTACTACGATAAGGCCTTTGACCGGATCACCACCCGCAATGAAAAGCAGCTGAAAAGCATCAAGAGGATTTTTCACACTGTCACTACCACTGACGATCCCGTCATCCGCAAGGTTCACACTTATTACACGCTGACCTGTTCGAGTAAACACAACCCTTTCAATTAGTAGTTTGCAGTTTTTGATTCTTTCTGTGCTACAACAGGTATTTTTCTGCTCTCTTTCCAGCTGGCTAAGACTCAGGGTAATGTGTTTGCCACTGATGCCATCTTGGCCACCTTGATGTGCTGCACACGCTCAGTGAACTCCTGGGACATCATCGTGCAGAGAGTGGGCAACAAGCTGTTCTTTGACAAGAGAGACAACTCCGACTTTGGTGAGGCTTTGAGCCATCTACTGACACCAGGGACTGGGTTGAGTTTACCCAGTCTAGACATTGTTTTATGGGACAATTCTACTCATTCTGCCTTTGAAAATGGTGGCTGGAATAAAATAATTCAAATAATCAGAAATGTTCAGTGCTCCAAACCCAACCCCAAAAGTTCCTGTACTTAAGAAAAGTCCTTTTTGGGAGGTAATTTTGATCAAAGTCTCTTAGTCCAGCTGTCCCCTGATCATAATCTTACACCACTGCTGTCTTTATTAATGCCGGAGCTTTGACACTGAACTCTGTAATATCTGCTCCTCTCAGATTTGCTAACTGTGAGCGAGACCGCCAACGAGCCTCCGCAGGACGAGGGGAACTCCTTCAACTCTCCTCGTAACCTGGCTATGGAGGCCACATACATCAACCACAACTTCAGCCAGCAGTGTTTACGCATGGTACGTGCACCATTTACACCCCTTGTGCCGCTTGCCAGGCCGGCTGTTTCCCTCTGTTTCCTGCCTTTGTGCTAAGCTACGCTAACCAGCTGCTGGCTTCATATTTAGGACAGAAATGAGAGTGATGTCAATTTTCTCATCTAACTCTTGCTTTGTTTTCTTTTGTTCAGGGTGGAGAGCGGTACAAGTTTCCCACTTCCAACCCATTTGTGGAGGAGGACATGGACAAGAGTGAGGTGGCGTCTGTAGCCTATAGGTGAGACACTGACCCATGCTGGCTAGTTTACGGTAACTTCATAACAATATCCAGTTATGGAAGTAAAATCTGTAAGCCTGTACAAAGTAAAGATTCTTGCGGGAAATATTTGATGTTTTCTACAAAGCAGTGAAGCTGTTAATAAGATTAATAACATTAATAAGGCTCTGTTGAACATACATTGGTGGGACTGGATGCTTCCTGTCATTCTCATGGCTTGTTTTTGTTCTTTAGGTACCGTCACTGGAAGCTCGGGGAAGACATCGATCTGATTGTCCGCTGTGAGCATGACGGAGTGATGACCGGTGCCAACGGAGAAGTGTCCTTCGTTAACATCAAGACCCTCAACGAGTGGGACTCCAGGGTAAGAGGAGGCGTGAGGGGAAACTGGTTTGGTTGGAAGAGTTTTTAAGGTCGTGCAAAGTCATGAGCTACTTTTCTAAATATTACAAGGCCTGAAAAACAGCATCGTAGAAGTCGAATCTGTAGAAATGTCATTTTTTATTCCTTGCATTGTTATATTAATGAGTTATCTTGACTAAACTTAGCATAAAGCACATTATGAGATCTAAAGTGTATTTTTAATGTGGCCCATATTCTAGTTTGTTGTTCTCTTGTTTCCACTAAACACATAGACAGACAGCAAATGTCTTGTTGGCAAATAATCAGTAGGTTTATTAAAATGTGTCGAACATTCCAAAGTAGAGTCAGCCTTTACAGTGAGTGGTCTAATCCTATATGAACCCCTCACCTTTAGAGTCAGTGGAATTGTTGCCGTTGTGTTAAAAATCTCTCTTGTTGCTCTGTTTTCCCGTCAGTATTGTAACGGGGTGGACTGGCGTCAGAAGCTGGACTCTCAGAGAGGAGCCGTCCTGGCTACTGAGCTGAAGAATAACAGCTACAAGCTGGCCCGCTGGACCTGCTGCGCCATGCTGGCTGGATCCGAGTACCTGAAGCTGGGGTGAGCAACACACACATGGCCATCTATCCCACTCCATACATGGAAGAATACAGGAGATAGAGATCTAAATCTTGGCTCTTAGCTTGTCTTTGTTCTGCCCGTTGTTGTAAGGAAGGATTCATTTACATGGGTGGAGACAAATACAGTATTGCCATGGTGTGGAATTTCAAAGTCTTTTTCCAGACCTGGAAAAATCACTGATTTACTTAAATCCTTGAAAGCGTTAAGTTGTGTGTAATGACATTAACTGTTACAGTAATTGTAACGTGAATAACCTTCCACGTAAATGTAACATTACTGCAAAAGACACCATTTTTTACTGTCATGGTGAAGTTAGGTTTAAATTGAATCTAGGCCGACACTCACTGAGGACCCAGCGGCGTCCTCTGACTCAGACTAGCCTAGTCTAGTCTTGGCAGCAGGAGGATGGGTAACACACCTTACTGAACCTTGCAATCAACTGCAGGTGGCTGATTTAGGTACCATCAGTTTAAGTTCCACAAAAAAAAAAAAAAAATTATATATATATTATTTTTTTTAATTTTTTTTTGACATGGCACGCTCTTCTTGACTACCCATATTTAATTTGGCGTCTTTTAATGAAAAATGATGGCAGTGTTTTTCAGAGGCTTCCATGTACCGTGAGACAGGACGCATAGGACGCTCTTCTCTGTATTGGGTTCCAGTGTGTCATGTTTTATTTCAGCCTCCATGTAATGTGAGGCAGTGACTGTAAAACACTAAAATCAAATATAAAGAGGTGTGTCACTTTGATTGGTTCAGAGTCCCAGCCTCACATAATGTGTTCATTTTATCACGGATCCTTGAAAAGCCGTGGAAAAGTGCGATGAGCGCAGTCTGTGACAGAAGCAGTAGTTTGTTAAAGCACTGACTGACTGTAGTCGCCACATCATCCTTTAGGTACGTGTCTCGGTACCACGTGAAGGACTCCGCCCGCCACGTGATCCTGGGCACCCAGCAGTTCAAGCCCAATGAGTTCGCCAGCCAGATTAACCTGAGCATGGAGAACGCCTGGGGAATCCTCCGCTGTGTCATCGATATCTGCCGCAAGCTGGACGAGGGCAAGTACCTCATCCTGAAGGACCCCAACAAGGTGAGTGGCCACAGTTACTGTTGACGCTTTGTGGAGGAGTCTGTTTTAAAGAGCGAGGCAGTTGTGCATCGTTGAGCTGATGGTCGATATTCTGATTCTTTTTTTTACAGCAAGTGATTCGGGTGTACAGCCTGCCTGATGGGACCTTCAGCTCTGATGAGGAGGAGGAGGAAGAGGAAGACGAAGAGGATGAGGAGGAAGAAGGTGAGATTCAGTAATCATTGCAATTCTTCTCCACATTTTAGAGTACTGTAATATAATGCACAGTCACAGTTTGAGCTTCTGCTGCAGCTTTTAGTCACACTGAACATCATGTTGTCTTTAAAGATAATTCCATAAAGCCATTATTTATTTCAGGGCAATATTGTTTTTTTTGTTTTTCCTCAATTTGGAAAATGTGTAAATCCTGAAAACCGTCTTATTGCACTGTGCATTAATATCTACAGTCAGCCTACATGAACTTGTTTGATAAGTGACTATGAGTTATTCGATAACTGAAAGAATCTGTTTTCATGTAAATCCTCTTTTGTTTACTAATTAAAAATCGTTTTCCTTTCTCATTCTAGATGAAGAGAATTGAAGCCTTCGTCATATGTAAAGAAACACAATTTAACTCCTTTTGACATTCAATAAAGACAACAGATTGGGCAACTGAGTTTATGGGTGATTTCTGCTTATGTGTTCAGTTTTTCTTGGCACACGACTCCAAACGTGGGACAGAAAGCAATTTAATAGAGGCTTTTTGTGAGGCAGTTTACAGTTTAGCAACTACTGATGCACAGACGTGGTGCCAATGAATTACAGGAATAACAGGTGAACATTGTTAGTCAGTATTGCTGCTCTGCTTATTCCCAGATGAACTTCAGAGACAAATCACCAAGTCTCTCCTGAAGAAGTCGATCAACTCGTTCACTCTGAGCAGCAGTGAAGATGTTCTTCCAGTCACCAATCTGACCTGTAATAAAAACAGCTGACCTGACATCAGTGTTCATGTCTCTGCACAGGAGCTGCTGTTATGTTACGTTACCTTTGCGCATGAAGTCTCCTTTCACCCTCTCCTGTGGCAGAAACTTATAGTTGGCTTTTGAGTCTTTCTTCATGGTCTTAAATGTAGATTTTTCCACAACTTGATCGATGGC
This sequence comes from Pempheris klunzingeri, assembly GCF_042242105.1. Taxonomy (NCBI): domain Eukaryota; kingdom Metazoa; phylum Chordata; class Actinopteri; order Acropomatiformes; family Pempheridae; genus Pempheris; species Pempheris klunzingeri. The sequence goes on from NC_092028.1 coordinate 3,897,998, forward strand.
TGCTTCACTCAGGTTTTTCCCCAGGAAAATGCAGATCTTTGTTACCGCTGCCTTTAGGTCCTAAAAGAGAAACGAATACAGACAAGTGAACATGGCCATTTGTAATTCACAGTATTAAATGGATTTGAAACATTTCACTTCCTTTTCACCACCATTTTGCATTCCAGGCTGCAGGGAACGACCACATCTTACCAAAATCATGTCCTCATAGGTCAGGAAGAGGATGTTGTACTGCTCTCTCTTTGAATGCCACTCCCTGATGTGGTCAAACCAGGATGATGCGCCAACTGTATGACAGCAAAAATGTATCCCTTGATTGAATTTGGTGTCTTTTGAATATATTTGTGCCAACTGGCAAATACAACCAACATGGCACAAGGTAAACTGAAGTTTGCAAGTATGAGTGTTGGGTCACACTGAGAATAGTTAACTCCTTAACTCACCTTGACATGCTGATTTTATGATGATTACTGGTTCATTGTCATTACAATTGAATATCTGACTCCAGTAGATATAAATTCTTACGTGAACATGATAGCTAACAACAAACAACTGTTAAAAATGCATTAAAGAAACCTATGAATCATAACAGGTGATCAGGAATTAGGTGTGCATAACATAGTATATGTGTAATAAATGTCTGTGCATATTGTCGTTGATCGCTGATCCCTCGGTGGTGACACACAGATTCACCCTGTGTGCCACTGGACGATCGTTAGGATACTGACAGAGCTGAACATGCTCTAGTAGAGGAGGGTGTGTTGTCGTCCCCTCACTCTTAATTTATTCTTCTATCTTTGCATGTTAGGGGCAGCGTTCGGCGTACACCCCAGTTGTCTTCCTCAACGTTTTATCTTAGCAACAGGTGGGTGGATAATATATCTGTAGAAGCTGCCCAGGTGCCCTGATGAGGCTGAGACACTGGGTAGGGAGTTAGTTATTGCAGTCAACACACAGGGTAACTTATAAGTTGATCAGTAATCATCATAAAATCCGCACGTCAAGGTGCCCTTTTCCATCCACGTAATATTGCTAAAATCAGGTCCATTTTGTCTGTAGATGATGCAGAAAAATGAGTCCATGCATTTGTCACTTCTAGGTTGGACTATTGTAACTCATTATTATCAGGCTGCCCCAATAAGTCCTTAAAGACTCTCCAGCTGGTCCAGAACGCTGCTGCTCGTGTTCTGACGAGAACTAAAAGAAGAGACCACATTTCTCCTGTACTGGCTTCTCTTCACTGGCTTCCAGTAAAATCTAGAATAGAGTTTAAAATCCTTCTCCTCACCTACAAGGTTCTTAAGGGTCAGGCTCCATCATATCTTAAAGAGCTCATAGTACCGTACTACCCCACTAGAGCACTGTGCTCCCAGACTGCAGGCCTACTGGTGGTTCCCAAAGTCTCCAAAAGTAGTTCAGGAGCCAGAGCCTTCAGCTATCAGGCTCCTCTCCTGTGGAACCTCCTTCCAGTTTGGGTTCGGGGGGCAGACACCCTCTCTACATTTAAGAGTAGACCTCCTTTTTGACAAGGCATATAGGTTAGGGCTGGATCAGGCCTTAGACCAGCCCCTAGTTATGCTGCTATAGGCTCAGACTGCCGGGGGACTCCCATGATGCACTGGGCTCCTCTTCTGTTCTCTATCCTCCTCTTCCTCTCCATCATTATGCCTCTTGTCTGCTTAATATCTGCTACTAACTTGGTATCTTCCCCGGAGCCTTTCTGTGCGTTCTCATCTCTCAGGTTCCTGTGGATCCTGGTCCTGGTCCTGCTGCTGTGGTTCTCTGGTTCTTGTGGATCCTGGTCCTGGTCCTGCTGCTGTGGTTCTCTGGTTCCTGTGGATCCTGGTCCTGGTCCTGCTGCTGTGGTTCTCTGGTTCTTGTGGATCCTGGTCCTGGTCCTGCTGCTGTGGTTCTCTGGTTCCTGTGGATCCTGGTCCTGGTCCTGCTGCTGTGGTTCTCTGGCTTCATGAATCACTGCTGCGGATCGTCAGCCACTCATCATATTTTTCAACATTACCATATTGCTAATGCTCATTTTTTAGTCACATTCCTATTGTTAGTGCTGTAGTCACTGTTAGTATGTTGGTTGCTGTTTGTGTTGTCTCTCTCTCTCTCTCTCTTTCTCTCTCTCGGATATTGGATACTGGTCCCCTTCCCTAAAGAAGGTCTATATAATCGAGCTCACTGTACCCTGGGAGGATTCCGTGGACGAGGCATATGAGCGAAAACACCTGCGCTATGCTGAGCTAGCTGCTGAAGCACAACATCACGGCTGGAACACGGAAGTCCGCCCAGTGGAGGTTGGATGCAGAGGGTTTGTGGCAACATCTACCACCAAACTGCTGAGAGACCTGGGAATCAGGGGCCAGAGCCTGCGCACAGCCATCAAAACTGCATCAGAGGCAGCAGAGAGAAGCAGCCAGTGGCTCTGGATGAAGAGGAAGGACCCCTGCTGGGCCCACAAGTAGTAAACCTGGAGGTATGCGGTCAGCTTAGGCTTGACTCAGGGAACAGGACGACCCTGCTATGCATAGTCCCATGAGATGTCTGCCACTTAACAACAAGGTGACTCTCATGAATAATTGGGCATGGGACGCAGGCTCAGGACTGATCGCCCTGCAGCCGGCCGCCTCTGGTGAGGGTGTATAGTGTGAAAGGCCGAAACACCCTAGGATCCGGAGGAGCACTACTGATGATGCGTCCCAAAATTCAAACTACCCCCCCAGTCTTCTTATACAGGTCAACCAACCACCAATGAACTTTGTACGTGCTTGCACAAAGGATAACAACACCTTTTCCTGTGTTTTGGAATCAACTCTTTCAATTCATCAAAATCAGATGGTTGTCATTTCAAATTCTGCTCATTATTATACAAACTTTGAGACACCTCACCGTTGCCCTTCAAATAGTCCTCCAGGAAGTGCTCAAAGCTCTTGGGAGTTTCCAGGTCCACCCACACGCGACTGAAGTGGTAATAGGAGGCGATGTTGTCTTTTGGATTCCGCATCACGTAGATAATCTGATCAATAAAAACAAATAATCAGACATATACTTTTAACCTGTACATATCATGCTCTCCTTGGCAAACTTAATAACATTTTATTTACAACTGATAGCGAAAAATGAACTGTTTATTCTTTTACTTTGATATTTTTATTATTTACTATTATTATTATTCTTATTATTAAAATATGTGATATGATATATAATATATACAACAATATACATGGTATATGTGTGTGTGTGTGTGTGTGTGTGTGTGTGTATATATATATATAGACACCTTCTCATTTGATGGTTTTTCTCTATTTGTAGTATTTTCTACAATATAAAATAACATTGAAGACATGGAAATTATAAAGGAACACATATGGAGGTGCTGAGCTCTTGTTGACTGCTTTTTCTTCACTCTGTACACACAACGCTTATCTTCAAGGGTTGTGGGGGGGGGGCTGGAGGCAATCCCATCTGACATTGGGTGAGAGGCGGGTACACCGTGGACTGGCCGGCAATCAATCACAGGGCTGACACGTAGAGACAACTATTCACATTCACACCTACGGGCAATTTAAAGTCACCAATCAACCAGCATGTCTTTGGACTGTGGGAGGAAGTCAGAGTACGGTACGGTACGGGGAGAACATGCAAACTCCGGTGCAAACCAGCTAACTGGCATATTGGACCCTTCTTGCTGTGAGCTAACAGTGATAACCACCGTGCTGCCCTATTTTGAAGAATCTAAAATATAAAACATGTTCTGGTATAACACCTTCATTGTTTACTACATAATTCCATGTGCATTCCTTTATGGTTTTCAATATTAATCTACCATCTAGAAAATAATAAGAATAAAGAAAGACTTGACATTGAATGAGAAGGTGTGTCCACACTTTTGACTGGTACTGTACATGTGTATAGACATTTGGTTAGAAATGTCTTACATTATAATTGATTAAATATCTTTGGATTTTGGACTGTTGGTGAACAACAAATCATGATTTCAAGACACTACTTTGGGCTCTGGGAAATTGTTTTGTGTGTTTTCTGACATTTAATTGGACAAACAATTAACCTGTAAAATATCCATTAGCACATTACAACTTACCACAGTTATATTCAGATTCATCAGTGAAAACTTTCTCTGTACATTTTCCTGGCAGGATTGGGCTTCCATAAAATACTGACCTTTGCCTTCTTGTCCTTCAGTCCTGGAGGAATGAGTGCTGGGGTGAGGTGAGAGGCAAAGAGCCGTGGAGAGGGTCGTAGAGAGTAATCTTCTCGACCCTCCCTGTACTCCAGCCACGGCATCTGTTCTAAGTTGTTTGGATATTCATGCAGACCCCCGCTTAACTCACAGATGGAGATGATGATTTGCTGAGTCCATATAGTACCTGTGGGAGGAAGTACGTTAAGTTATGAGACATCGTACCTGATCTAAATCTGTTCTCTGTCAGGAAAAAACTGTAAATCCAAATATTTTGATACAAAAGAGTCTCTCACTGACCTGACTTTGGATAAGTGACAAGGATTATGTCACTATCTCGAATTTCAAAGCTCTGGAGTGAATCAATGTACTCTGCAGTTGTGGTTCCAATGGCAAAGTTGTAGTTTTTATACCTGCAGAGATATTCAGTGATCTGCTCCATGTTACTTCTCAATCACACAGAAAGATGATTAGACAGAATTCTCTTACAGTCTACCTACCTACAGAGTAGGTGGACTTTGATTTGTGCTTGTTATTGACTGTTGGCTTCTTCGTGTAGGCCTATACATGAAATACTGACAGCTGGATACACACTGCCACCAACAGGAAATATGAAATATAATACAGTGTTTGGTGTTTTAATGTTTGCACCCCCTCTGGAATCTCTGGAAAGATTTTATTAAAAACTAGTAACACTTGTTTTTCAATTTGTAATGATATTTTCATGTTATGTTTCATTTCTGATCATTTCATTAATTAGGGTTAGGGTTAGTTCGCATTAATTAGCCTAATTAGCCCAATTGTCATTGAGAAACTTGAGAAACTCCCTTTTGAATTCTTCTATGTAGATTATTTTGTTTGGTTAGGATGCCTTCTGGACATGTCCAGCTGGCCTGGGAACGCTCATGATCCCCCAGGAGGAGAACAATATTTCTTAAGACATAAGCAGCTGCAAAATCAAAATAGTAAAACAATATGAACAAAGAATATATCGATATAGACATGACATAGATATAGACATGACATAGACATGGACATAGCTATACTATACCTCTGGCTGTGCATTCCTCCTCAGAAATGGAGATTATGTGGTGGAGAAAAAAGAAGTTTGAAAAAAACTACTAAAACTTTCTGGGCGACCTCATATGGCAGCAACATATATCTGTCGATGGGGGAGACAATGGTTGCTAAGCTCAAAATAATGATTGTTATGTGTTGATATACTGGTTATCAGCAAAAAATGATATGGTGTTTTAGTTTTATTTTTCAGTCATGTTTATTGTCAGGTAAACTTTCTTGGCATATTACTAAATTACATTCATAATGTTTTGAAACAGGCTTGCAGATGGTTCATAAATACAGACAGGGCAACAAGAATATTATTCAAATGGAGATGACTAGGCAGACTGAGATAAGATTCAGGCAGGTTTATTGGCAAATAAAGCTGTAAAAGCTTGAATGTTTACTTGTACGGAATAGTGGGACAGTTTTGGGCGACCTCATATGGCAGCGACACAGCAACATATATCTGTCTATGGGGGAGACAATGGTTGCTAAGTTCAAAATAATGATTGTTATGTGTTGATATAGCAAAACATGATTTGGTGACTAATTACTGGATCTTGTAAACAGCTCACGGTAGAATAGTCATATAGTCATAAACTTTTTCAATGTTTTACCTATGTGGTAGAAAATCAATGGAATCAGCTGGACACCACTTCAGCAGCCTCTGGGAATTGTATTAAGCACAACACAGCTTCATAATGCAATTCAATTCCAAAGTTCTGATCAACTTCAGGGCTTTTATACCTTAACACTGCGTCATCTACCCAGTGCGTGTGTATTGCAGTGGGCGTGTATCGTATTGCATATCCTGTTATTTCATTTAATTGGTGTGTGTGTGTATGGTTATTCTGGTGAACTTATTCCAACTTGTGTGTGTGTGTGTGTGTGTGTGTGTGTAGTATTCTGGCAAACTGCATGTGTGGCATCCTGTTGTGTGTGTGTGTGTGTGTCGTTGTTGTTCCAGTCCATTGTCCCTAACTTAGGTTATCTTTATCGGTCAGGGTTTTGTAATGACTAGTCTTGTGTTTCCAAGAATTCTGCTGACTGGACACACATCCATGTGTTGTGTGTGTGTGCGTTCTATGATCAGACATTAACATACTTTCCTCCTACACCTACTCCACAACTGGACAGAAATGTGACTTTTTCATTTTCAAGTGCTTTGGTACAATGGTTGCAGGAAGTAAAGAAGTAAATGATTGTAGGAAGAAAAAGAAATACACAAACATTCCATTCAAGGCCTCTATTGCACCACAAATGTATGAACAAGAAAAGATGAGTTTGATACTTAGCTTTTGTGTGTGCTGATATAGAAATATAATAAACTGTGCAAGAGAAAAATGTGCAGATTTACATCTTACAGATATTTTGCTTTGATGATCTTTATGACAATTACAACTCTGGAATAGTTTTATTTTTCAGTCACGTTTATTGTCAAGTAAAATTTCTTGGCATATTACTAAATTACATTTATGATGTTTTGAAACAGGCTTGCAGATGGTTCATAAATACAGACAAGGACAAAAACAAGGTAAAAGAAAAACTTGGCCCAGTAATTTGTTTTATATTTAGAAGTCGTTAAAGATACTGCCACGGATGGAGTGAGCAGGGCAACAAGAATATTATTCAAATGGAGATGACTAGGCAGACTGAGATAAGATTCAGGCAGGTTTATTGGCAAATAAAGCTGTAAAAGTTTACAGACTGCAAGACAGGCAAGTGTCAAAACCAGGAACATAGTCTAAACAGCAACCCGATCGAAAGGGAAAGGAACGTCGAATCCTACAGTTCTGGCAAAGGTTCAAAACTGGTTGGTAACAAATACCAGGATCCACGTGCCAGATGACAGAATATAGATTACAAAGGCCAGAAAGAAAAGACATAAAGCACATGGCAATTTGGATGATCTGGCAGAGGAACAATGGATCTGGGCCAGTTTGTGATGTGAGTGGCTGATGAGGGTGTGAGGTGCGGGGAAGCTCAGGTGAGAGGTATGAGGTGATTGCAGGGCATTTGAGTGGCACAATCCAGAAAACAAGGAGGAAGGTCTGAGGGCATCTGGCCTACTGGTGAAGAATGGAAACTGAAGGGGTCAGGGGAAGTGGGAATGCAGCTGGAGGAATGAACAGAGAGCGATGCAGGGGGCTGGGTGGGATGAGTGTGGCTGAAGTGAGGGGCCAAGACAGACTTGGTGACAGATACATCATAGTGATGTTTGTTGCTGAGTAGTAAGCTGTAAGCAGAGGTGAATTTTCAAGGAAACAAATGAAATTCAAATTATTTCATGCAGGTTTATGCAGTATTTTTTAAAAAAAAGTCATGTTGTCAAAGTCATTTTCTCTTTCCCTTGCAAGAAATGTTGCATTCCCTCACAATACTTTTCATCCCTCTGATATATAGGAACAGTTAGTGTGTTTCCCAGTTTAGGGAAATGCTGTGATGCTACAGAAAGGAGAGATGATGTGACACTTTACATGATGCATTTATCATTCATTACTCAGCTGTTGCAAGGTTCAAACCACAAAGATTCCAGCAGATTTGAACCTGGAACCGTGCTGCCCAAGAATTGAAATGTAATTCAAAAAATCATTGGTGGCTGTACAATAAAGGCAATATATAATGATTTCACTTTCACTCATTTTGATACACAACAAGCTGATAGAGGACAAGATGTTTAAAATGAATCATCAGAAATTGTGACACATTGCACATTGACTCAAGTAGGCACCAGTATAGAAACTAAATTATTGAATGACACATTTTGTATTGAGACAAGCTTCATACAGGCAAAAGGTCTATATATTCAGCTAAGGAAAAGCATACTGCCAATGTTATAGCTAAAATATGAATACATCAGTTTGTCACGAGAAATAAAAATTAGGAATTCATCATCAAACATCATCATAAGTCTAAGTCTATGTCTAAGTCCAAGTTTTGTTGATCAATGATTTATTAGCAAGATTGAATTTTCAATTATGTTTTATTCAGGGTTCGTAGAAAGGCACATTGAGTTGAAGATTCAAGATTCAACATTCAAGATTCAAGATTCAAGATGCCCTTTATTCATCCCCCAAAGGGGAAATTCACACATACACACCCAGCTCCATTAAAAAAAAAACAGTGAAAGAAAAAGGAAAGTTAAATAAAAATAAATACCAATATACAAAAACGTAATGTAAAAATGTACAAAAGAAATACAAAAATAAGAGAATGTACAAGAATAAAAATATAGTGCAAATAGAAAGATATAGTTTAAATCCTACATATAGTGCAAATCACTACACATGCAGTGGGCCTACTGTCCGTTCACTGGTTGCTATTATGCTATACAAACATATTTTTATTCAGTTTTTTGTCCACTTTATCTGATGGAAATTTCATTTTCTGTCTCTGTGTTTCTAGACCTCCACCCTTGGATAAAATGGCGTCTCCATGATAGCTTTGTTTTTCTCTGAGGTCAGCAGACCGTTCTTCAGGGAGTCATGGATCTTCTGCCACGAGTCCATCTCTGAGCTCCAAAGTGCAGCTCTGGCTCTGATGAACTGTGAGACTTCAGTCTCGCTGCCTTTGGCCAGACTGATGCTGTCTTTACAGATGAAGAAGACATCCATACCAATGAAAAGAGCATTAACTGCAATGAGACCAGCCCTTGCTGACTTGGAGAGGGCAAGGGACCCTTTAACTGCTGCCTGTCCCATATCTGGGATTTCTGAGGCCACCCTGGGCACGTTACGTAATGCTTTACCTTCCTGGGCCACCACCTTAGCAGCAGAGGCATCTTTAACAAGTGAGTTAATATTTAAACCAACTGATCCAACTGGAAACAAAACTGACTTTAACTTGGCATATTCTGCTTTCAATTGAATGTTAGCTGCTGGTTGACGAGCCTGGTCCAGACTATCCTGGAGAATCTGCACATCCTTCATGAAGTTCTGGAGGACTGTATTGGCTTTGTTTTTTTGTGTTTTGTTTACTGCAAACTCTGTGACCCCAGTGACTGCAGTGTTGACTCCAGTGATTAGTCCCAGCCCTGCCCCACCTAATGTCAGACCTAGAGACACTCCAGCTGTTACAGGAATCAATGCTAAACCAACAATGGAAAGAATACTTCCTACCACCCCCACTGAGCTGCCTGCCACACTGGAGATCTTTGCCCCCTTATTCATCCTGTCCAGCTGAACAGCCCTCTCCTCCAGGTCTTTTAGAAACTGCAGCATCCTGGGCTGTCGCTTGCTGAACTCATTGATGAAGCCAGAACATTTAACTTCCTGGAACAAGAACACCATCCGGAAGTACGGGTCCATCCTGATCAAAAGTAAAGACAAAATTAAAAAAGGGAACTTAAGACAAGATGTTTAAAAAAAACTACATGTGAATTTTATTAATATAATCACGATTTGGTGTGCTTCCCATTTTCTGGGTTGGAACAAATAGTAAAAAAAAAAATATATATATAGAAATATAGAAGTTAACTACATTAAAAATAAACAATTGTAATATATTGTTAATCTTTGAAGCCTGATTGTAGCAGCCCTCTAACTAAACCATTCAGAAACCACGTCGACATTAATCTCTAAGCCACTAAATCTAAGTCACACAAAAATGTATAACAGTGTTGACAAAACATTCAGCCTAACCAAACCGACCACTGTTAATACTTACCTGATTTCATCAAGCTGAGTAATGTGGCTAAGCATCCTTTGTATGTCATCTCCAGACAAATCTTCATCAAGCTCTACCAGAGTTTCTTTGTTCATCTTTTGGCAAAAGTCAAAGGAGGAGCTGTCAAAGATGAATATACTTTTAAATTCTTCTGCAATCTTCTGCACAAATAATTTAAATGAAAACAAAGCATGTGGTTTATGAACGGTCACTTTACCTTTTATCCATTGTCTCACAGATTTTCTGAGTGGTCTGTATGTATTTGTCCAGCTGATATGACAGCACTTCCACATTCTGAAGTTTGGGAAGGAAGAAGACACTTGCATCTCTTTTAAACTCCAGGAGGAGAGGGCAGATAAGCCGTGCAGCAATGATGACAACCTGAACATGTTCAGGGTTGATCCCTTTAGGCAGATGTAACACCTGGTTCTCCTCCTTGAACACATGGAGCGAGGTGACCGACAGCTTCTCCACTGCATCCAGGAAGCGGTCGAGCTCCTCCAGGTCTCCCAGAGTGTCCTTCAGCACAGCAGCCAGCTCCTCCTTGTTAATTTTACTCTTCATCTTCTTCAACTCTCTCTTCCTGCCATCCATCCACATAGAGATCCCCTTGCAGAATCCTTTCACTGTGTCAATGTGACTGAGGGTATCTGTGATGTATTGGCACAGCGCCCTCTGCAGGTTCAGTCTGTAACACAAAACAGCAGCAGACCAGAGCTGTTTGTCCCAGTGTGCGACCTCTTGAAATATACACTACTCACAAAAAGTTAGGGATATTCGACTTTCAGGTGAAATATATGGAAAATGTAAAAAGTGAATGCTACAGTGATATTATATCATGAAAGTAGGACATTTAAGTAGAAGCATGCAATGGTAATTTCTTCATCTTAAACAATTTATTGAAAGAAAATCTAACAACAGTGGTAGGTATACCACAACAAAACATTTTCAGTGTCTCAATAAATTGGGATGTGGCCAAAGGACGTCCACTCCTCTCCTTTCTGTGACTCTTCCAGTCTCTGTATCACTGTTACAACCTCCTGATGACACTCTGTGACCCTCTAAGCTCAGTGAACACCTCCGTCTGAGGACTTCCTGTTTGAAGCCTCCAGTGTTGAGGTGCTGCTGATCAACTGTTAGGTGTCGTCTTGGTCTCATGATGTCAGAATGTGAACAGCTTGATGAGGAGGACTGTTTAAATACCAATTCTAACTGAAGCAGGAAATGTATTGGTGGATTCATGGATCAAACCTGTTGTGAATGTTGCTGTTAACATTCTGCAATCAAATGAAGAAATGAAAGCAAAACTAAACTTTTGTTAGTAGTGTGTGCCTCAGCCAACAAACCAAAAAAAAAGTTTAATGTGAGTGAATGTGTTTGTTTCTGACGCTTAGTTCTAAATAACTTTACTGAAATGTGGTGTAACCAGTTACAAAGATGGAGTGACTGCAGCAGCACAGCAACAGAGGCCAGGCAAACAAAATGAGTCGAGGGAAGTACAAAGTAAAAGTAATACAGTGTAAATACATGAATACATTTTAAATGCATACATTACTGAATGAACATTAAATGGTAAATAAGAAGGTAAATAAATACAGAATTCATGTCACATTTTCTGAGTAATGCTTACATTTATTTCATCACTAAAATATTATTTTAGGTGCATTTAACACATATTTAATGCCACGACACTTTAGAAATTGAACTTTTTGTAAAATGCAGTATCTGATCTGATTCAAACCTTATTGAATGTTTTTGTTACACTTGTGCATAAATAGACAGCAGTGAGCTATCCATGTAAGTTCTTGACACAAAGCCCTATGCACAATAATGGTTTCACCTTTGTTCTTACATTCTTGTGTAGTTTAATGCAAAAGATATCTAAAAGCAATCTTAAACCCACCTTGCCATTTTTCCACTCATCAGTCCCAATGTGTCCACTTTCAGAAAGCAGAAAGAACCTTCTTGCTATGACGGGCAGTTGCAGGTTTTGACTATAGTTCAGTGGTGTTTCAACACGACTCCTATTTACAGGAAGTGGTGTAGTGCAATGAGAAACTCTACACGAATTTTTCTATTTCTTAAAACATGTCTGGAGGGATTCTTTAACGCTGGACTTGTGAAGAGCTTTGGCTCTTCTGTAATAAAATAGTACAACATATACATATATACAAGCTTTGTTTAATTGTACAAAAAACATGTGCAGATTGAATTTTACATACAAATAATGCAGATCATACAGAATTTGTTTTGCTGTGATTATATTTTCTATAAGACAATAACTGTAAACTGCAAATAATGGAGGAAAAAATGCTCAATAAATGCATGTCTTGAGAATTAAAGCTGACTAAACAACTCTTGAGTGTTTTCATACATGGATCTCATGTGTGATCACAGTGTCAGAGTTGGCAAAAAGGCACACAGTAATCTCTGCTCACTGAGCACTACTGTATCACACAAACCTGTTTTTGGTTTTTCACTTCTTCGTGTAGTTTTCATTGACTTCATCAGCTTGAGTTTCCATTTCTGTTTCTCTTTGTTTCATCATTTCCATCTCCGGATAAAATGGCGTCTCCATGATAGCTTCGTTTTTCTCTGAGGTCAGCAGACCCTTCTTCAGGGAGTCATGGATCTTCTGCCACGAGTCCATCTCTGAGCTCCAAAGTGCAGCTCTGGCTCTGATGAACTGTGAGACTTCAGTCTCGCTGCCTTTGGCCAGACTGATGCTGTCTTTACAGATGAAGAAGACATCCATACCAATGAAAAGTGCATTAACTGCAATGAGACCAGCCCTTGCTGACTTGGAGAGGGCAAGAGGCCCTTTAACTGCTGCCTGTCCCATATCTGGGATTTCTGAGGCCACCCTGGGCACGTTACGTAATGCTTTACCTTCCTGGGCCACCACCTTGCCAGCGCTTGCAATCAGCTCTTCACTTTTTAACATCTTCACAGCAGAGGCAGCATCAACAAGTGAATCAATGCCTTTTCCAATGGTACCAGCTTTAGAAAGCACCTTGCCTACTCCCAGAACCACCTCCACCTGGCTCATTTCCCTTTTGGTGACCTCCTCCAGACTATCCTGGAGACTCTGCACATCCTCCATAAAGCTCTGGAGGACTTCACTGGCTTTCTTTTGTTGTGTATGATTCACTCCAATCTCTGTGGCGGTGGTGACTGCACTGTTGACTCCGCTGGTTACTCCCAGTGCTACCCCACCTAATGTCAGACCTAGAGACACTCCAGCTGTTACAGGAATCAATGCTAAACCAACAATGGAAAGAATACCTCCTACCACCCCCACTGAGCTGCCTGCCACACTGGAGATCCTTGCCCCCTTATTCATCCTGTCCAGCTGAACAGCCCTCTCCTCCAGGTCTTTTAGAAACTGCAGCATCCTGGGCTGTCGCTCGCTGAACTCATTGATGAACTTGTAACACGATTTCTCCTGAAACAAGAACACCATCCGGAAGTGCTGGTTCTTCCTGAAAGAATAAATTACATCACACATTTGTGATTTGGGTCAATTTTTTTCTTCTTTTTCAGATTTTTTCTTATTTTTGAAAAATATTAGGAGGCTATAAGAAGCAGTAAGATTCTCACAAACCAGAGATAGAAGTGGCTACAATATTTTATAAAATGACAATACTTAAGTCCTTAACTCCTGTGGGCTGCCTCTAATTTCCTTTGATTGCAGTAAATTCAAACAGGACAAACAGAGCCATGCTGCTAGCATCTTGTCCTGTCTGTCTGTTTTTTGCAGTTCATTTTAACATTTACATTCCTGTCAGTAATAACACCTTGCACAATTGTGCTGACGTCATATTTGGGGCCAGAAAACATACTAAATACATAATACTTACCTGATTTCATCAAGCTGATTAATGTGGTAAAGCATCCTTTGTATGTCATCTTCAGACAAATCCACATCAAGGTCTACGACAGTCTTCGTAGACATCGTTGGGCAAAAGTGACCGAGGCAGCTGTGAAAGAGAAAGTTACACTTACTTCCTAAAACAGATGTTTATTGTTTTAAAGAAATGTGTGCATCACTTTGAAGAAATGTCACTTTACCTTTTATCCATTGTCTCACAGATTTTCTGAGTGGTCTGTATGTATTTGTCCAGCTGATATGACAGCACTTCCACATTCTGAAGTTTGGGAAGGAAGAAGACACTTGCATCTCTTTTAAACTCCAGGAGGAGATGGCAGATATGCCGTGCAGCAGTGATGACAGCCTGAACATGTTCAGGGTTGATCCCTTTAGACAGATGTAACACCTGGTTCTCCTCCTTGAACACACGGAGCGAGGTGACCGACAGCTTCTCCACTGCATCCAGGAAGCGGTCGAGCTCCTCCAGGTCTCCCAGAGTGTCCTTCAGCACAGCAGCCAGCTCCTCCTGCAGCTTGGCACGTTTGGTGTCTGTACTCCCCTTGCTCTTCATATACTCCAAGAAGGCCTTACCTTTCTGCTCTGACTGGGTAAAATGGCTTATGTTCAGGTTGATTTGGTCAGCCCGGTCTTTGATGTCCATCATCATGTGCAATTCTGTCTCCCTCCTAAGAATCCATTTGGAGCTCCTCTCACAGAATCCTCTCACTGTATCAATGTAGAGGAGGGCATCTGTGGTGTAGCAGCACAGGGCCTCCTGTAGTTCCTTTCTGTAAGACAAAACATCACGTAGTTTGTGGACGATGCCTCCACACAGCAGCAATGGTGGGCTGCAGGCAACATCCACCACCAACAACCACAGCTCCAAGAACCTCAAACCAGAACAACTTTGACACTAACAGAGCCAAGACAGAGCCATGGCCCCATCTGAGGGTGAGCTAGGGGCAGAGGACCAGCCCACACCACCGCAAACACCCAAGGGACCACCAGAACGTGCTCAGAGACCGCATCGGATTCCCCAACACCTCAGGGACTTTGTTGTGGACACATGAGTTGCTGCAGACAGCTAACCAGCTTGGTGGGGACTGTGTAGCAGGTTTGGGAATGAGTGGGCAGAAACATCCCAGCATGCCCTTGTAACTTCATGTTTTTGACTGTTTTGTAGAAGAGGGACGTGTAGGAGATGTGTTACATGCAGTTGAACGTTGCCAGTTGTGCCTGTTTGCTGTTCATGGTTATAGTTGTTTGTAGTTAGCACCATGGGTGAGGCAGCTAACCGATTTCATCAGTTTCCCTTGCATGCATTCACTGGGTTGCATAATGCTGAGTGTGTGAAACCAAACAAAGCACCAGTGTGATAGTTAGTTTACTTCCCCTGGGGCTTCCTTCCTGAAAAATGCCGAGCCTACCACAATATGGTAAATAAAGCCTTGAGTAATACACCTGGAGCTCAATACAAAATGGGATACGGTCTCCCCACAAGTGCTACGAATTCTACTTTTGGAGGTCATGCTTGACTCAGATTAGAGGAACATAGACTTGGTGATCATACCATTTTTTTAGCGTTAGGATTAGGGGTTAGGGGTTAAGGTTAGGGGGGTAGGTTAAAATGATTCCCAACACTCTTAAAGAGAGTTGGGTGTGCACAGGCACAGGGGCTGCTATGTTCCTTTAAGCTGCAGTCAAAAATAAAAGCCTAAAATAAAAGGAAACAAGGGCAGGTTTTAATTAAAATTTTCTCTCTTCCTTCCATCCATCCATGTAGAGATCTCCTTACAGAATCCTTTCACTGTGTCAATGTGACTGAGGGTATCTGTGATGTATTGGCACAGCGCCCTCTGCAGGTTCAGTCTGTAACACAAAGCAGCAGCAGACCAGAGTTGTTTGTCCCAGATCCAGTGGTTGGTATGTTCCTTAGCCATTAGCCATTAGCCTGACAGCTAAGTTGGGCTAATGTTTGAATTAGCTAGTCATGATGCAAATTCTTCATTTTTTTTAAAGGGAGTTTTGCTTTGACCTGGTCTATATGTAAAGTGTTTTGCTATGAATTGTTGCTATATAAATGCAATGTTTTTATAAAAACTTTGAATACAAGCCTGCTTGTTTCGTACATACATAGGCAGCAGACTTTTCAGTGTGCGACCTCTTGAAACATATATACATTGAATATTTTGCAACATTTTTTATACGTTGTGATTGAAGGTGCAAACGTAACATTATTTGTTGAATGTGCCATCGATCTGCCAGTCCTGTTCCTCAAAGAATCGCTTACATCCCTGATTGAATATTGCAGCATATCATGTTGGTTAAGAGTTACACATGCAGCATTTTCTACTGTTAACCTAATGTGGTTAATACACCACCCGCCTGAATGACTAAACTAAGCATGATAGCTGTCTTAATCATAATGTTGCTTGTATGGCAATGTGTCTGTTTGTATCTGGGGACATGATTAAAGCATGTAGAAGTGGAGAAAATGATATTGAAATCATTTTTGTGTCTTGAGGGAGGACCTCCTACCTACACTTTATTGTGTTTCTGCAATCAAATGAAGAAATGAAAGCAAAACTAAACTTTTGTTAGTAGTGTGTGCCTCAGCCAACAAACCAAAAAAAAAGTTTAATGTGAGTGAATGTGTTTGTTTCTGACGCTTAGTTATAAATAACTTTACTGAAATGTGGTGTAACCAGTTACAAAGATGGAGTGACTGCAGCAGCACAGCAACAGAGGCCAGGCAAACAAAATGAGTTGAGGGAAGTACAAAGTAAAAGTAATACAGTGTAAATACATGAATACATTTTAAGATGCATACATTGATAAATGAAAATGAAATGGTAAATACAAAGGTAAATTAATACAAAGGTAAATAAATACAGAATTCATGTCACATTTTCTGAGTAATGCTTACATTTATTTCATCACTAAAATATTATTTTAGGTGCATTTAACACATATTTAATGCCACGACACTTTAGAAATTGAATTTTTTGTAAAATGCAGTATCTGATCTGATTCAAACCTTGTTGAATGTTTTTGTTACACTTGTGCATAAATAGACAGCAGTGAGCTATCCATGTAAGTTCTTGACACAAAGCCCTATGCACAATAATGGTTTCACCTTTGTTCTTACATTCTTGTGTAGTTTAATGCAAAAGATATCTAAAAGCAATCTTAAACCCGCCTTGCCATTTTTCCACTCATCAGTCCCAATGTGTCCACTTTCAGAAAGCAGAAAGAACCTTCTTGCTATGACGGGCAGTTGCAGGTTTTGACTATAGTTCAGTGGTGTTTCAACACGACTCCTATTTACAGGAAGTGGTGTAGTGCAATGAGAAACTCTACACAAATTTTTCTATTTCTTAAAACATGTCTGGAGGGATTCTTTAACGCTGGACTTATGAAGAGCTTTGGCTCTTCACCTAAGTGGACTGTTGCTGACTGACTTTACAGGAAAAAAATCTAATCTGGGGCTGATAAACTCAGAGAAATGAAGTTAAAATCCCAAAAGATAGAAGCATCCAAACATTTGTTCTGTGTGAAAGTACAATGTTGAGGTACTTGTACTTAACTTCAGTACTGTCATTTTATGCTACTTTATACTTCTACTTCCCTACATTTCAGAGGGACATAGAATGAACAAATAATGATACATTATGTATATATTAATGCACCAATAGTTAGAATTTAATAAAGTAATATAAATTACTTTCAACTGGGAAATTCTGCATGCACAGTACCTATTTTGATGCTAATACTGTGGTACATTTTGAATGCAGGACTTTTAGTTGTAATCGAATCGTTATTATCAGTAAAATATCTGAGTACTTCTTCCACCACTGCAGAGCTCTGCTGACAACAACCAGAGAGCAGGTACAGAGCAGCACTGGACTACTTAGCCTTGGTCTGTGCTAATATGCTTATGTAATACAAATATAGTAGCTCTATATAATGTAATAAAATAGTACAACATATACATATATACAAGCTTTGTTTAATTGTACAAAAAACATGTGCAGATTGAATTTTACATACAAATATTGCGGATCATACAGAATTTGTTTTGCTGTGATTATATTTTCTATAAGACAATAACTGCAAACTGCAAATAATGGAGGAAAAAATGCTCAATAAATGCATGTCTTGAGAATTAAAGCTGACTAAACAACTCTTGAAGTGCTTTCATACATGGATCTCATGTGTGATCACAGTGTCAGAGTTGGCAAAAAGGCACACAGTAATCTCTGCTCACTGAGCACTACTGTATCACACAAACCTGTTTTTGGGTTTTCACTTCTTCGTGTAGTTTTCATTGACTTCATCAGCTTGAGTTTCCATTTCTGTTTCTCTTTGTTTCATCATTTCCATCTCCGGATAAAATGGCGTCTCCATGATAGCTTCGTTTTTCTCTGAGGTCAGCAGACCCTTCTTCAGGGAGTCATGGATCTTCTGCCACGAGTCCATCTCTGAGCTCCAAAGTGCAGCTCTGGCTCTGATGAACTGTGAGACTTCAGTCTCGCTGCCTTTGGCCAGACTGATGCTGTCTTTACAGATGAAGAAGACATCCATACCAATGAAAAGTGCATTAACTGCAATGAGACCAGCCCTTGCTGACTTGGAGAGGGCAAGAGGCCCTTTAACTGCTGCCTGTCCCATATCTGGGATTTCTGAGGCCACCCTGGGCACGTTACGTAATGCTTTACCTTCCTGGGCCACCACCTTGCCAGCGCTTGCAATCAGCTCTTCACTTTTTAACATCTTCACAGCAGAGGCAGCATCAACAAGTGAATCAATGCCTTTTCCAATGGTACCAGCTTTAGAAAGCACCTTGCCTACTCCCAGAACCACCTGCACCTGGCTCATTTCCCTTTTGGTGACCTCCTCCAGACTATCCTGGAGACTCTGCACATCCTCCATAAAGTTCTGGAGGACTTCACTGACTTTCTTTTGTTGTGTATGATTCACTCCAATCTCTGTGGCGGTGGTGACTGCACTGTTGACTCCGCTGGTTACTCCCAGTGCTACCCCACCTAATGTCAGACCTAGAGACAATCCAGCTGTTACAGGAATCAATGCTAAACCAACAATGGAAAGAATACCTCCTACCACCCCCACTGAGCTGCCTGCCACACTGGAGATCCTTGCCCCCTTATTCATCCTGTCCAGCTGAACAGCCCTCTCCTCCAGGTCTTTTAGAAACTGCAGCATCCTGGGCTGTCGCTCGCTGAACTCACTGATGAACTTGCAACACGATTGCTCCTGAAACAAGAACACCATCCGGAAGTGCTGGTTCTTCCTGAAAGAATAAATTACATCACACATTTGTGATTTTTTTCTTTTTTTTCAGATTATTTCTTACTTTTGAAAAATATTAGGAGGCTATAAGAAGCAGTAAGATTCTCACAAACCAGAGATAGAAGTGGCTACAATATTTTATAAAATGACAATACTGAAGTCCTTAACTCCTGTGGGCTGCCTCTAATTTCCTTTGATTGCAGTAAATTCAAACAGGACAACAAATCTGAATTGCTGTGCTGCTTGAGCCGTGGCCTTCATTGCAGAGTAGGAAGCAAACAAATAATCTTGTCTGTTTTTTGCAGTTCATTTTAACATTTACATTCCTGTCAGTAATAACACCTTGCACAATTGTGCTGACGTCATATTTGGGGCCAGAAAACATACTAAATATATAATACTTACCTGATTTCATCAAGCTGATTAATGTGGTAAAGCATCCTTTGTATGTCATCTTCAGACAAATCCACATCAAGGTCTACGACAGTCTTCGTAGACATCGTTGGGCAAAAGTGACCGAGGCAGCTGTGAAAGAGAAAGTTGCACTTACTTCCTAAAACAGATGTTTATTGTTTTAAAGAAATGTGTGCATCACTTTGAAGAAATGTCACTTTACCTTTTATCCATTGTCTCACAGATTTTCTGAGTGGTCTGTATGTATTTGTCCAGCTGATATGACAGCACTTCCACATTCTGAAGTTTGGGAAGGAAGAAGACACTTGCATCTCTTTTAAACTCCAGGAGGAGATGGCAGATATGCCTTGCAGCAATGATGACAACCTGAACATGTTCAGGGTTGATCCCTTTAGGCAGATGTAACACCTGGTTCTCCTCCTTGAACACATGGAGCGAGGTGACCGACAGCTTCTCCACTGCATCCAGGAAGCGGTCGAGCTCCTCCAGGTCTCCCAGAGTGTCCTTCAGCACAGCAGCCAGCTCCTCCTGCAGCTCGGCACGTTTGGTGTCTGTACTCCCCTTGCTCTTCATATACTCCAAGAAGGCCTTACCTTTCTGCTCTGACTGGGTAAAATGGCTTATGTTCAGGTTGATTTGGTCAGCCCGGTCTTTGATGTCCATCATCATCTGCAATTCTGTCTCCCTCCTAAGAATCCATTTGGAGCTCCTCTCACAGAATCCTCTCACTGTATCAATGTAGAGGAGGGCATCTGTGGTGTAGCAGCACAGGGCCTCCTGTAGTTCCTTTCTGTAAGACAAAACATCACGTAGTTTGTGGACGATGCCTCCACACAGCAGCAATGGTGGGCTGCAGGCAACATCCACCACCAACAACCACAGCTCCAAGAACCTCAAACCAGAACAACTTTGACACTAACAGAGCCAAGACAGAGCCATGGCCCCATCTGAGGGTGAGCTAGGGGCAGAGGACCAGCCCACACCACCGCAAACACCCAAGGGACCACCAGAACGTGCTCAGAGACCGCATCGGATTCCCCAACACCTCAGGGACTTTGTTGTGGACACATGGGTTGCTGCAGACAGCTAACCAGCTTGGTGGGGGCTGTGTAGCAGGTTTGGGAATGAGTGGGCAGAAACATCCCAGCATGCCCTTGTAACTTCATGTTTTTGACTGTTTTGTAGAAGAGGGACGTGTAGGAGATGTGTTACATGCAGTTGAACGTTGCCAGTTGTGCCTGTTTTCTGTTCATGGTTATACAGTGGGGCAAAAAAGTATTTAGTCAGCCACCAATTGTGCAAGTTCTCCCACTTAAAAAGATGAGAGGCCTGTAATTTTCATCATAGGTACACTTCAACTATGAGAGACAAAATGAGAAAAAAAAATTCCAGAAAATCACATTGTCTGATTTTTAATACAGGTAATGAGTGGAGGACAGAGGAGCCTCTTAAAGAAAAAGTTACAGGTCTGTGAGAGCCAGAAATCTTGCTTGTTTGTAGGTGACCAGATACTTATTTTACTGAGGAATTTACCAATTAATTCATTAAAAATCCTACAATGTGATTTCCTGGATTCTTTCCCCCCATTCTGTCTCTCATAGTTGAGGTATACCTATGATGAAAATTACAGGCCTCTCTCATCTTTTTAAGTGGGAGAACTTGCACAATTGGTGGCTGACTAAATACTTTTTTGCCCCACTGTAGCTGTTTGTAGTTAGCACCATGGGTGAAGCAGCTAACCGATTTCATCAGTTTCCCTTGCATGCATTCACTGGGTTGAATACTGCTGAGTGTGTGAAACCAAACAAAGCACCAGTGTGATAGTTAGTTTACTTCCCCTGGGGCTTCCTTCCTGACAAACGCAGAGTTTACCACAATATGGTAAATAAGCCTTGAGTAATACACCAGGAGCTCAATACAAAATGGGATACAATCTCCCCACAAGTGCTATGAATTCTACTTTTGGAGGTCATGCTTGACTCAGATAGAGGAACATAGACTTGGTGATCATACCATTTTTCTAGGGTTAGTGTTAATTAGAAACTTTGATATTGCAACAAAATGTTTTTCAATGTTCATAAGAACTTTAAATATCTCCATAAAGTGTCTTTTATATGTTTCTCAACAGCTGAAACTGCTCTGTGAGGGTGAAGAGGGGAAATGTACAGGTCAGTCTGACCTGACAGACCAGTGTCTCTTCTATTGTTTTAAGAAGCAGATAAAGATGTAATATCTTTGATTGTGAGAAACCAAAAGTTCTTGTTTTGAAAACATATTCCTGCTAGACACATGCCTACAAACTCAGTGAATCAGGTGTGTGAGGGTGCGCTGTCTTAACTTGTCTGACTTGTGTTAATTGTTACCGATGAAGAATCTTATTTTACCTGATCTAACACTCATTTGTTGCTCTCATTTTCTGTGCATCAGTATCTCAAAGAGTTAAACTCTTTACCTTGCCGCAGACATGTTTCTCCTCTGTCTTCAGATCCTTACTGAGCATTCAACTTATTACCTGCGCGGTTAGAATGAAAAAAAAAAGCAGGTCTAGTAGTTTACTGTGCATAAAAAATCTGCAGCTCATATGTAGACTGAGTCTTCTGAAACATCTAGATCGCTCGCTGAGCAGTCAGACAAAACTTTGGATTAGTTTCACTTTTCTTCCTCCACATCAGCAGCTTGGCTCACACCCATTTCTGAACTTAACTCATTCCAGGCTAAGCAGTGTGTTGACTTGTGCTTCCGCATCAGACTGAGCCTGTGAGTGACTGTCAGCAGTGATAAAGTGTTAAAGGCCCAGGCTGCAGCACACCTTCACGTGTCCGGAGCGGATTTCCTGCTGCATTCACGGGCTGTCGGAAATCACGTCAGTCAACAATAAGACCTGGTTTGTTTGTTTGTTTTTGGTACAAGAACCTGTGATAATGTGTGTCAATCTTTGTGTTTTGTCCAGTCTTTGTATGCTTAAACTAGTCTTTAGATTTAGTCTAATCTCTGGGTGAGAGGCTTAATACCACTCTTGTCTGTTCAGTAAATGTAAGGCCACAGCCAGCAGCTGGTTAGCTTAGCTTAGCATAAAGACTGGAAACACGGGGAAACAGCTAGTTCTAGTTTGGCCTTTTCCAATGGCTTTCAGGTGTCTTAAAGATAAGGGATATCAATAAAGTTGAATAAGAGATAAATGGAAAGTAAAAGGTAACATAAAAGAAAGTGCAGTGATGTCCAAAAGGGACTTTTTCTCTCCTGCAGTAACTGTTCACACACCAGGAGTCTTGTATGACAGCACCACCCAGTGGTGTAGAGCAGGCATCTTTGGGTCTAAACTCTCTTTTTCTCTTTCTTAAATGTTTCAACACTACACCCATTTACAGTAAGTGGTGTAGTGCAATGAGAAACTCTACACCGACAGAGGCAGGAGGGGAGGAGTGGAATTTTTCTATTTCTTAAAACATGTCTGGAGGGATTCTTTAACGCTGGACTGTTGCTGACTGACTTTACAGGAAAAAAGTCAAACCTGGGGCTGATAAACTCAGAGAAATGAAGTTAAAATCCCAAAAGATAGAAGCATCCAAACATTTGTTCTGTGTAAAAGTACAATGTTGAGGTACTTGTACTTAACTTCAGTACTGTCATTTTATGCTACTTTATACTTCTACTTCCCTACATTTCAGAGGGAAATAGAATGAACAAATAATGATACATTATGTATATATTAATGCACCAATAGTTGTAATTTAATAAAGTAAAATAAATTACTTTCAACTGGGAAATTCTGCATGCACAGTACCTATTTTGATGCTAATACTGTGGTACATTTTGAATGCAGGACTTTTAGTTGTAATCGAATCGTTATTATCAGTAAAATATCTGAGTACTTCTTCCACCACTGCAGAGCTCTGCTGACAACAACCAGAGAGCAGGTACAGAGCAGCACTGGACTACTTAGCCTTGGTCTGTGCTAATATGCTTATGTAATACAAATATAGTAGGTCTATATAATGGAATAAAATAGTACAACATATACATATATACAAGCTTTGTTTAATTGTACAAAAAACATGTGCAGATTGAATTTTACATACAAATAATGCAGATCATACAGAATTTATTTTGCTGTGATTATATTTTCTATAAGACAATAACTGCAAACTGCAAATAATGGAGGAAAAAATGCTCAATAAATGTATGTCTTGAGAATTAAAGCTGACTAAACAACTCTTGAGTGTTTTCATACATGGATCTCATGTGTGATCACAGTGTCAGAGTTGACAAAAAGGCACACAGTAATCTCTGCTCACTGAGCACTACTGTATCACACAGACCTGTTTTTGGGTTTTCACTTCTTCGTGTAGTTTTCATTGACTTCATCAGCTTGAGTTTCCATTTCTGTTTCTCTTTGTTTCATCATTTCCATCTCCGGATAAAATGGCGTCTCCATGATAGCTTCGTTTTTCTCTGAGGTCAGCAGACCCTTCTTCAGGGAGTCATGGATCTTCTGCCACGAGTCCATCTCTGAGCTCCAAAGTGCAGCTCTGGCTCTGATGAACTGTGAGACTTCAATCTCGCTGCCTTTGGCCAGACTGATGCTGTCTTTACAGATGAAGAAGACATCCATACCAATGAAAAGTGCATTAACTGCAATGAGACCAGCCCTTGCTGACTTGGAGAGGGCAAGAGGCCCTTTAACTGCTGCCTGTCCCATATCTGGGATTTCTGAGGCCACCCTGGGCACGTTACGTAATGCTTTACCTTCCTGGGCCACCACCTTGCCAGCGCTTGCAATCAGCTCTTCACTTTTTAACATCTTCACAGCAGAGGCAGCATCAACAAGTGAATCAATGCCTTTTCCAATGGTACCAGCTTTATTAAGCACCTTGCCTACTCCCAGAACCACCTCCTCCCAGCTTATTTCCCTTTTGGTGACCTCCTCCAGACTATCCTGGAGACTCTGCACATCCTCCATAAAGCTCTGGAGGACTTCACTGGCTTTCTTTTGTTGTGTATGATTCACTCCAATCTCTGTGGCGGTGGTGACTGCACTGTTGACTCCGCTGGTTACTCCCAGTGCTACCCCAGTCATTGTCAGACCTAGAGACACTCCAGCTGTTACAGGAATCAATGCTAAACCAACAATGGAAAGAATACCTCCTACCACCCCCACTGAGCTGCCTGCCACACTGGAGATCCTTGCCCCCTTATTCATCCTGTCCAGCTGAACAGCCCTCTCCTCCAGGTCTTTTAGAAACTGCAGCATCCTGGGCTGTCGCTCGCTGAACTCATTGATGAACTTGTAACACGATTGCTCCTGAAACAAGAACACCATCCGGAAGTGCTGGTTCTTCCTGAAAGAATAAATTACATCACACATTTGCGATTTGGGTCAATTTTTTTCTTCTTTTTCAGATTTTTTTCTTATTTTTGGAAAATATTAGGAGGCTATAAGAAGCAGTAAGATTCTCACAAACCAGAGATAGAAGTGGCTACAATATTTTATAAAATGACAATACTGAAGTCCTTAACTCCTGTGGGCTGCCTCTAATTTCCTTTGATTGCAGTAAATTCAAACAGGACAAACAGAGCCATGCTGCTAGCATCGCTGATACAAACAAATCTGAATTGCTGTGCTGCTTGAGCCGTGGCCTTCATTGCAGAGTAGGAAGCAAACAAATAATCTTGTCCTGTCTGTCTGTTTTTTGCAGTTCATTTTAACATTTACATTCCTGTCAGTAATAACACCTTGCACAATTATGCTGACGTCATATTTGGGGCCAGAAAACATACTAAATACATAATACTTACCTGATTTCATCAAGCTGATTAATGTGGTAAAGCATCCTTTGTATGTCATCTTCAGACAAATCCACATCAAGGTCTACGACAGTCTTCGTAGGCATCGTTGGGCAAAAGTGACCGAGGCAGCTGTGAAAGAGAAAGTTACACTTACTTCCTAAAACAGATGTTTATTGTTTTAAAGAAATGTGTGCATCACTTTGAAGAAATGTCACTTTACCTTTTATCCATTGTCTCACAGATTTTCTGAGTGGTCTGTATGTATTTGTCCAGCTGATATGACAGCACTTCCACATTCTGAAGTTTGGGAAGGAAGAAGACACTTGCATCTCTTTTAAACTCCACGAGGAGAGGGCAGATAAGCCGTGCAGCAATGATGACAACCTGAACATGTTCAGGGTTGATCCCTTTAGGCAGATGTAACACCTGGTTCTCCTCCTTGAACACATGGAGCGAGGTGACCGACAGCTTCTCCACTGCATCCAGGAAGCGGTCGAGCTCCTCCAGGTCTCCCAGAGTGTCCTTCAGCACAGCAGCCAGCTCCTCCTGCAGCTTGGCACGTTTGGTGTCTGTACTCCCCTTGCTCTTCATATACTCCACGAAGGCCTTACCTTTCTGCTTTGACTGGGTAAAATGGCTTATGTTCAGGTTGATTTGGTCAGCCCGGTTTTTGATGTCCATCATCATGTGCAATTCTGTCTCCCTCCTAAGAATCCATTTGGAGCTCCTCTCACAGAATCCTCTCACTGTATCAATGTAGAGGAGGGCATCTGTGGTGTAGCAGCACAGGGCCTCCTGTAGTTCCTTTCTGTAAGACAAAACATCACGTAGTTTGAGATTTTAAAACAAATATAAATAATCCACTCATCTGTAACTGAAGAAGTTAGTCTTGCTTTTCGAGGCGGCTAATGCCGACGCACTGTTTCGACAACCCTGTGAGGAGGAAGAATGCCGGTACTGCCAGCGGGTTGAGAAACGTGACACAGCAACCCCAGTGGTGGTGACACTGAGGGACACCCCAGTGGACGATGCCTCCAGACAGCAGCAATGGTGGGCTGCAGGCAACATCCACCACCAACAACCACGGCTCCAAGAACCACAACTCTTTTGGGGTTGACTTTGACACTAACAGAGCCAAGACAGAGCCATGGCCCCATCTGAGGGTGAGCTAGGGGCAAACATTAGCATTACCACTGCCATTGTTCATATTGTAAATGTGTTGTTAGGGTTAGTGGTGTCATTGTCCCTTATTTGATGTTAACACACTTCATCAGATTCCATGACAAAACAAACTCAATGAATCAGGTGTGTGAGGGTGCGCCGTCTTAACTTGTCTGACAGGTTTTTACTTGTGTTAATTGTTTCTGGCATTTGGACACCTGCCTCCTAACCGATGAAGAATCTTATTTTACCTGAACTAATACTCATGTGTTGCTCTCAGCCATGAGTATTAAACCAGGAACTCAATACAAAATGGGATACAGTCTCCCCCGAAGTGTTATGAATTCTAGTTTTGGAGGTCATGCTTGACTCAGATAGAGGAACATAGACTTGGTGATCATACCATTTTTTAGGATTAGGGGTTAAAGTTAGGGGTTAGGATTAGGGGTTAAGGTTAGGGGTTAGGATTGGGGGTTAGGCAAGCGGCTACTTAATTGCCACTTTCTTATTTGATGTTAACACACTTCATCAGATTCCATGACAAAAAAAACTCAGTGAATCAGGTGTGTGAGGGTGCGCTGTCTTAACTTGTCTGACTTGTGTTAATTGTTACCGATGAAGAATCTTATTTTACCTGATCTAACACTCATTTGTTGCTCTCATTTTCTGTGCATCAGTATCTCAAAGAGTTAAACTCTTTACCTTGCCGCAGACATGTTTCTCCTCTGTCTTCAGATCCTTACTGAGCATTCAACTTATTACCTGCGCGGTTAGAATGAAACAAAAAAGCAGGTCTAGTAGTTTACTGTGCATAAAAAATCCGCAGCTCATATGTAGACTGAGTCTTCTGAAATATCTAGATCGCTCGCTGAGCAGTCAGACAAAACTTTGGATTAGTTTCACTTTCCTTCCTCCACATCAGCAGCTTGGATCACACCCATTTCTGAACTTATATACTTAATCCATAGGGAGAAAATGACATATTACAGCAGCAGAGATAAGCCGTAATTGAGAGAAAAGAAATAAAATAAACAGTAGAAAAATAAGCAACAGTAATTAAATATAAATTGGAATGAGAATGAATAAATAAATATTAAACTATGAACATAACTGTACAGTATGGAGATGTATATGAGATCATAAGTGGCTGTCAACAACACAATCAGCTACCATGTAGTCACTATGGAAAGGACTAAGAAGGCTAAGCAGTGTGCTGACTTGCTTCAGTAGTAGGCTGAGCCTGTGAGTGGCAGCAGTAATAAGGTGTCACACCTTCACTTGTCCAGAGCGGATTTCCTGCTGCATTCACGGGCTGTCGGAAATCACGTCAGTCAACAATAAGACCTGGTTTGTTTGTTTGTTTTTGGTACAAGAACCTGTGATAATGTGTGTCAATCTTTGTGTTTTGTCCAGTCTTTGTATGCTTAAACTAGTCTTTAGATTTAGTCTAATCTCTGGGTGAGAGGCTTAATACCACTCTTGTCTGTTCAGTAAATGTCAGGCCACAGCCAGCAGCTGGTTAGCTTAGCTTAGCATAAAGACTGGAAACACGGGGAAACAGCTAGTTCTAGTTTGGCCTTTTCCAATGGCTTTCAGGTGTCTTAAAGATAAGGGATATCAATAAAGTTGAATAAGAGATAAATGGAAAGTAAAAGGTAACATAAAAGAAAGTGCAGTGATGTCCAAAAGGGACTTTTTCTCTCCTGCTGTAACTGTTCACACACCAGGAGTCTTGTATGACAGCACCACCCAGTGGTGTAGAGCAGGCATCTTTGGGTCTAAACTCTCTTTTTCTCTTTCTTAAATGAAATAATTAGGAATGAAACAGCTTTTGTGTTTCTAGGTCTATGTTTGGGTGGATGTAATGGATTGCACACTGCTCTTAAACCTGGATGGAACAGAGGGCTGACTTGATTAGCTGGTGAACACATTAATTAGATGACCTACTCAAATGTCAGTGGTCATATTAACACATCATATATAGCACACAGACATACACATGAACAGCGGTGTGGACACAAGCCAAAGATGGTGGGACAGGCTCGGTGCTGTTTCCATGGCAACAGGACATCCAGGTTCTTCTCCCAGCTGATCTAACATCAGACACAAGAGACAACAAATGAAAACAATGAACTGTAACAGCAAATTTAAGGTCTGATGAAGGCTAAAGCAGAGACCTTATTGTGTATCTGCTGTAAACTGCAAAGGAAAGAAAGAAAGAAGGAGACAAAGTAAGCTGTATGATTCATTCAGATGTACTGCTGATCTCATCTTGAAGTTTTTCTGTTTGATGAAGAATTAAACAGAAAAGAAAAGAAAAATGAGACTCACACAGACACACATATATATATATATACACAGTCGCTACCTGTGTTTGTTTTTGCTCTGGGGGGATGAATAGACCCTCAGTCTGCTCAGCACACAGTCTGTACAGCACAGCCCACTCACGAGGCTCAAACTCTGGGACTGAAACTAATGTGCTGACTTCACTCACAAGCTCAGCTGATCACCATGTGGCCGACCAAGATGCCTCAAAGCCAGGGTGTGGCTAGTGAAAAGTTAAATTAATGAGCAACAGTATTAATATCCCTCTGAAAAAGCAATCTTAAGTCCGACATTTCAGATTTTTCTTCAGTAAAAGTACAAAAATAGAATCAGCCAATGTCAAGTATGAAGAATATTATCAGTGATGCATTAACACATAGTCTAATGTTACAGATTCTTGAGTTGGAGTTGATTTTAACCGCTTTATATACTGCAGGCTAGTGAATCTGTATCAATGCATCATCGTTTAGAGGTCGATCATATGTTGTGAGTGTAAAATCTTAATCTGAAAACTCCTCCTGTGGGAGCCCAGAAGTGGAGGCTGATGTATAAATAGATAATAAATGGCAATACAGTAAAACACTTATGTGATGATATGAAATGTTCATAGAAGAAGTTAGAATTGTCAACCAATCACTGCACATTAATGCACACTTAAAAGATGTCCTATCTGCTTACAACCACATTACAGTGTCAGTTAAATGTTCATTTAGTGCTTACAAATGATAAATATGCAGGTTTAAAATAAAGTGTTACCGCTCATTTTAGAGGGAGACAGAGACAGTGTGTCCAAATCTAATTTTAAGAGCTTAATTGTTGTAAATCATATTGTGCTGACTTGATGCACATCCCTAATGCAGTTATATTTGACTACAAAAAACTGTATTATCCCAGCACAGGAGCACTGGTTGCACTGGAGTTAATGGGCATGGTGCCCAACAGAACATGTTGTCCATTGGGCCCCTGAATAGGTTTGACCAGCCATGAGCGTGGACGGTGCTGGAGCTGGGTGTGTGTGTGTGTGTGTGTGTGTGTGTGTGAGAGGGGCCATGTCAAAATGCTCAGTCAGCTGCACTCAGCTCAGTGCAGACACTCAGGGATCAGGGTGGAAACGCTGCTGACATGGCAGTGTCCTCGCACACGCTAGACAGCTGCGAAACATCGGCAGAACATATACAGTAATACAGCAGAACACATAGTAATACAGCAGAACACATAGTAACACAGTAAAACGTACAGTAGTACAGCAGAATGTACAGAGACAAGGCACAACGTACAGCAACACAGCAGAACACACCGCAGAACATACTGCAGAACATACTGCAGAACACATCGCAGAACATACTGCAGAACACACCGCAGAACATACTGCAGAACACACCGCAGAACACACCGCAGAACATACTGCAGAACACACCGCAGAACATACTGCAGAACACACCGCAGAACACACCGCAGAACATACTGCAGAACACACCGCAGAACATACTCCAGAGCATACAGAAGAATACACAACAGATCATACAGTAACATGGCACACAGAACACACACACAGCAAAACTCACAGTAGAACACAGTAGAACACAGCAGAACATATTGCCGAACACACAGCATGCAGCAGAACACAGAGCAGAGCATACAGTAACATGGCAGAACACACACTGAGCACACACACAGCACACAGTAGAACCCAGCAGAACACAGAGTGGAAACAGGACAGAGGCATCCTCTGTGGGTCTGACTGGGAGGAGGGGTGGGAACTGAGTCTGATGTGTGATGTTTTAACCCTGAAGCCCAGAGGGCCCATGGGTGAATCCTCACCCAGAGACTCCCTCTAATCAGGCTCAATTACTGAGGATAAAAACGCACAAAGTGCGACCACCTTTCAGAAATTCTCTGTTTCCTTCCCCTCCCTCTCCCTTCTTTTACTCCAGAGGACAATTTACTGGAAGCACTCCCTGAGCCAATGCTCGAGGGGCGCTCTAACAAGGCCTCGATTAGGGCTGGATTTGCAGCTTGCTGAGTTAATGTCAGATTGGCATAAAGAGTCCACGTGGGACCAGTATGGTTGCAGGCTTGGGATAATTGTTTAATGAAAGCAAAGGGTGTCCCAAATCCTGGCAGAGAGGGAGAATCGGAGAGTTCAAGGTCTCCCTTCAGGGAAAAGGGTTCTGCAAGAAAGGTTCTGCTTCACCAAGAGTTTACTGTTGAATTAACACCGGCTCCATGATGTGGTTGTTTAGGAACAGACTTTGTGAAATGGGGTAATCCTAGACATGGAAACCTCAGAGACACAGTGTGAGTGTGTGAGTTCAGTGTGTGAAGGAAGGAAAATGTGAAATCAACAGTAGTGGAGGGACTGCTTTAGGTTTTTTCACTTTTTTTAACGTCACACTCTGCATCAAACATTTTGGTCTCATATACATTCTTCAACATGCAGCTGCTCAGCGGCTCAGAGACGATAAATGCTGAGGAGCAGAAATCAACCTGTCCGAACATGTCACTGACCGGATCATCTGAGTATCTGACATGTGGCCCCGAGGCCTCAGAGAAACATGATGATGACTTTTTTCATGAGGAGACGTCCAACCTGCACAGGCACTCTCTCTGACGTTGTTGGTTACATGAGCAGCTGAGCAACATTTTTCCTCCCCATCATCAGAGGCTGTTGGGTCTCGACCCAAAAAACACAGCTCACGATGCGCTGACACAGGCGCAAACGGTGAACTCTGACATCAACATGACTATTTTTATTCAGTATTGCACAAGAATCAGACCTGACAGATGGGAAAATGTATGTATATGCATTTTTGAACATGGGAGCAGCTTTTGTGCCCCTCTGTGATGAAGGCTCTCAGCTTTCTACCTGCTCACAGAAGTCAGCAAAAGGGACATTTTTAGCTCAGTGACTTGAAATTCAGCGGTGAAATAACTTAAGCCTTTTGGGAAATTTCTATTTGGCTATATTTACATTTACACATATTTATATCTAGTTTATACTTCTCTACTCCACTTTACTCCATTACATCCATTTTTCAGATGAAGATCTTATAACAACATAAACCATTGGATACCAAACTTTTTGCTGTGGACCCTTGCATCATCTCAGATGTCTATGTGCTTCCCCTCTAAACTTCTCACATGGTTTCATTTAAATAACTGTTCAATGCCCAAAGAAGTACATTTCTTCAGTATATCAGAAAAGCACAAAAATCTATACGGTTTTCAGCATCAGAACTTTCTTCTTCTGTTTCTTCTTTTCTGTCCCATTAATCATCTCTTGACCCCTCAGATTTATCTGGTGACCCTTAGGAAGGGCCTGACCCCTGGGTTTGGACTAAAGTAGTTAAGTGTATATAAAGTACTGTAGTTCAAACTGTCTCCACCTGGAGCAGCTCCAGCAGTGACATGCTGCTCCAACACAGATAGAGTGATAATATCTTAGCCACTGGAGACATTTTACTGCAGAATAAGTACTTTTATTTTGATAGCCTACACTTTGCTGATAATACTACTGTACTTTTACTCAGTTATGATTTTGAATGCAGGAGTGTGTCATGGAATATTGTAACATTATTGTACTGGTACTTTTATGGAAGTTATAGGATCTGAGTACATCTTTCACCAATGTCATTTAAACATGCACGAAAATCACTACCAGGGTACGTGTCGACCGTTAAAGGTGCAGTGATTAGTATTTTGGGGGATCTACAGACAGAGATGGAACGTAATATTCATAATGTGTTTTTATACTATATTTCTATGTTGAACCGGCAGCTTGAATTTGCAGGCATGAATGCAAAGGTTAGAAGACGAAGAAGAAGAAAGAAGAGGAATACCGGGACAAATGGAGGACCAGCCTTACTATTTAGCACAAGAAAAAGCACAAAGGATGCACAGATGTGCAATATATGTCGCATGTACAGAACAGGAACACATAAAAATCAGGATGACAAAGACTCTAAACAAGTACAAAAAACATGGACCTGAGAAGATGTTGAGCTACCAAACAGACTGGGCCTGAGCCACATGACCTCGTCTCTACCACAGAGGGCTGGAAGAGACTTGAAGAGCCAGATCCAAAACAGTCAGAGGAGAGAGAGAGGTCCCACAAAGGCCTGGTCGCTCAAGCTCCCGGCTACACGGGACGAGGGCACATACAGTAGTTTATGGCTCACGTGCCTGAGAGACACAACAATGGTAAATTGTTACAGGTAGAGAAGTGAAACATGCACGAGAGACTGATATGCAATTGAAAAGGCATTTTAAGAAGGACAGAAAAGTTCACTTTCTTTTCATTTAGATTTTTTATTAGTTGCAATAAAGACGTTTGAACAGGAGGGGGCGACAAACTCCACAGAGGGCGGGCAGAGCTGGAGGGAGCTGTCCTTTCAGCACCACAGCCTCTCTCTCTCTCACACACACACACACACACACACACACACACCATCACAGAGTTAATACTGCACGCTAATTACACAGGAGTCTTTTTTTTTTTTAAGAATATGACGAATCCAGGGGTGAGTTCTGCAATTCAAACTCTCAACGTGACTTCAACTCCAACCTCATCCTGTCATTTACGGAGAACCATCTAATCAGCCTTAAAAGGGGGGTCTGCTTTAAAAGCTGCAGCCTAAAAATCACAGTTATTAACGACAGGAGAGAAGTGAAGCCGCAGGTCGGACATTTAGTGAGATTACTTCGGGGAAGAGTGTGTGAGAGAGCGCTGCAACAATTGGATCGGACAATAATAAGACATAAACGCATAAATCTCAGCCTATGTGCACAAATCCAATTCAGTAATCCTCCATCTACCTTTCCAGAGAGAGAGAGAGAGAGAAAGAGTGAGAGAGAAAGAGAGAGAGAGAGAGAGAGAGTCCACCATCGCAACACCCCCTCCTTCCGCCCCCTCCACTCACAGGAACGGAATTAAAAAATCTTTAATATCTTTCCAGCAACGAGCCTCCATTGCTGCAGCACGGAGCGCACACACACTCACACACACATGCACACACACACACACACACGCATACACACACCGTGGGCCTTTTAACGCGTCGCCAGAGAGAAAGAAGAAGAAGAAGAGGGGAAACTAGCCTGCAGAATTAAGAGCTGCTTCTTTTCCACTCATCCTCCGACGGAAGGGGGGAGAGGCTGAACGCACTGAATGCAAAGCGCCGCTGACATCGTGACACCAGCAGCTCTGTCTGTGGATCTGTGCAAGTCGCTCTCCTGATTGTGTAATATACATTTTTTTTTTCCTCCTGCAAGCGGCCAAACCTGCATCCGAGAGCGCGAGGAGAGGAAGAGGAAGAAGAAGAGGAGGAGGAGGGGAAAACAGGGGGGATTGCAACATTCATCAGAATTTATTTTTCTTCCTATTACATGGCGCAAGGGCTATACAAACGGGACCGTCCTGGGTGTGATACTGCCACGGTGAATTTGGATATTCAAGCGGCGGCGGCGGCGGCAGCAGCATCCTCCATCCACGGAAGAAGCACCCTCGGCTGCGGCGGCGCCCACACCGACTCCTCGTCCTCCTCCTGCCGGCTCTATGTCGAGTGATGGTCGGCTTGCCTTGCTGGATGCTCCCCGCTCTCTCCGGATCGTCGACGACCGAACCTCCTCTGACCGCAGACCCCCATTTTCGGCGGAAACCTTCCCAGAGCTATAGGGCTACATATGGAAACTGGGGATCAAAATTTTAGGAAAAAGGAAAATCTACGCGGTTAATTTCATTTTTTTTTTTAGGTTTTTATCGGTTTCTATCTGTTTCCGTGCGTGTTTTTAGAGCCTGCTGATGAATTAATTTATTTGTTGAGCCTTGATTTCCTCATTCCACCGTGTGTTGGGTTGATTTGGAGGAAGCCAGCGTGATATTTTCTTTGAACCCCGCAATAGGTCGTCCTGAAACACCCCGAGACCTGCTTCTGCCCCCCCCACCCACCCCCACTGGACTTCAATCCGTCCATTTGTTGACTTTCTTTTGTTTCCACTAATATGACCGATTTCCCCGCTGCCCTTCGTTTCCCTCCCCAGTTTATTATCTCCTTGCTTTTTTCCCTTTTGACTCCCAAACCCCATTAGGCTGATAGTAACTAATAACCAGCAGTAGTAGCTTTAGTCTTCACTCTGAATTCTTACTAGTAAACGCGATGTTCTAGCCTCTGACTAAAGTAAGTGTAAGTCACTGTAACAGACATATTGAACTGTTGTACTGTAAGCCTGCCATTACTCTAACACCCCCCCCTCCTCCTCCTCCTCCTCCAAACCGTCTCCGTGCTCCATCTGAGCTCATGTTCATTCAGCTCTGTGCTCATCTGTAACCTTTACAAGTCAGGAAACAGGTTTGTTTCACTGGCCTGAAACAACCCCCCCCCCTCCACTGTCAGGGCTCATCATCACTCCTCCGTGTCTCTGCAGCTGAAGGCCCGCTGAGGTGCTGCCATCCTCTGCACACCTCAATTCTCTTCTTTTCGGGTCTCAAAGTAGGAGCACCAGAGAGGAGAGACATCGCTGCCTCCTCCTCTCTCGACACTCCCCCCCTCCCCCAGATCATCCTAACATCCTCAGTTTTTCTCTTGTTTTGGTCCTCACCCAAACGCAACCATAAGGTTCCTACCGCATCCTCCTCCTCCTTCTTCCCTCTCCTTCCGCACCAGTATATCCCGTTTTTTCGGTTTGGTTTGGTCCCGCAAATTTTCAAATATTTACTTCCTGTACATCAAGAGGAAAGGGGGTCCCCCTTTCATGGAATGCGGAAACATGGGTCTGTTCGACCGCGGAGTCCAGATGCTGCTGACCACGGTGGGAGCCTTCGCGGCCTTCAGCCTCATGACCATCGCGGTCGGCACGGACTACTGGCTGTACTCCCGCGGCGTCTGCAAGACCAAGTCCATGAGCGAGAACGAGACCAGCAAGAAGAACGAGGAGGTGATGACCCACTCGGGCCTGTGGAGGACGTGCTGCTTGGAAGGTGAGAGGAACTCCACAAACTTTCCCCACATGGTGTCATTTGAGGGGTTTGAAGCTGTCAGTACAAGTTTGCACTTTTCCCTTCCCTGCACATTTGCAGTGTAAGGATGCCCATCACTGGCTCCGGGTCCTCACATGAAATGCACAGCAGGGTTTGGCTTGAAATTGGTGTTAAAAGGCCAGAACAGTAATCTCTTGTGTTCATAAGAAATACAAGGCTTCTGTCTGGGAACGTCCCTCAAGGGTTTACATGATAAATCAGAGGGGTCCGAGGTCATTAAAAGGACAGAAAAGAGGACAAATCCTAATTTGTGTTTCTTGTTCTCGCATTTCTCACTGTTTTATCGTTTCTGGTAAAATACACACGTAAACTGTTGAGAGGCTGCAACAGTTAAACAGCGCTTCATTTTAAAAGGTTTCAAGGCCAAAATATACTTGAATAGAAACTCAAACGTTCTGCTTGGGCCTCCTGCTCGCAGGGTGAAGCAGGTTTTGTGATATCCAACTAATGTGAGACGAGGACAATCCTAATTCTGCTACCCCAATTAATGTCTCTACTCTAATTTTTGCATGTTCCTTCATTATGTCTTTTTATAAGACCATCAGCAAAGAAAACTCACCTTTTGAAATGACACAGCAAGTAGACGCTCACTTTCAGGGCTCACAAGGCAAAAAACACTTGGATATAGACCATCAAGACTAAAACTCTCCTCTTAAATCCAGACTAATATTGCTCTTCCAGGGTGTTCAGCTGCTGCAGGCAGGGTGAAGCAGGTTGCATCCTGAAGCTGTTGCATAAAAGCCTCCCACACCACTCTGGAACAGTTTCTCTAGTCAAACCTTATAGTTTAAATAATGAAATAATAACATATTCAAGAGCCGTAGTTAGGGAGGAGCCTTCATCATATATCAGCCTGATGTATTGGCAAACTAATACAGTGGTGTAACCCCAATCAGGGGACGCTGCAGGGGTTCTGTGCAGTTAAGGAAGATGTGACACAGGGCCAGCAGTTTGGACAGGGTGTTTATTTTCGTAATGAAGCACCAAAAGTAAAATCATGGCAGCTACTTCCTGTCAGCGGGCCTGACCTTCCTGACAACCTCGATGATGGTGGGGCTTAACACCGTTTGCCGTGAAACCTTCGACCTGGCCGGAGCTCTGAAATGTCAAACAGTTTCACCTCCTGAGCGCAGGTTTTGGGACGACCTCCGGCGTCTGCCCCATCAAAACGTAGGCAGCGTTCTTCCTGTCATGTTCCAGTGGAGGCTTTGGGTGCTGACTTGGAATGCGGCACTGTGACCTTGTGAGGGCGCAGAGCGTTACAAATCTGCTCATCTTCTAAGCTGTGAGATCGTGAAAGGCTGCGGTGTCTGACTTTGTGCTCCTCTGGCTCCTGTGATAAGCAGACAGATTCCTGAGTTGAAGTAAAAAGGCTATAATCCATATTTTTAGCATAACAAAGTGTCACCGCTGTCCAGCTGCAACTTTACTGTTCTGCTTCCCTCTGACCTCTCTCGTAGCGTTGTTTTCAGCCACAGCAGGCAGCAGTTTCTAGCAAATAACTCTATAAACCCACTGTACATGACCCACTCATACAGTTTGAGACCAGCTGGTGAAAGTAGTGGAGCATTTAGCAGCTGAAGAGAGCCAGATATTGTCATCAGGAGTTGGTGGAGACCAAAATAAGAGCTAAAAAAGTTTGAATATTAGACTTAGATTCGTCAGGTGGGCACACACACACAATTATAATATCGTTCTAACTGTTTGCTAACAAGTTCATCTTATCAAACAATGTGATATGTTAGTTTACAGCTTCAGCTATTACAGGTTCAACATTTAATTAGGTTTAGACACAAAAAACAACTTGGTTAGGGTAATGGAGTGTCCATAAGTTAAAACTATTACTTTGTTAAGGTCAGGGGACCTCTGATGTCATTGTTGTCATTGTTGATGGAAACGTTGGGAAAACAGTCTCCACCTTTGAGTAGGACTTGTTATTCAACCTCAGTACTTTTTGATTACCGCATTGTGTCCTTGTCGATATCTGTCTGGTACCAAGAGTTGGCTCTGAATGCTTGGTCAGATTCTCAGTCTTGCTTACCGATTCTTTGATCAATCTTTTGATTTATTCAGGCAAAGCTCTTGAATGACTCTTTGTGTTTCGACACCGTGGAACACTGATGTATTAGGGAGAATTCTGATGTACAAGTACTTCAAAATTGTACTTCAGTACAGTAATTGGTTACTGTCCAACACTGCCAGTGCTTTGCATTGAATCTTGTCATCATTGCTGAGTGTGAATATGATCTAATTGCCACATAAACGCTGGAAAGGTCTCCCTAACATGTGGTAGAAATAAGTTTTACTGTAAGTATCTGCACTTAAATTCAAATATCTCATTGGTACCTGGACATCTGATCACAGCGTTTTCACCTCAGCTGTTCCTGAGAAGCAGCTCAGGTGCTAACAAGAAAACTGTTTCACCGGTACAACTCCAGATGTGAGTGTGTTCATAAGCTTGTGAAGGTGTCACAAAATGTTTGTGGGAAAAGAGCTCTGACAACAGTGCCTGGTTAGGTGACAGAGATAACGTTAAATGCTGATACAGTGCTCCAGTGTATAAACTGCTCCCTAGGATGATTCCATTAATGCACATAGGATTAATCACAGCTGGAGGATAATTGTGACACTGACTGGCCTTTATCCCTGCCAGGCCATTATTTAATTGGCAAACAAAACGACACGGAGTCAAGACCAGATCAAAACATCACACTCTTGGCTCGGCGTGTGTGTGTGTGTGTTGCTTTTGTATCAGCACAATGAGCCTCTTCCTTTGAATCCGAGATCAAAATGGCAGGAAATAAACCAGATTTGTCATTTGTGATTCATGAATGATCCCCGGCCCAGAAGAGGCAAGGGAGTGTAAGGGGGGGCCAGTGCATTTACTTACCAGGGTCAGATTCATTTAAATTCTAATTCAAATGACTTCCTGCTTGGAAAATTGGGTCTTAAAAAGCAAGTGAATTTAATTATAGGTAGTTTGCTCATTTTAAACCAAAATTCAGGGAGGAAATTGAAAAATAGAGAAGTACGGAGCGGATGCAGCTGGAGAGAGGCAGAGATAAGCAGCCTGCAAACCCAGCCTTGTTTCACCATAGATAATCAGGAGGATTGATATCAAGTTTAACATTTCAGATGTTAATTAGGCTTCAGTTTGCAGCTCAGCTCAATTAATTCAAAGTGCTAGGATGACTGTTATTCATCTTTCCCCCAGCTTGTCTTAAATGAAGTCTTACTGGTGATCAGGCAGCGGCTGAGGCAGCAAACGGTTGAAGTAGTTGCTCGTCCTAATCGCAGCAGAGAACACAGACTGCGTGTTTGGCAGCGCAGGCCCACACATTCTGCTCACAGAGTGGACACAGGTGGGCGACGGTTTGTGTTTGTATAACCAGCTACTGGAAGAGGAGAACCTGTGAAAAAGCAAAATGGGAATACCCACACTGGGTGCATCAACAGCCCGACCTCTGCTTCACTCACTGCCTGTCAGAAACACCAACAGAGAAAAATAATCTCTCTCCGGGAAGAAAAAAAAAAGGATTGTGTTTCTGGTACAACAGTGTAGGTTTGGTTTCGTAAGTGAGGTGGGGAGGGTGTGTGAATGTGAAAAAGGATTTGGGTTCACTGGTGAGTGAGTTCAGACACAGAGGTTGGCAAAATGCATGGATTTGCTAAGATACAAAAGTAATTATGGTTAGCAAAGGTGGTTAGTAACCCTGTCTCCTAGAAATTCCGATTGTATATTACTATATTGTTTTCGTAATTATTTGCTGACAAAAGGAATGGTTTCCTGGATTACATTCTCAGGCTACGTATTTATGAGTGAATGAAACACTACAGTTAAGGACCACCGTGGAGTCGTGGGGAGCTGCTCAGGGTGGATGTTGAGTGTACAAATTGCAGGAACATCACACCAGAGTTCAGGGTTTCCACACTCTGCTCTGTGGTTAGGTTTAGGCAACAAAAGCACTTTGGTTAAGATAAGGGGAAGATGAAACAAATGAAATGAAATACAGAAGATGAGTGAACTCTGCTGTCAGTGAACATTTTACTGGTATGCTCAGTTCATCAATATTTTTTATTTTTTAACATTTTCTCACTATGTGAATAGAAAATTATATTTCTTCTATGTTATGTTTCCCTCAAAACATATTTGCTGTTGCAAATTAGTTTTAGATAAAGTCATTTCCAGGAGACAGGCCAGCCTTTAGAATAATGTTTTCAGTAGTGTCCCCTGCTGAGGGTAGGTTATGAGAGAACTGGTTAGAGTTATGGATAATGTGAGGTTGAGGTTGAAGGGAGAATGAAAAGGCTAAAATTACACTGGGCTATCGTCGGGTTTGCGTGCTGTCTGCAAGCAGCCACCTGTACTTGTCAAAGAGAGCTAGTGACGAAAGCCCTCCACACGAATACCACTGCACAATTCCTATATCTCCAATGACTTCCACTGAACGATGTGTCTGCTCTCTAGCCGTAATAGTTTTGAACTAGGAACTGCAGTATTTGGATGAAGTAGCTCATGAAAAATAAACTGCTATTTGGATTTTTTAAGTGTGTTTTTGAAGCAAAAATCCAAGCGTCCTCTGGTTCTGCCTCCTCCAGTGGAAGGATTTGCATGTTTTCTCAGTTTTCAGTCTTTGTAAACTGAATATATTTTGGACAAAACAAACATTTGAAGATTTCACCTTTGGCTTTTGGAAATTGTGATGGACAGTTTGCACTATTTTCTAACATTTTGTAAACTAAATGAATCATCAACAGATTGAATTAGTAAAGAAAATATACACCAGTCACAGCTCTAGATCACTTGCTGTTTTCATTGTCCTGAAATTTGAGCCCAAAACAATGTTGAATTTTGCTTAAACATTTAATAGGGCCACTTTTTAAGGAGCTTCATACAGAAGTTTTAATGTCAATGTTGGATGTCCATTTTTATTTTTTCAGTGCTGGTTGTCCTACAGATTTAGTGTTAATGTTAGTTTTGTTAACTGGTTTAGGTGAAGATGGGTTTGATCAAGACCCAGTGAGCAGTTTGAATCCATGCTCTAGTTTGGCTCTAACTATTTAAAACTTTGGAAGTAAAATGTGCGGATGGTATTAAGTATTTTGAAGGTGTGCAGTCCGACAGTGTTAAAAGCACACTGATTGTGGTTTCACAAACAGTGTGGGTGCAGAGAGAGATCCAGCCGGTGAGGCATGAGCAGTGCACATAGTAAACATGTGTGTTGCTGATGAATTGGGCCCTGGAGGTCGCCAGTGCTCCGATTATCTGGGACGTCTTTAAGAGCAGCCGCTGTGCCCCCCTGTGCTCTCAACCAGGTGTAGCGCTCCGTGTTTGCTGCTAAACCGAAGCATTCATCTTCATTACAGCGCCGCCCTCAGGCTCCACAGTGGCTAGGAGGAGAGAGATAGAGTCAGGGAAGAGGTGTGGGAGAGAAATGGTGGACCCCGTGATGAAGGAGGGCCACCACAGTGTCTGATGTTTTCTCTTTTATTACCTGTTGTATGAAGAGACATGTCCGTTACGATTCATAACTAATGTGCTTCCTCTGTTCTCTCACAGATTATATAAACCCTAAACACAATATGTACAATGCATTTTTTTGCAGGTTCACGGTGCACATATCTATTTTGCAAGAAAGTGGGACTGTAGGTTAAGTAATGATTAGTCATTCATTAATCATTAATCATCACAATTAATCAAAATTGTGGAACATCGATCCATCCATTATCTGTACTGCTTATCCCACGCTTATCAGGGTCGCGGGGTAGCTGGAGCCAATCCCAGCTGATTTTGGGTGAGAGGCGGGGTACACCCTGGACTGGTCGCCAGCCACCCACAGAGCTAACACACAGAGACAGTTAGAGTTACCAATTAACCTAACCTGCATGTCTTGACTTTGGGACGAAGCTGGAGTATCCGGAGAAAACCCACACAAGTACGGGGAGAACATGGTCCACACAGAAAGACCTGGAACCTTCTTGCTGTGAGGCAACAGTGCTAACCACCACACCGCCGTGCTGAAACCGTGCTGTGAGCATGCTGATGTTTGCATCTGATTAGCAATGGCAAGTTTTTTTCCATGCACCATCATACACCCAACAGAGATTATTTATAAAGATGTCCTTCTCCTTTATCTAAAATGGCTACCGCTTCAGTATGGCCTACCACAGCTCCTGTCAATCATCACAGATCACAGTTCACACATACTGCCTCATGATTTTATGTATAAGGACGTGGGAGCATCAATGTAGTGTACATTCATGCATTTGACAACACGTGTGGGAGTAGGTTGTGTGTGTGTGTGTGTGTGTGTGTGTGCATGCTTCTGTGGACTTAAACATGTTTGAATGGTGTTTGTGAGTCTATAATTGTGTGTGTATGTACAGCAGAGAGGCAGGATGAGATGCAGGCCTGAGATAAAAGCAGATAGCAGATAGCAGAGCAGAGCGGCAGAGAAGAGCGGGATTAGTCTCATAGTCCAATCAGATAAGGATTACCCAGCTGGAGTATGCCCACCCAGGCTAATGTCCCAGCCCCAAAGTGGCATTACACTGTATTATGACACCGATCCACTGTACATCCAGCTGCATGGGCCGGATTACAGTTAGTCACAAGTTGAGAGCAGCGTGGATAGAAAGTGTATTCATGGCCTTGCAGCCACTTGTTGGAGCCGAAACTGAGCCTTCTCTCCTCTGTCAGGATGGTATCACTACTCTGGGCTGCCTCTCCCCTCAGCTGATAGCAGCTTGTGTAAAGTGACTGCGCTCTATTGCACTGCACTGTCACTCTGCCCTGCAGCCGGCGATGGATGGGATTCATTTTGCCCTCGCCTGCCTTTCATTGGAGCTCCGCTGAGACTGCAGACAGTCAATACCGAACGCCACTGTTTTATTGGTCTCCACCTTGCCCTCTCTATTGCCCACTAAGGCCAAATTACAGGCCAGACATTACCAGATTAGGCTGAGACCAGAGACAGTCTAAGAACAGCGCAGGACTCTGGCCTTTGGTTGTATTGCTGTTGAGGTTGCCATTTGTTATAATTCTTCAGTTACAGAGATGTGCATCAACCGACTCTGGTACCCGAGTATCACTGTAGAGCTCATTGATTGTGTTTGAGTGCAGCCTCAGGTCTGTTTAGATCTGATACCAGTGCTGTTATGGTGTAGCACATTAGACTAATACACGATGTTACATTTCTGCATTTATAATTGAATCTTTTTTATTAGGTTGTGTTTCATTATTGTTAAGTTACACATTTTGGGTGAAAAACTCCTAGAAACTGCCTCGAAGATTTAGTGTGTGAAATGTGTAAAGAAGCATTTGAACAGAAAAGTGAGAGCAGATGGCCCAAATATCGTGGGAACAGAAAATTTCCAACAATTCCCAATTTCACAACAATTTCTTGAATATATTGAAAAGTTCATA
The DNA here is from genome assembly GCF_042242105.1 of Pempheris klunzingeri. NCBI lineage: Eukaryota > Metazoa > Chordata > Actinopteri > Acropomatiformes > Pempheridae > Pempheris > Pempheris klunzingeri. Next base: position 3,941,259 of record NC_092028.1, read on the forward strand.
AACCAGTAAGCGATTTGACTAGATTCTATATGTTACAGATTAACTCCCTAAATCTATTCTCATTAAACAAGACCATGAGTCTGAAATGTGATTGTTCTACTCTCTCTCTCTCTCTCTCTATATATATATATATATATATAGTTTTTGTATATATAGTTTTGTGTTTCAGCATGCTAACAGTTGCTAATTAGAACTAAAAACAAACAAAGTACAGCTGACATGACGTGAATTTCTGTGCCAATAGTAACAAAGACTATTGTGATCACTAAAGTCTTTAGGACATTTGGGGAACATCAATGTCTGTACAAAGTTGCCTGGCAATCCCTCTAATACTTTTTGATGCTGGTAACATCTGTATTTCCACCTTATTACACATCTTGGTACGTTAACTGCTTACAGTAGCTTCATTAGTTAAGACTGATGGAGGTTCAAAATAACACAGATGTTCCCTCAAATCTCCCTCAGATCATGTGTTGCATTTTTCTGATCTGATATCTTGTAAAGTAATTCAAGAATAAATTACATAGTTCACTACATTTCAAACTCAACCTCAAAAACCAAACTTACAAAAGTATGGCATTGATTATATTACTGTCTTCACGAAACCAAAAAAGTTTTGTTGAGCAAGTAAACACCCAAATAAATCCATCATTGGTATTCACATTGAAGATGTCGATCATCTTATACCCCCGACTGAACCAGCCCTTTAAGTTAATGATATAGATAAATAAAACATCCTGAATTTCATCAAACTTGTCATGTGTTAGTGCCCTCGAGAAGCAGCTTTCTTCCGTCCTGACCGAGTCTCTGAGATGGGATGGACAGTAGACGGGTGTGATGGCATGGTAATTGGTTTAGGGTATGATTAATGGCTCAGATGGCGTTGGTCGATGGGAGAGGGGCCGTAAACTTCAGTGGCGCTCTCCCATAAATGCTGTCACCCACACAGTGCAAAGGCACCCCTTCCGCTCCCCCCTCACAGTCTCAAGAAGCAAAGGCTATAAATCAGAAAAAGTAAAAATAAAAGAACAAGCATTAAAGTTGGGGCATGCATCAAAGAGAAACAGCATTTCAGTTACTACATAATAATTATCCCCTCTGACCCCAGACACATCGCCATCATATGTGTGTGTGTGTTTGTGTGTGTGTATCTGTGGCTGAGGCCATGATTTACACGTGTTATTTTTAGCTGCTGTTGGTCCTGTTGGGTGGGGTCTGTCTTTATCCTACATGACCAGAGAACAAATCCATACTAAACATACCCTGGGCCGGTCTTAGTGTAAGCATACTGTGTGGCACCACAGCTCTCCAGAACATGACAGGTGAGGACCGTCGACTGCCTGCTAGTGCGAGCATTTCTGTGTCATCTTTCTCTAGTTACTCATTTGGAACATGGATTTTGGCACAGGACAGTTTAAATACATGCAGGAGCTTAAAGGAATACTCAAGTGACAGATAAAAACAGCTTAGCAATAGCTTCAAACACAAGCTTAACCATGTTTTGTAACATTTTGGCAGATATATTGTAAACCATATACAATCTAAGTTGACCAATCCAAGCCACTTCAGTGCCCAGAGGTCAGAGTTCAAGAGCAAAAGTAGTAAAAATGTGCAGTCATTGCAATCACATAAATGTTTTCTTCTATTTGCTCTCAGCTTCTGTTTATCAAGCAAATGTTGTTCTCTTGAAAACGTAAAGTTTCCATGTTAAAGTGACTTGAATAACCACTCGATTTTCAGTGAGATTGCACTCTGATTACATAGAATTGATCCTCTTACAATGAAAGTGTAATTACTAGCAGCCCAATCTCTGATTCCATCGCAGCAGAGCTCCTCTTCGTTCCACTTCACCAGCCGTATCCTTAAGCTGTGGAAACATCCCAAAGAGACCCTGTAGTAAATGATAATTAACTGCAGATACAATCCATTCATTTTAAGGAGGTGCGATTCACTCCTTTTTCCCCCTGCAATGGCAGGGAGAAAGTACGACAATCTGTCGTTTGATTAATTGGTGGTGTCCGTGGCGCAGTTCATTTGCAATCTATTACACCGTATTTGCTTTGTGTCAGAACGCAGCCCAAACACACTGCATCATCTCAGAGTTGGTGGAAGGAACAGGAGCAGAGTTGGAGTCTGTTTGGTGGTTTTACCCCAGCTCAATGCATGACTGTCTGCTGATAATGATGCTAATGCTTATAGCTATAATAATAATAATAACAGTAATGGTGTAATGGATATATCAAGGCTGTTCGGAGCTCATCTGTGTGTCTTCTGATGTTTGTCTTTCATAAAGGTTCAGTTCACCCAAGTCACAAAAACACATTTTCCAACTTCGATCTGGTTGGGAATATTTATTACCAAATGCCATTTTTTGATGCTCTGAGCATCACTTCCATTGCAGGAAATGGTGATTCAATATTACTGAGCAATATCTTTAATTGGAATCGTAATAGAACTAAATCAATGATTCAACACACATTTTCCAACTGTTTTGATCACAGATAGCTTATTTTAGTCACATTGTTTGGTTCTAGCACCTCAAACATAAGGGTCTGCTGCTTCTCTCTGTTTTTTAGATTGCTGTTTGGACAAAAGACTTGAAGACTTTCACTATTTTGTGACATTTTATGGACCAAGAAATTAATCAAATAATAAAGAAAATAATTGGCAAATAAAAAAAACCCATGAAAACTAAATCATGTTGTGATCATATAATTACACTTGTCAATGTTTTACAACACCCAAAACTGCCATTAAAAGCCAACAAAATTTTGTATGATTCTGCATACATTGTGATAGACACTTGTGGCATGGTAACCTTTATTAGCTTACCATGCCGGTGAGTGTACATTGATGTTGGAAAAAGTAAAAACAGCTGAACAATTTTATTTTTTATGCCATACTGCACTTCCGTGGTTCCAGCTTCTCAAATGCGAATATTCTCTGGTTTTTGTTTGTCTTAAGAGTAAACTGAATATTTTTGGATATTGAGGGAGTTGAGTTGAGCTGTAACCCTAGTCAAAATTTCAGCACATGAAACTAAAATGATCTCATGACTAAATAGAGTAGAATTGTGAAAAGTCTCATTTGGGTGGAGAGACCCATTATGTGACTTACTGCACAAACTGAATACTAATGCTAATTTATGCATACCTCTGAAAGAACAATTGCTGTCACGCAGTAGCTAAATGGAAATCTAATAAACAAACAGAGCTGAAGAGAGGTGACAGAGATGTTCCCACCTCTCCTAAGTCCTCTTAGCACCTAGTGGGTGCTGACAGCAGAGTCTCGAGCCTGGACTGAGGCAGAGTGGAGCTGAAGGAGCTGAGGTGTGGGTCACCAGCCGGGGCCGGGTGCAGGACGGAGGAGGACGGCTGGAGGTAACATCAGCCGTCCTCCTCCGTCCTCCACCCGGCCCCGGCCGGAGGTAACATCAGCAGGGCACAGTCTGAGTATGACAGATGGAAAAGTGAGCACAGGGCACATACTGAGGGCAAGGAGGAAGGGAACAGATAGCATGATGTACTTCTACAGTAATGTTACACAGAGAGGATGAAGGTGATCTGGTCCAGATGGCTCAGGATACTACAGGCGGGTCTGTATTTTAAGTGTACATACTGTACATGGTTTTATGGTGTATTTAGATATCAGATGTCCTTGGTATTTGACATCCAATATGATTGATTTGTTTTCTGCACAACAATGCAGAGAAACCAGACAGCGTTGTAATTTCACACAGACAGTTGATCTGATGGGATTGATTTTTTTAGGAGTCTGCTCTGCAGAGCAGAGACAGTAACAGGTTGTGTTTTGCTCCTCATCACCTGTGGCCTCCATCTTTAGCTTATTATCAATCGAAGAATTTTAATATTTCAGGGGCTGAAACAAACAACTATTTTCATTATTGATTAATCTGCTGATTCTTTTCTTAATTGGTCATTCTGTGAGTTCTCACATTTGAAAACTTGGAACAAAAAAGAAATAAACGCTCTACATCCTCCATCCAAAACCTGTTGTTTTTAGCTGCAAGAGAACACTAATTACCATAGTTTGACGTGCTGTATCTAATAGAAAGTAAAGCAATACATAGAAATAATCAGCTGATCTCTCCACGTAATGGAAAAAGCTATTGTATTGATTTTCAATCACATTTTCAATCACGTCTTTTTGTGGGAAAAACAACAAGACTAGCAGTCATGCTAACAGCTCAGTGCCATTCATTTTTGTGTGCTGGACAAATTGACATTTAAATCTGATGATTGCTGTAAAGGAAAAGTCAGATGATCACTAAAGTTATTACAATTCACCCTGGCCTTGATCATGAATCTCTATACAAAATGTCATGGCAATCATCAATAGGTGTAATAGTAGGTGTTTTTTTTGCTTTTGGTAAATTAAAAATGAATAAAATATTAAAATGAACTCGGTTCAGAGTCTTCAGATGTATGGCACATCCTTTGGCAGCCATGTTGATTTCAAAGCCCTGGCGGCACCAAACTGGCCTTTGCACCTGTTTGTCTGTCTCCAAGGACGTCAGAGCTGCCTGTCAGTGTGACGCTGCTCAGATGGTCATGTTTACTGCACTCCAAAGTGAGTATTTACTGCCGTCAACAGGCCTGGCAGACCCCACTGTCACAGCAAATGGTGCTGTTGGGAAAACAAACAGTTGTAATGATGCTGTATCTGTCGAACGAGACTGCTGAAAACCACTTCAATCCAAAACACGAGAGTATGAGACGGAGAAAGACACAAAGGTTTGTTAGGTCACAGCGAGGCGTTCATTGACAAGGTCAATCTAAGAGTAAAGGCAGTCTGACTTTTTGGTTTAGTTTATTTGGGTGTGAGCTGTGTGACAAAGAATGTTTCTTTTCATTTTAGCAAATGTTGAATGTGACCCAACTTAAATTGATTGAGACGCTGTTTGTTCTATCACTCACACGTCTAGCCGAAGCAGCTTGATAGAGTGAGTTGGTTGGTTAACCTGAAGGATGATGATTTAATAGGGTTGCTACGGGAAATGATGTAAACCTGGTGTCTGGGAAAGGCTGACTCTCGATTATTCATGTCTGTGGAGGTACATACTGTGACTCGCTTAGACAAAGCTTCATTCGAAGTGCTGACGATGCTGCTGATTGTTGCCGGGATAAAAAGACAATGCCACACTAATCTGCGGATCAGAGCGAATCAGGGAATTTGTCAAAATGAAGTCGCCACTCTTATCATTGCTACATCCTGATGTAGGCGAGGATAAGGTGTTTCTAAGTCCATTGAGGAGGATGATGTAATTTCCAGGAGAGCATGCTGCATCTCTCCTCCCCCTCTTTTCTGTCCTGTGTGTGTGTGTGTGTGTAGGCATGAATGTGAGTGCTCACCTTCATTTGTTACTGAGAGCAGTAAGGAGCAGGATGAATTTTTAATGAGGAGCAGCGTGGCTTCCCTTTGCTCCCTCAGATCGCTTTCCAGGACAGGGAGTCTCTCATGATCATAGCAGCATGCACACAGGCAGCTCTGGGTGAGAAACAGCCACACACACACACACTCACGAACAAACACATTTTTACCTGGAAATGACTGCAGATGTCTTGCAGATGTTAACTGCGCAGCTTTGTGTTTTCTTTCATCTCAGCGGTGTAGATTTGAGCGAGTGTGACATTTTTCCAAGCCCCACAGTTGTGTGTCTGTAATCGGCCCATATTGTGTGTGTCTTTTATGTGTCATGCCATGACATCACCACAGCGAGGGCTTACGCTGTGCCGGTCTTTAGGATGACTGCATGAACATGTTGTGAAAATGAATCTTTTATTTACCCACAGTGTTCTTCATACCACTCGCTCCAGGGGCCACAAAGTCAGAAGACAAGTGCTATTGGAAGCCTTGTGTCTGGACATTGAGAAAAACTGAATATAACTGCCTACAGTGCCTGCCTTCCTCATCCACATGTCTGCATTGATCAGCAAACAAAATCGAATCATCTTCGCCCATGATGGCGCCATGCCAGCTTTTAGTTGAGACAATGAAATGGTGAGAATTAGCAGAGCAGTCTCATTAAATTATGTGAAATGAGCACAGACTGTGAAATGCAGCTTACATGTTGTGGCCACGTGGAGAGTTTGATCTACACCATGACTAAGGTGATGTCTCAAAAGTGGGGATTGAACAAACAGGGCTGGATGCCATTTGACATATTTCAAGATCAACACTAATATAACACTCTTAAGTTCCTTCGAGTGACTGAGAGCACTTTTTTCTATAAAACCTTTTACAACACTGGGGGTTGGGGTTTCTCAATAGCATCAGTGTTTAATGTTGTTTTAATACAAATTGCCAAGACTAATACCTAATTAGTGTAAAGTATAGTAATAGTAAAGTATAGTTTGAACTTAACTGAATTATTATTTAATATTATTTTAAAAATAGGAAACTGATTCTGCATTTTGGGGAAAACTTTCAGCCATTCACAGTTTTCAACATATGTCCCACTTCTGAGGCTATAGACAGAGCTATGAACTGTCTGTGTCTGGCTTTACTTGTTAACAAAGCGCTCCAAATATGTTACACCTTTTTTAGTTGAGAATCAACCACACAGACAATGTTTGTGCTCAAAAATCAACACAAGGAGCTAAAGCGGCTAGCTTTGTGTTATTACATGTCAGATTGTGTGTATGGAAAATGATATGTTGATCCCAAGTCAGATCCCAGTGACACTATTTCACTAAAAGTCATTTTCCTTCCTCCTTTGGAATTGTTGAAACTTGTGATTCAACACAGCCAGACACACAGACAACAGCAACATTCCTTACAACTATGAAAGAAGATGGACTGTTGGGGTGTTTTGTACATTTTCTTCCATCATACAGTGCAGGTTTGATAAAACACTGAAGCTGTCAGAAAACTCTGACAGCTGGACTCAGTCAATTGATTTTCCAAATATTTTAATATTATATTCCACAGTAAAAGAATAATTGGTCAATATCATGTTTTTTATTTAGATCATAGACTGTATGTAACTGGTGGTACTGTTAGCGATAACTGTTTTTTGTAAAACAAACATGAACTCTAACAGTGACCTTGTTTGATGACGCTCTTCATCTAGAAGATTTTCTATTTTCTTTGTTGACGCCCCTTTGATTCACCCGTCTTCCTTCATGTGTGTTCATTTCAACGTTGCATATATGTCCTTGAAAGGTCACTTGACAAAATGGACATTTGCTGATCTCTGTACACATTTCGTTTCTCTCGTTAACTATATGGAGTCAGACAACCTCGGTGTGTGAATGTGATTCTCGAACAGCAAATGTAGGTCACACTCTTCTTCTATCGTCATCTGTCAAGAATGTGCTTGTAGTACGCAGAGAGACAGCCGTCGTCACTGCAAACGCTAACCACATACAGGCTTAATTAAAATGATTACCCAATAGAATGAAGTGCCGATCAAACGGCTTCTCATCTCCTCCAACCCCTCCACCAACAACCCCCACCACCACTCCTTTTTTCAGAGGCCATAATATTAAATTTCCTTAGCAGCTACATGGGGATTTAACTAAAGAGAAAGACACAGGGAGCTTTAGAAAGAGGAATCACAAGAGACAGTGAAGAAGTGGCAGGAACAAAACTGTGTTCACGACGTTTGTCTTATATCAAGGGGGAGGGGGAGTATGGGAGTATGTGGCTAGGTGAGGGATGGGGGTGGATTGTGAGCACACACATGGACACACACATGCAGCAGCATTTACATAGATGTAATGAAACAGGGAAATGGATGAATACATTCCTCCATCCATCTAGCCATCTTGCCTGCCCTCCCTTAAACTCCCCCCGTTTTTTCCTCCCTCTCTCCTCCCAGCATGCCGCGCTGCTTGCCGCTGCAGCAGGGCAAGAGATGACATGTGGACACTCAGTGAATTGCCAATCGCCACCGAGAGAGAGACAGAGACAGAGAGAGAGAGGGAGAGGAAGAGGGAGAGGGAGGGAGAGAGAGACTGAGGGGAGGTGGTTTGACGCATCCAGACTGCAACCATTGGCTTTTTTTTTCCTACATTAAAGATTAGAAAAAAAGAACTGCAGAGAAGCACTACACTGAATACTGGATGTACCCCCCCCCACCCCCCACCCCAACTCCTCTCGCTTTTTCTTCTCTCCAAGTCTCTCCCTCCTCACCCCCTTGCCTCTCTGACCCGCTCTCACGCTACCTCACCCTCTGCCTCCCTCTCTTTCTCCCTCTCCCTCACATACTTTCAGCTCAGGAGGAGAAATCAATAGCCACAAATTAATCATTCTGCCTTGGGCAGTCCAAAGGAGGAGGGGGGGTGGGAGGGGAGTTGGGGCACCAGCGAGTGGGGCGTTTAGAGGGCTACAGAAAGGTATTAAGAGCGATTTCTCGAGATGTTAAGAATTTGGGGATTTTGAGACCACACACACGCCTGCGCGCGCACACACACACACACACACACACACATCCCAACTAAGAGAACAGAATGTTGAAAAGCTGCAATATGGGTGCTGAAACTGAAGCAACAAAGTGGTGAACTGGGGGGCAACAAAGAAACCAAACTGCAGAAGAGTTGCCACATTGAAAGTTTACTTCTGGAAACATAATTTGGGTTGTAGTATCCAAGTAACGACATGTTCCTGATGTGATGGCAGGTATGTAGGTTGTTCGGTTGGAAATGAACAATCTTGACAATAATGCTCATAATCATAATCAATTATTTCTTTCTGAGCTCCTGTCAGTCATCAATGTCTGATTGGGTCCATTTAGTGCCAAATCAGCAAGACTGTCCAATCACTGAGTTTCCCTTCAGTCTGTGTCACTTCATGTTTACATGTCATAGTTTGTTTGTAATAAGTCAGTGCAAACACAAGTCAGACCAAAAATGATCATCATCATTATTTTACCTGGTGAGGGTGTGAAATGTGTTTCCATATAAGTAACAGGCAGTTTCCCTGCAGCACAACAGTTCAAGGTTAAGATTCACTGTCATTACATAATGCAAGACTCACTAAACAAACATTAAAATATTTTATATTGGAAAAATGCAATAAAATAGGCAGTTAAGTAGATCAAAATATTCAAAAGTAGCACTAAAGGAAGAACTACAAAGGAAAATAAAGTTACATTCACAAAGAAGATAGAGAGTTGAAAAATATGCACAATCTGTGCAATTTCAGTTGAAACGTTATAGTCCAAAAGAGTGAGAACGAGAGTAGTGAAAAGGTAATGGTGAAGGTAATGCTCAAAAGAAGATTAGAGTAATAGAATAGTTGTAAAATTCAACCTCACCTCACTCACGCTGTGGATGTGTGCTCCGTGCTACCCTTCTTGTACACACTACTGTATCCTGAGTGAGTGACTGCATGAAGAACGTTTAGTGGGAAACATTTGTTACTGTTTTTTATTCTATCAATAGATTTCCAAAAAATCAAACATCAATAATTTGATATGTCCTCGGTGAGAAAAGGCAAAATCATTCTGACATGCTACTTCTAACACCATCTGCACCAGATGCAGTGTTGGTTGCCGTCCACTATGATAAACTCAACTCATCAATTGTTGCACCCTACTCACATTTTTGTTTCTGATATCTTTCACGTGGGCTGAACCCGGGAGTGGTTTACTAATCCAGCCGGAAGTGAGTGCATTTCCTCAATACATTATACACGTCGCTGCCACCTGTGTGATCATGTAACTCAGGCACAGTATGATGAAATGGATTGGATCTGGTGAGTATGTATGTCCACTGTACATCTTACAACAGAGGAAGAGCATTTGAAATAAATGTGGAAGTTACAAAGGCAGCTAACAAGAATCTCTCAGGAACGGCACATGTGGATGCTCAGCAGTCACTGCTTTGTTTTTTTCAATCCACTTCCTTTTTATGACACAACATTTGGTATATTTTAAAATAAAGGTTGAGACTTCATAAAAGAAAAGTGAATAACTCCGCATTTTAGTGTTCAGATATATTATAGTGCCTCAGACAATTCAATTTGTGATGAGGGCATAAAGCAGCTGTCTCCCAGTGCTGGAATTTGTCTCTCCTGCTGAAGTGTGATGCCAGGCTGTGTTACAGTATTGCACCTCAGAGAACTTACTGTGATTGGCAGAGATGGGAAAGGTGACTTTGACAGCGTGAGCACATTTTTTCCGATTGCTACCTGTTATCTCTACTTTTAAAATGGAGCTCGGCTTTGGTGAAAAAGCTCAAATATCCTTCGGATGAGTCCACAAAGTCAGCTTGCCGTTTGCCATCGATGGAGAAGCTCCAGGCTGCACGTTTTGATGACATCAGAGTCTTTGGCTCGGTTCACGATCACAAATATTGATCAGCCTGTCCAAAGCCCTAGGAATCATGTGAATTTGTAAACTGAGTAATGTTTCCACTTGAGAGACATCCAATAGCATACGAGACGGCACAAGATTTGTAATGTGGGCATGAGATATTGTGTTTACAGTAAACCAGCATTAGTCACTCTTGCAGGCTTATTTCCCCTCAGCTGCTCAAACTGCTGCCATTATATTCAACATAACCCCAACATAACTGCATTCACCTCACTTCACCTTTACTGAAAATTGCTGCTCTGAGTTTGGCTTTTATGCCTCTCAGTTCGTTTGTCTTTGTGCTAAGACTTTGTTATCTCTCCTCAATAAGCTTATCTACTAAACTGCTCAAGTCTTGCTGAGGTCTGCCATTTTCAGGAACAAGAGGATGCTGATAGAATTATTTAAATTGAGTGAGACCTCAATTTAAATCATTATTTGACAGAAACGTATGAAGTGCTTCAGGCAGAGCTGAATGTATCAGATGCATGTCACACATGCACACTGAAATCACTGGTTTTGGTCAGAATTCTATTAAGTTTAGTGTCTAATTTAGGGTCATGGTAATTGCTTTGTTGAAATTCTTAGAATTTGTTGACCCTGATTAGTTTCTTTGATGATGTAAAGTGCAGCCAACACTGTTGATTGCAGTGATTTCCAACCATGGGTAGGACTTGTAGACTTGTAGGGCTGCATGGAAAGACTGGAGCGGCTCAACTGATTTAAAAATATACATAAATTATGATTTAAATTTTTATAAAATAATCCACATATTGGGTCAGCTGCAGCAATTGTGATTGAGAGTGCATGAAAACTAGTTATCAAGTGAGCAGAGAGGTTGATGACGATGATGACAAAGTATTAAAGTAGTACCTAAAACTAATGGATAAACCTTTGAAATATTTCTTAACCCTTTAACGTCCTCACCAAGAAAAAAGCAATGAAAAAATTTATTCTTTATATATTTTATTTCCTTGGGGCACTAATTACAAAAATCAATGTTTTTTTTATGAACAGACCCCACATTTTTTGAAATATTGGCCTCTACCAAACGGTTGAGATGTCGTAAATATAACATGTTTTCAATAAGATATAGTGAGTCAAAATGTGCTCTACCATATGGTTGAGCAGAAGGTTAAAGGGTTAAAGCAAGTTTATTTCATATATGAGTGATATTCTTCGGTTATTTGAGTTACGGTTTGATCTTGCCTGTATGCTTCTGGCCATTTCACTGAGGACAGGAGAAGATAGGTCTCTTGGCAGTAGTTTTAAATGCTGCCGTGGTAATGCCTCACAAGACTTGAATGTACAAAAAGTGGGCTGAAAATTTCCACGACTAGGCCTTAAGTTCATGTTAAAAAAGGGAATGCATGCTCGTCGCCTGCCAGTTCTCACTCCACTCCAAACAACAAGCACTTAGTTTGCCTGAGGAAAAGCCTCTCTCTGTATCACACACACAGTGCATACAGGCACAGTGGTTGTGGGAGTGAACTTTTACCAGACACTTTTCAGAGGAGAAAGAAGGCAGAAAGGGAGATGAGGGCATTGTACAAAATAAAGGAGAGTGAGGGTGTTAAGATTAATATCATATGCTGGGAGGAGAGGGATATCAGGGAGCAGGCTAAAGCAAAGAAAGCACAAGCTTCCTTATGAGCTCGGGGTAATAAAAGCAGACTGAGGAGAAGAGTAACTGAAAGATGATGCAACCATATAAATAAAACCTTTGGAATGTGACCAATTGTGGGAAGAGCACAAGATTATTATTTGCTTTCTTGTCGAGAGTAAGATGAGAAGATCAATAGCACTCTCCCGTCTGTGAGGTACATATAAAACTGGAGCCGGGCTGAGCTTAGCTTAGCATAAAGACTGAAAACAAGGGGAAACAGCTAGCCTGGCTCTGTCCAAAGGTAACACAGTCAGCTAACCAGCACCCATAAAGCTTACTGATTAATATTTTATGTCTTGTTTAATCCATACAGAAGCTGATGTGTAAAAATAACCAATTTTGGCAATATGCATGAAGATTTCTAGCCATAACCACATGCTGACAGGTCCTTCATTTCTGGTTTCTTTGTTCAAACAGTGTTGAAAGAGGTTTACCCAAGTCAAAATACAGAAATATTAGCAGTCAAATGTACTGAAAGTGTCAAAAGTAAAGTAATGTAATGTAATGTAAGCAGCAATATCCTTAAATTTCATTTAATAAATAATGCATCAATGCAACAACTGACTATATTTTATCACTTAACTGTTTGGGCTACATAATGTCAGAAAATTGTGAAACATTCCCATCACATAGGGACATTTTGGCTTGAAAAATGACTTGATCAACAGATAATCAGGATATTGGTGACTTTTATTTTCTGGTGAATGACTAAAAAAATGAATTGACTGGTAGTAGCTGTACATATTTTATTTATCAAAAGCAGTGGTGGAAGAACTATTCAGATCTTTTACTTAAGTAAAAGTATTTATATTACATGAGTACTAGCATCAAAATATACTTAGCTGCCAAAAGTTAAAGGTAAAGGTGTGGCTAAGAACATTATTTGAAGTAATGAACTACAGTACAACAAAAGATACCAATATTTACACAATTTACAAATAACAAATGACAAATATGCGGACAGAAGAGGTGACATGAAGCCTTCCTGACGCAATTTCAACCCTGAAACAGGAACAAATTCATAGAAGAATCCAAGTTGTTTTTCTCACAGAATCAAATTCAGGTCAGTCAGTCAAGTGATGTTCACCCACCAGCAGCTGCAGCCGCTCAAATCTTTGACACAGCAGTACACAATCATATGACTGAGTAAGGAAACACTGTGAAACACTCAACTTGTTGTGACTAACGGATGTGTGTATATCTTCCACCGCTGAGCCCATAAAAGGACAGAAAGCTCATTCCTGATCTTTAAAAATCTTGCATAAGACCGTTGATCACACTGTTATACGATTTATCTCTGGTGGAGTTGGCAGTGAGTGACTGGACTTCTCCTCGAGGATGTGCTGTAACTGAGCGTTTTCTGGATGATGATGATGATGATGATGATGACTTATCAGTCCATGTGTTATTAGTGAGAGATGGAATCCAAAACATCCTGTTTTCACTGCAAAGAAAAACTGACATATGAACATGAGAGTGAATCATAATCACTGTAAATGAAGCCAACTGTAAAAAGTACCTCTCACCCCAACTCGCAGAGAATATGATTATGGCTCTAATAATCAGGCTGGATGGATGGACTGATGCTTGGGTGAGCTGCAGAACATTTCCAGCTCTTGTCACCTCTTTTTCGCTGCTGTATGTACATTTTTATTCCCTTAAATGACTTGAGAGCTGTGTTATCCAACTCTGATGTCGTCTAGAGGGACAATTTCAACAGCAGCCACAAACCATCTTAATGTTGCGTGCTGATGTATCAGGTGGAATGACTTGGCTGTGGATGCTCTGTAGGTATAACCTGATACTCTGTTGAGGCCTGGCTGAGTATTAGAGGGAATGCTCCTGAGTACTATTATAGTATGCTTCTGCACTGTATCACCGCTGTGTGTGTTTACAGTTCAGGGATTTCGCTGAAATTCACGTGTAGAGCAATTCAGTTGCATTTTCTGCAAGGTCATGCTTTCATAGCTGTTAACTTCAGGTCATATATGTTCTATAAAACCTGCAAATATCTGTATTAAATCATCCAGAAATATAAGCGTGATTGTGTGTTTTAGAAATGTCTTTTTTTCTCAAAAGTTAAAGATGTATTGACTTTAATTTGATCATATATGAGGCAGGGTTGGGGGCTCCATTTCAGATCTGATAAACTAGTTGGATTACAGGCGTCTGCAAAGGAAAAAAAAGCTTGCCTGAACATGGAGCATCAGCTTATCTTAGATGTCCCAAAGTGTGGATACACCAAAGTCAAACTGCCAAAAGCAATATAAGCATGAGGATACTCACGACAAGTCCCTTGCTTAAATATTTATCTCCCATCCATCATGTTAGAGTAAGAACCCGTGAAGAGGTCAAATCTCTTGACCTAGTGCTGTAGTTGACTTTGTGCCAGAAATTCCTTCTAGAGTAAGAGCTGGTGACATTTTTGCTAACCGGAGAAGGATGAGTGCTCTGCCTCTGCCTGCCGCCGGTGCTGCACTGTGTTCTCTAACCTGTAGTCAGTGTTGGAGGAAGTATTCAGATCCTTCACTCAAGTAAAAGCACAAATATTACGTTAAAAAAAGTCATGGATTGAAAATGTTACTTAAGTAAAAGCATGTAAGTAATATCAGGAAAATGCACTCTATTAGTAGTAAAAGTACTTTCTGCAGATCGATCGCTTGATTTCTAAAAATTCTGACAACAGAGAAAAGATTTAGCAAGAGCCCAAAGTGCCACCTTAACAATGCTTGTGTTGTCCAAACAACAACAGTCCAATCCAACAGTTCAAGAAAAACATGAATGATTAAAAGGAAAAACTGCCAATCCTCACATTGCAGCTGTATTTGTATATTTTCATATGTTTTTGTGCAAAACTCTTCATTGCTAAAGTAACTAAAGCTGCCAATTAATGAATTATACAGAGGTAGAAGTATTAGGTGTCAGGACAAGAAAATATAACTACCTCATGTTAGTGCTTGAGTAAATGTACTCAGTTACACTCCGCCACTGCCTGTAGCTTCATTTAGTAGCATTATATTCACCATATTAGAGATTCCAGACCTTTATTTGTCACATACACATAATGATGATAATGATGAGTGTTGTGTAATAAAAGCAGTGTTTGTGATCTAACCTTAACAAGGAGTTTCCAGTACAGGTCTGCAGTGCTTCTGTGATGTTACTGTGAGCGCTGTATGGTCATGTAAAAACACTACAACACATGGAACAAAGGAGAGGGGGAGAATTTCTTTATAAATAGTTTGCAGCGAAAGAGAAAACTTGAGTGCATATGGTAGTTTTTATGCCAGTGTGATGTGAGCTGGTGAAAGGAAGGGTAGGCGGGTGGCTGAATACACAGCATATTTGGGTAGAGTGTGTGTGTGTGTGTGTTGCTGAGAGCAGCGCTGAAGTGCATTTAACAGTTCTGGGAGGGCAATCAGAACCCCCAATGCTCTGCAAACAGTAGAGTGAGTCAGCCTGCACTACAGGCCTGTAGACCCACAGTTAACAGATTACACAACATGAAAACGTGCACTAACAAACAGGGCAGACAGTTTACACACACACATACACTCTTAAAACATATAGGATGATTCATGTTCTGAATAATACATTCATACATAGAACAAGACAAAACTGCTGTACCAATCTGCTAACATTAATGAAAGGCTGTAACTTAAATATTACAATATTGGTCCATTATAGCAACTGATAATATAACAGGATTAGTCATATTTTTTTTTACCAATTTAAAGCGTTTATGTCCCATATTATGCAAGAAGCAGTTCTTACTGTCTTTTAAACATAAATATGCGTCCCTGGTGTGATGCAGGCTGCCAAACTATGTGAAAAAGTTTTGCCAAATCATTTAATAAAGAATCAATTCTTAAAACATCATACATTTTGTACAGTACAGTAGAAAATAGTTCTTCCAGTTCATCCAGCACTGATGTGTCACTAATATGTCCTACTATTTGACCAAATCACCAAGCATGCTCTCCTCTCTTTGAGTGTTTTGCCCCCTTTGACTTTCAGTATCTTCTTCTGTCCTTATTTACATTTACATTACATATTAATTGACACCTTATTCAGAGTCATTTACTCTGGGTGAACAGGTGGGTGGTTCGGTGCTGTGCTCAAGGACACTTTTCAGTTAATCATCAGGGTACTGGGTAGAGTTACTGACATCTTCACTAATTCTCTGTGAGTGGCTCACCCAATATTGGTTTTCAGTTAGCACAAATCTGGATCTCATAACTCAAAATGTGAAAATTTTTATATTTACACAACTTTCACTTCCAGCCAAGAATTTCTACAGCAACAAGACACAGTATTTAGTTGGTGGAGGGAAAAACTAAAATATTAAACTGAAAGCCCACAGCTTGAAGCTCTGTTTAATATTTGAAACTGTTGTAAAATATTGTGAATGGTGTATAAAGGCAGAAAAATACTCCAGGTCAGACACTATTTCAGGTTTTTCCATCAGGCTGCTAAAAGAAAACAAAAATGTTTCACTAAATAAATTAGTTTTTTGTAAATGATGTATGAGAAAACTGATGATTGGACACAACACAGTTTATTCAATTTACATCCTTATTCTTACACATTTATTGACATTTACTAACCAACGCTGACACTGCATTTGCCATTTCTTAGTAATTTACTGTAGATGTGACACAATTAGTTGATTGAATGATTAGACGAACTACAGAAAATGTATCTTCAACTTTTTCAATTTGTTTGAGAATAGTTTGAAGTGTTTTTTCAAGCATATGTGCTAGGAAATGTTCTTATCTTATAGCTTGTCTTATATCAAATATCTTTTAGGATATAGGTTTTGGGGCAAAAAAAAGACAACACTTTGGATTTCAGGAAATTTTGATGGCATTTCTATCCAAATGAATAGTTTTTTTACATTGTGCCAACCAGCCTTGTTTAAAACTCTCTATATACAGTCTATATATCTATATCAGTAGGTCTGTTTTAACCTCTTCAGGACAGTTTGAAAAGTTGTAAAACAATATTGTTAAAGCAAGGACATGCAGTAAAATGGAAAAACCAGTAAATGACATGACCATAATAGGAGCAATCACAGATGAATAACTCACATTAGATCTCGCCCTCTCTCTCTCTGATTTCTGCTGTGTTCTTGCAGCTCTCTCTGTCTCACTGTGTGGGGCTCGCCGCTCACACAGTAATCGTTATAATCCAGTGAAACAGCTGCATCGACTGCCTTTTGATTTGTGATCTTTTATAGTCGCCAGTAAAAGTAACCCCCCTCCCCCTCCCTCTCAGATCTGTCCTCAAGTGTTCCCACTGTTATTAATGGCGGTTGGGAATCCGGTTGATTTAAATAAGAGTGCGGCACGTTCATAAGATCAATGTGCAGCTGTTTTAAGAGGGAATTTATGACTGCCAGCCGCTGTCCCGCTGTGCTCACTGTGCAGATTTTGCGCTGATACCGTGAGCTCACTTTAAAGGCGTGCAATGTAAATCATAGGCAGAGGCCGGCTGTGGGGTCAAATCATTTAAGGTTTCATCACAGCGAATGAGCTTCAACTACAACTTCATCATCACCACAATCCACTACCTCGGTGCTGCTGCCAGTTTATTAAAGTGAACTGAATTGAGTGTGATGTTTTCCAGGCTGTGGATATAAACCTGAGGTGAGAAAGTTTAAAGGACGCTTTGTTCTCCTACTCAGATGCAAAGCACAGCTGTGAGCTTTGCTGCTAACACATACACACACACACACACACACACACACACACAAGGAGCATTACATCACCCCTGTTTCTATGCAACACCAAGTTTGACAAGAAGCTGAAAGCTATCTGATTAGCTTCAGCCAACTTAAAGTGATGAAAGGGAGGAAGCTGGAGTTAGAAATAGACAGTGAAAGATATTGATTGCTGTGTTGTTTGTGAGCAGAATGAAGGGTTTGTTCAGATGTAGGCCTGGACCTGAAACACACTCACAACAACCCTGCCAGAGTTTTTCCTTGCATGCTGCATCCTGCACCTAGGATGCATATAACATTTATTTATTTATTTATTTATCTCCTGTAGTCAGTGTGGTTATGTAGTCTCACTGTTCCACCGCACAGCAAAACAAACACATCTCTACATCTAATTTGTTGGTGATGAGGCTGAAATGTTTAAAGTAGTTTGAGCATCAGAATACACAACTCAGACATACTTTAGATGGTTGAACATGAACTGACTTGTGTGAGCTGGTTGACATAATTGCTAAAAACATGCAAATGTAGCTTCAGAGTGAAAGTTGAGGTGTGTATCTATCGATCAGCTAATCAAAAATTAGAAATCTGTCTGTGGGGTTTAAGGTTGTGGCCGGAGACCTTTGTTGTCTGTACAGCTGAAACTATTATTCAACGAGTTGAAAATTGATCTCTCAGGAAAAAAAATGTAAAACTATTTTGACAATTTTGGTAAAGTTTAAATCACTTTTAAGCAAAAATGTTTTCAAATGTGGATATTTTCTCAATGTCTTAGTCCTTTGTGATTGGAATATATTTTAATTCAAATTTGGTTGAAAAGAGGCAATTTGAATATTTAACTTGCGCTTCGCACTGATAAATGTAGAAAATTCTCTCTCCTTTGATTTCATGTTATCTCTCCACTGTCCGCTATTTAATCAAACAAAGAAATTATTCAAGTCAATAAATATAAACTGTATAATGTAAAATGTTTAGCATTAAACTACCTCCTGCACATCACCTATTTACTTGAGAAAATATAGATTTGTGAGGATCATTAGTTGGTATGTGTTCCCTTTGTACATTGTGTCTCCTCGGCCGTAAGCATGTTGCTGACGACTCTTTTAAGCTTTTACATTCATGCCAGTGCTTTAATTCAGGTCTGAGGGATTAGGTGGAGGTTTGTCAGGGTGCGGCGCTGTGCTGCAGGCAGGGCTCAGCTCAGTCCTGCAGAGCGGACGCTTTAGGTCCTACAGTGGCATGGAGAGCACACCTGGTGGTTAGTTTAGCTCAGTCTCACAGCTCCAGCTCAGTCAAATAGACACTTAACAAAGCAGTACTTCAGCTTGCTTTCGCCCTCACCGTAGCCAACATTTTTCCCAGCTGCTATCTGTAGCTGTGCTCTCTCCTGGTCTCTCTCTGGCCCTTAATGGTCCCTCTATGCTGTCAAGATGAAAGAAAATGTTTTAGTCATCAGTCCAAATTGGTGACCCTCTGCTCCTTCTCCTCTCCCTCCTCTTTTGAGGTTTTTGGATGTACAGAAGTGTCAGCACTACGGCCCAACTTGTTTGTTGTTTCACAGCATTTTCAAAAAAATAAGAGCAGCGCAGAAAGATGACACAATCTGCTGATGTGCCTCTGCTGTCATATACTGTCAAAGACTGAAACCAATATCATTAGACCCATCCTGCACAATAAAACACAGAACCACCTTAAAACTGTTAAAGGTGGGAAATAAGTTAGGAGCAGCTCAACAGAGGTAATCAGAATTGTTCTGTCATTCTACTTTGATTTGGAAACAGCTGAGGCAGGTGAAACAAACGCACCTCCACTTCTGTGTGTTTCGATGTTGTCATGCCACATGAAAATGTAATGCGAGATGTAAAGTGGACAGTAGTGGGACAACAGACCAAGCTATTAAGCAGAGCTGTTTTAATCAACATCTCTCTGTGGTCCCATTATAATTTGTAATTTTGGTTGACATCAGCCCATGGATGAGTCAGTGTGCACTAGTTCAAACTCTGTCGTAGCATCCTGATTTTCATTCTGACGCTG
Organism: Pempheris klunzingeri; assembly: GCF_042242105.1. NCBI lineage: Eukaryota > Metazoa > Chordata > Actinopteri > Acropomatiformes > Pempheridae > Pempheris > Pempheris klunzingeri. The sequence continues at coordinate 3,960,996 of NC_092028.1, forward strand.
AATTTTCATGTTTTTTACACCAGGTTTGTCAGAGAGGAAGCAGCACTGAATACTATGGGTCAGTGCTGTTGTTCACAAAACAGCATCTTAGAAGTTCAGCTATTGAGCAAGCTGTCATTTCTGACTCCTTACTTAGGGAGTCAGTTGTATATAAATTACTCTCTTCACATTTCAATACACACAGATATGTATTGTTGTATTTAAATGTACCTCAATAAGTAATGCTACATGATCACATTGACTGATACCCTTGAATCTTCACCTGTCTCCACCCTGTAACAGAAGGAGCCATCTGATTGGCTACAGATAATCTCCTGTTGATAAAAATACATTTGTTAATCGAGCCTAATATGTTTTTGAGGAAAACTGAAATTACTCTGAAATAAATATATTTGTGGATTTCTACCACATTTATTTAAAGCCTCTAGTTGATTTTCTGAGTCTGCCAGTTTTCTTACTCATTTCTTACCCCAAAGTCCCCCTGGGCACATCTTTGTCACGTTCTGGCTGCAGCCTGGTTTTGTTCCATTCTCCATGTGGCTTCAAATCCCATCAGGAGAAATGTTTCTGAAACATTTTGCCTGGCTGATAAGTTGACTTGCTCAGATTTAGTTGACTTGGTCGTTTTCCTGTGATTCAGGCTACGTTTCTTATTTTGTCTGGTTTAAAAGTGTTTCTTGTATGTATTCACTACTACAGACAGCAGGATTAAAGTGAAAGTGTTTTTTCACATCCAAGACGAACCTCTCGTCGTCCATGGTGTTTAAAAACCCTTGACTGGTTGACGCCTGGCCCGGTGCTATGATAAATTAATATTGATGTGGTGGTAGAATATACAATTGAAAGTCTGCACGGAGTGTTGTTCTACAAAATAAACACTAAACTAGGTCATTTTTTTACTGGTGAGTTCCACCCTTTAGTTCAATCTACCACTAATGTGTCCATGATTCTGAGCACGTCAAACAGCTGTTCTTAAATGAGGTTGTTCTTGTTTCCAAAGTCTCAGAGCACAGGATCACAAATAGATGCAAACCAGTTTCCCCCCGCGGACTTGATTACATGATTGTGATTGGCGTAGGTGAGGTGTTGCTTTTGCAAATGCCGTTATTAGCGCGAGGTGTTTACTTGGCCTGTGTTCTGGGAATGCCTGTCTCTGTGGGTGCTGCCGAGGGACTCTTCTGAGAACTGGACAGCTCTCGCTCTCGTCTGACCAGAAGGCTGTGACGCACTCCGCTGTGACACCGGTGACTCACTGGTTCCCTGTTCCTGGATCTGTGAAATCTCATCCTACCCTTCATTGCAGTTCCTGCTCCACTCTGTGACCTGGCATGTCCCAGTGTGTCCACACGTCTCGACTGAGACACTCAGATGGACCACAGGCAGGAGAGATCCCTCCCACTCATTCAGACATCTCCTGAGCTGAGGGTGAAGCTGCTTGTCTTGTCTTTGTTTATGATATACTGACACCTTGCAGAGAAGCAGAGAGGAGGTTTGTTGTAAACAATCAAAGGCAAAAAAGGGTAGAAGAGACAGTGAACTGGTGCTAAAAAACAGCATAAATCTACACACACACACACACACACACACACACACACACACACACACACACATATATAGTTCTTTTAACAGCCTGTAACCTGAACTTGAGCCCACAACGTCTTGGTTTGAGGTTTTGACCATTTAGGTTCTACTGTGTTTTACAAACCAGAACATTTTGAAAAGTTGAATAGTCAATTGAAAAGTATCTGCTCCAGATTGTAGGACAAACGTGACCATATTCATGCGTTGCATGAAGTGCAGTTCACGAAGGAGAGAGCTAGACAGCTCTGAGTCTGCTGCCGTCTACAGCGCTTGGTTCTTGGCACTCCTTCGTGAAGCAGGTGACCTGCAGCCTCCTCTTCTCCAAGCTGGAGGACGGTTGCATCTGCAGAGACTCAGTCTGCCGCTGTCTACAGCCCTCAGCTCCGAGGATTTTTGCATGAAGCGGCTGACCTCCAGTCAGCCAGAGCCGGCCTGCTCTTCTCTGAGCAGCAGAGCCACCAACTCTGGTCTGTGTGCAAGGATCGGGGAGGCACCTGCCAGAGCCTCCTTTACATAAGCCAACTGATTTATATTTAAACACCATAGCCTACATTGTAAGCTGCTGTTTAGGGCCCCGCAGCCACCAGGGACCCCCAAACTCACATCCCCTCCGATTCAACCTTATGTATTAATATGTTCTATGTACTCATGTAGTAGGGTGCTTGTTGATAATGTCATGTTAGCTACTGGCAGTCTATGATAGCACGCTAAGGATCATCACATTTGTTTGATCCACAACTGGGACCATGGATCCATGTTGGCAACCTGTGAATGAAGAATGCACTTGCATCCATGTGTGGCCGGGGCGCCCTCAGTGAGTGAAAGGTTCACCGGCAGGTAAAAATTTCTAAAAGATGTGTAAGAAACAATCGTAGTAAACCAACAGGGCCTGTGTGTTTGCTGAATTAGACTTTGTGCAGACTTTTGGAATGTGTCACCTCATACATATCCCCTTTTTGCCAAGAATGCTAAATGAAGCTAACTTAGCTTGCTACCTGGATTTAGGTGCAAAAGTAACCTAGCAACACATTGCATGAAACAGCTACAGTTTTTAATGGTGTGTGTCCGCAGGAAAAGTTGTGGCAAACATTTGTTACATCAAAATGCTGAGAGATCCTGTCAACCGGTGTCTAACTGAGCTGTTTGAAAGAATAAGTAGCAGAGTAGGAACTTTGTTGTTGGAAAAAGGAAAATGAAACTACTGAATGCGGTTTTCAGCCCTGAAGTGTGATGACACAAACGGAAGGCCCAATAACCAAATCACTCAACTTTCAACACGTTGACAATACGTTAACAACACATTCACCATGCTCACATAAAGTGTAGTGTACGCGTTAAGAATGTCGTTTGCGTGTGGTTAACATTTTGTTAACGTATTTTGAACGTTGTGAAAATTCCATCTATTTGAGCTGTTGGGCCTTCCGTAGACACAGAGTTAGTTAACCAAGCTTCACTCTTATTCCTCCTGTATACTGTACTACTCCTGTGTTGAAGTCCCATACGTCTATTCATCCATTCACCCACTCTGACCCCTTCCCTATGTGGACCACGACTCCTGTCGTTCTTCCTGGGAGAACAGTTCCTTAATAAATAACACAGGTCGGATATTGTGAATCAGAGTATTACTTGCATATTGAAACATCCTTGCATTGCTGATCACATGTCCTGTATTAATTACCATGTTGCAAATCAACGATTTAATTTTTTCCCCCTGAGAACCCCTAGAACTTGGAAAGCAAGAGGTGTTCCAGTATGAAAACTATAAATACAGAGTGATTTGAAGAGAGGAGTCAAGACAGCAGTGGGGTGAAGCGAATGACGGAGAGGGTCGGGCCTCCCTGCAGGTATGCTGCTCCTTTGGTAGTGGATCACAGGCGATCTCCTCCTCCCTTCCTATTTCGTTTCCATCAACACATTATCTCAGGAATAAACACAGTGCAGCAGCTCTCAGCGCACAGACAGACGCAGATGTGGTGCATTTCATGTCAAAAACTGCGGACATCCCAGCGTTCAGGGCAGAGAGGACCGTCTTTGTTTGAAAAACGCTCAGTGTCGAGCCGTGGGAGGCCAAATGACTGTCAAACATCTGTCAGTCATCCTCCAACGAGCAGAAACCTGATGGCACCTTGCTGCCTCCATTAGTCTGCCTCCCACATCACCTACAGCTACAGCTGCTGTGCTACATACCTGCCAACTTCTCCACAGCCTGCAAGATGCATCTTTATTTGCAAAGCTGATAATGTTATTCATCTTGCTCCCTGGTTTTCTTGAAGCGAAAACAGTGAAATAAAAACAGTTAAAGGCCCTGAAAAGGTCTTCTCTCAATCAGCTTCTTAATATGAGTGATGAGATCCAACAGGGACACATGATTTCTGCCAAAGATTTCTATTATAAGAGATTATATGAAAGAAAAATACTACAAAATAAGAGTTGAAGACAAGTTCTCAGATGCTGTAACCATGCTTTAATTCTTCTACAGTCATGGCACATGGTTTTAAAAGCCTTTTTCATTATTTTCACATCTAAATCCTTCTCCCTTTCTCTTCCTTTAAAACGCTGAAGTATTTTTGATGACTCATGCTTCACTCTGGGGTGCATACATAAATTATGTCCAATCAGTTTGATTTGGAGAAACCATCTAACTTCTGTCATTGTACAGACACCCAAAGTGATCGAGAAGTAAGAAAATCACATTCATAATCACACTGACATTTGTGACCATGCTAATAACTAAAAATCAGCCTTGATACAAAGCATTTCTCATCAGTTTGTCTTAACATGGGCTAAGGAGGTGTGAGTGGTAGCAAACAGGCCTTCATAGAGCTCTGCATCGCTGTGGATCTCCAGACAGGCTCCCTAAGCCGTGTCCATTTTTAAATCACCCGAACAATTTGATCAGATGCCTGAAATTATGCCCTATCCACATATGCCGTTTCTCCTTTTGAAGTGCGTCACATTACTTGAGCTAACAGTCATTCCACTGTGTCTTTAAGTCTTCACACAACACTGCTGACATGAAAAAAGCATGTCTTCACAGCCCAAGATGCCCTGCTACATCTGTGTTGTGTGTGTATGAGCGTATGATGGGAGAGGGAGAGATGGTGCGTATGGGCCTCCCTGCCTTAGCGGGGTCATTACCAAGATGAATATAGTGATTATAAGGATGAATAAGGTGTGATTATGAAGATGAATAAGGCGATTAGGGCTCTTGTCATTGCTGCTGGGGTGGCTGTTCATTAGGAGAAGATGTCAGTGTGTAACATGTGTGAACCCATTACCTTTTCATCCACAGGGGATTTGTATGCACATACCTATACACGCGTGCACTTGAGAGTGCTGCATTGCCGTAAAACCAGACCAGAGGAGACCATTTGTGTTCATTTGTGCGGTTAAATGACCCTTGTATGCAATATATCTCTTTCCATTGGCTGTTTGGTGCTAAAATCCCACTTATGTGTTTGACCCCAAAAGGACGCGGGCATACCTGACTGCGTTTGCAGAATGCTGTGTGGAGCTAACACTAGCTTGCAGGCTGCCGTGCTGGTACTGTAACAGCAGCTGACTAATGCTGCATGCTGTGTCACTGAAGCCGCTGTGTGTCCAGGGGTTAAAGACACCTCACGGTCTCTGTTCATGTCATCCTCCCCTAGTAGGGGCCCAGATAGCTATATCCATGGCAACCGAAGCGAACGGTTTCAATGTCCACATGGCAACGGCTGCTGTAGGGAGGAGGGAGGATGTGAAGGAGGGGAGGAGGGGGCCTCTGGATGCTGACGCACTCTGTGGCTGCCTGAAAGTTTTTCAGAATGCCGCCCACTGACGAATCAGAAGTGGGCTTGAATCTCTCTCTCTCTTTAACTCCTTCTCTTTTAAACACCACCTCCTACTCAGTCAAGAGTCCTCCTGACCCTCTGCAACCCCCCGCCTCACTCCAGCCTCCCCATCCCATCACGCACCTCCTCCGTGTTTGTGTCTCATCAAACCTTTGTCTCTGTCTGCAGTGCTGTCGCAGCTGTGATTGTGTTTGATCACTGTTTGAGGGTTTCATGTGTGGGCAGGCCCGACCAGGATGTCTCTCTCCACGGGCATCCAGGAAGAATTCATCCAGTTCCTGCAGATATGTACAACGTGATGGTAGCCAATGCGAAAACAAAGTGGAGAGAAAGGACTTTTATTCATTCACCCTGGGTATGATAGGGTGTGCAGATCTGACACAGATCATGGCAGCGTGAGGAGCTCCATGTGACAGTAGCAGCACATTTAAAACAATTTGGAGAAGCAGCATAATGGTTATGTCAACTCAGTGCTTCTAATTATTTTAAATTATTTGTCGGTAAAATCTGCTTGTCTTTGAATTTTTGTCTTGTGAAAAATTGAAATTTGAATCTATTCCCCATAAATTCTGGTCCAGTCTTTGTTAATTTCTAATTATTTATATAACGTAGAGTCATATTAACTTCAGTATCTTTTGGATAGCATGGCAAAAGGTCAACAGATTTGTGGACTGACATGTTAACTTATTGTACGTGATCAGACAGTATGGTGCTTTAATTATATTTCCCACAGTAACCGTGCTTACATTGTTAAAGACAGGTTTGCCTTGTCTCTTTATTGAATAGGAGACCATTGCTGCATTCACATGCATTTCTTCAGTCTCTTAGAGAATGACAGTAGGAAACTGGGAAGCAGGTGGGAAAGAGCCTTTCTTCAACTTGCATGATGCTAACCTCACAGTCAACAACCTCCAGAAAAACACAAGCAGCCCAACGTGAGCATTCACAGTTCTCCTTATAGCATGTAATCACAAAGGTGGGGTTATACACTAGTTTGTCTGACATGTTATTTGACCACATCAGAAGGCAAAAGTGTTTAAAGTTATTCTGAACAGACTCAAGCAAAGGTGGGATGAAAAATGTCATGGACAGGACGGTGTTAAAATGTAGCTGTAACATCTTCAACCAACAATGATTGCTTTTTGCAATACTGTATTTAGCCATGAGGACAACCTTTCTAGTCTTATCTTATTCCAGTGTTTCACAAGAGAATTCTGTAGAATGTAAAGGTACTGAGTTTGAGTTTGTCTATTCTGTTTAGTAAATGTGCAAATCCCTAGAAATTGCTAAAGAACTAAGGCGATTCATGGGGACTGGACCTCTCTTGGGCTGGACAGGACAAGTCCAAGCGTCCAGTAGGACAAGCTTTGACATTATCAATGACCTCAGAGAGAGACGGCCCTACAAATCGATACATTTAAACAAGGAAATTAGGCTAGAGTATTATATGCATCAGTCTCTCTGTCGTACCTACCTTGTTGTGTTTTCACGTTTATCAAATGGGTACCGAGATTTTGGAGTCATGGGTGTGGGGCAGCAACATGCAGATTAAGTCATAGGTGGCGTTGGGCCATCATCATGCTTCATGAGGCTGCAAAATTCATTGCTCGAACATTTTCTTGGAGGGGTGATGGGGGCATGTAAGCAACGTCTCAACAAATGAAGAGATGCTTCTTCAGGAAATCATGTTGTGTGGATGGTGCCGAGCAGCATGAGGTGAACCCACAGCACCGGATCTTCTCTTCTGCTGCACCACGTTCTGACGTGTGACTTCTCAACTTGCAAGCTGCAGATTTATCAACACATTTTCCCTGCTGCCTTCAGATGGCTGCAGGGGTTTAATGACTTGAAGGAGAAGGTCTTCAAACAGTATTATGAGATCAATGCAGACTGATACACCAATGTTTCTGCTTTAACCACATTACTTTTGATGCTGATTGACCTGAGAGTGTTTGATCAAAATAGATTATTTACATTTGAAACATTATTCCATTGTTTTCTATGCACTTTCTGTGGCATTGCAGCAGAAACAGATGTTACTGAGATACATAGAGAGAGAAACATGCCTATAAACACCTCTGTCTGGAATTCTACTGACTGATATAAAGAGAAAAGTTTAAGAACTTTTAAACCTGTGAATGAGATAATGAGAGTCAGGGAGGGAAAATAGATTTTAGTTGCTTTAAAACGCAGAAAGTCCACAGCAGGCCCGCTTGGAAATGTAGTATCTGGTGGGTGCATCAAAGGAGTGTTGTTTACGATTGTGTCAGTTTGGGATCTGTGTCTGTTTATCTAAAGGAATCAGACCTGGGAAAGCATGACCTAGGCAGGAGTGACCTGACCTTTGCCTCCTTATCTGGACACAGAGAAAAGCAGATGTTTATGTTACATTCCTTTGCATTTTAACAAAGACACCAGATGCTGAGCTAGGTGGTCAAGAAGAGTATATAATGTGACCACAGAATGAGCTCAGGAGGAGACGAGGACAAAGGCAGTAGATTTGGCTAGGGGTTATGCTGTCTGTTCCTACAATTGGCTGAACGTCTTCTTAGGCTTCCATGGTGCCTGTTAGACAACTGACCTTTTTGCAATAAACCTATTTTTATTCATTAAGTCGTTGTCAGCGGAAGTTTCCTTTCATCAGCTGCACATCATCATCATCAGAGAAGATACGACAGAAAGATGGCAAGAGAGAAAGTGAGGGTTTCCTGTTCCTGTCTAATAACCAGGAGCCAGGGGCTGTGCTGGTGGTATCGAAAGCATTAGAAAAACCTTCTCAGCTGCATCATAGAGCTCTTTTAACCAGTCAACATCTAAAACTTGGAACACTTCCACATTAAGCAGAACTCTGCCTTAGCTGGAGCTGATCCAAAACCCTGCACCTACATGTGAACATCAGCCCGGGGAAAGCTTCTTTTTAAAAACATGAATAAAGAACAACACAGCAACGTCACCGGCCTAGGAATAGTTTCTCCTCGTAGTTATGTGTTTGCGCCGACAGGGCCTGAAAATGGGCTTGGTGCTGACCGGATAAACCCGAAGTCCCTTAGGAGCAGAACCAGAGCTTCGCTGTGGTGGGTGATCATAAATCTCCATCCACCCACCCCCCTCTCTCTTTGCCACAACAACCCCCTTCTCTCCACTGCACTCCACTCTTGAGTGCCTCTCTGTCTCTCCAGGCTTTGTGGTAATGAAGTGCTTTATGGCTGCAGAGGACAGGAGGGGGATGCAGGGGGCGTGGGGTTAGCCCATAGCTCATTCCACCATAGGAGGGCACAGTGGCCAACGGTGACTGGGTTGATGGAGTAAGTCTGGACAAATGTGCCCGCCCTCCCCCTTTTCATGCTCAAAGACATACACATCACCTGACCCCAGCACAAGGGTCCGAGGGGCTTTGGTGACGGCTCAGTCCCAGCAGGAGATCTCTGATAACCTGTTCCCTCTCAATTTCATCTCTGCAAATTATTCCCACGTGATTTACAGTTCCCATCTGGATTTCAACACAATCTGACACTTTGTTCTCGATGAGGGTTTAAAGTTCAGAGGGTTTCATTTTCCATCTATTGTGTTAAATTATCTGAAGCCCTTTGAGACTGTAACAGTGATTAAAGGCTACACAAATAAGTTTGACTCACTGCCCTTAAAGTCAGGAAAACATTTTTTCACCTTGTTAGTTAATGCTTCACGTCATGAGGTTTGTCTTTAAAGAATTAAATGTCAAAAATGAACAACACCTTTGGCTTCTTTTGTTTTAATATCAAAACCTGACAGCGTCTCCTTCCTGCTGAGCTGAATTTTACTCTCAGTGGATTACTATCGAGGATACTCAAATGCACCAAAAGGCAAACATTTCTAATCAGTGCACTTTTTGATCCGTTTTTAAAATGACACAGATTACAACACGGTACTATGGATAATGTTTTTAAGGACAGCAATTTTGTCGGTCCTCCACTTTGGAAAGTGGAGAGATTGAAATTTTGCATTCATGGTCCTCAGAGGATGATTACTAGTGACTTTTTGCACTGTAAGCATTATCTAATTTCGTTCAGACATTCATGGAGGATGTGGTGAATGCTGGTGATCCCCTGACTTTTCAGCTAGCGCCATCATCAGGTCAAAGTCCCGTTGTTACATCAGCCTAAGTTGCACTTTGTGTTAAGTACTGATTACCAAATGCTACCATGATAACATGCCAAACTATGATGGTAAACATAATTAAGATCATACCTGCTTAACATCAGCATGTTAGCACTGCTTTGAGAAAAGACATCTGTACATGGCTGTACATTCTTTAATCTGGTGTCAAGCCCTAAAATCCTGCAGTCTCCTGGCTGTACTTTAGGAGTTAACAAAACATTTGGGAGCTTTGAAGCACTTTTAAATGTCCCTCTCCTGTCCCTCCAGCCAGTTTAAATCAGGTAAAAGTGAAGCTGCCAAAGCAAGGCACAGTTTCCATGTGACTTTAAACACGGAGCATTTCAGTAGTCCAGTGCACTGTGCTGAATGTGCAAGTGTTCCTCAGTGAATACAGGTGTTTGTCTCTGACTGATAAGTGTTTTGACCCACACCTGAGCCTCTGGTAACACGTCAACATTCAACAGTGATCCCCCTGCCATAGCTCTTAACAGCTCTTTCAACGCCTCGGCCCTGCGTTCACACTCACGTGGGGATGTCTCAGAAATGAAAATGCCATTATAAAACATTTACCAGCCTGCTGAGTTTACATGTCTTACAAGAAAAGGACCGTTTGGAGCGGTTAAGTGTCACATAAATCTTTTAGCACGCTAATTGAAGTGGTTCCCCCAATAGGCCACTCTCCACAGCTGCTATTACAAATCGTACAACTGTAGATGGGATGGCCAGCTGCAAACCAAATCTTACACCCACTTGATAACGTTGTTAAGACACACACATGGTGCTCTGTGGATTGCTGCTGCTGCTAGTTTGCTCAGACAGCTCCACTGGGAGCGTGCAATGTAGTTGTATGTAAACACAAGTCATCTTTCAGTGAAATATGCTCTCAGAGGCGGCACAAGTGCGTTCTCCCTTCCCCTCACTTCTCCTCTCCTGGAAATGCAACTTATTTAAAGCTTTTTTAAGCAGGCAAAGTTGAAGAGGAACATATTGTTATTTCCAGCAGCAGCCTGGGGGAGTAGTTGCAGGAGGCGGAGGAGTTACACCTACAGTATGCACCAGCTTACATCTGAAAGCTGGCGCACTACAGCTAGCTGCCGAGCATCTCCACCAAAGCTTCTGAGGATTACGTGCTTTGAGCTTTATGATACCGCGCTAGTTAACAGAGATCACCTTCCAGCTGATTGGAGCGAGCCCAATTCTAATCCCCAGTCTGTCACTGAAAGAGGAGCTTCATGTCGTATATCAGAGCATCGAGTTGAAAACTGTGCAGGTCCGTTAAATTCTGGAGGGCTTTTTCATGGCTCAGCAATTACTGAGGCTTAAACTGTGACACTCAAACTTGATGTATTCCACCTCCCACTCCATCTTCCCTCTCTGTCCTTCAAAACCTCTCTTTTCCTTGCCCTTCCTTTATTTATCCCTCCTCCTCCTGCCCATTGCATTGTCTCTCTTTCCCTGCTTTTCTTCGTTTTTATCTCTCCCTCTCTTTTGTTCTAATTGCCAACAGAACCTGTTGATGAAAATCAATAAGTGTTTTCTGATTATGGGCCAGAGCTGACACACACACACACACACTCATACACAAGTTGGTACATTGGATCAAGTCGACCAAGTATTAGTGGGTTTTTTGTGCAGGTTCCCACACTTCTAAACATTTTTTTTTCTACTGCATTGAAACTCATTAGGAATGTTTCCATCCAACAATTTACACATGAAAAACCTGAATGGAAAAACTGTAAATTTAAAAAAGAACCTGCACGAGTTGGAAAAGTTGGTGTATCAAGTGCAATGAAAACAGACTTAAGCGCTGTTTGCATGGGAATAATATCATCACCTAACCTGTGTTTGGTGAAATATGGTATTTGATTTCGTTTGCAGTGGAATTTTTACTCTACAAATTACGGACATGCCAGATTAGCACAGAATTGAGATCATAGACGACCTCCACAATTACTGCAAATTACTAGTCCTGTGTGAATAGGGCTTTTGGGCACATCAATCATGACATACATGAAGCATGCGACTTAGATCTGTGTGAGGAGTCTCTAACCTTCCACACATTAACGCATGAAACAAAAAGCACATTGATTCTCATTTTCTTTTATGATTTTCTGGAAACTCTGTGAGTCAGAATTCTGAGTTCTGAGTCAGTCAAAACAAACATTTCCCTCATCTAAATACATCATTCCTGAGCTGAGTCTCTGAACAGACGGTGGCGATTGCCAGCCCGCAGGTAGCCCTGACACAAGTACTGTACGCAGGTGGGTGAGCAGATCGAGGACGCTTTGATGGCTCTCTTTTTCCAGGTGACACTCTCTCTAATGTCTGAGTGGTCTTCACCAGGGGGTCCCTCTTTCCCCGTTGCATGTGGGCCATTCACAAAGTAATAACTGCACCCCGCTGTGCCCATCATTCCTCGCTGCCAAAACCTCCTCTGCAACACCTGGTACCAGGGTAACCAACACCTGTTCACCTAATTAGAGGGACACTGAAGGGAGAGGAGATGAAGAAGTTAATGAAACGCTAATCTAGTCCAATCAAACGCCCAGGCATCTGCCTCCTCACTGCAGCAGCAGGTCGCCGTAATGGCCGCCTTATGCGCGCCTCCCCCGCCATGCCACCTTGAGTGACCTCATCAGTGCCAAATTCAGCTGAGAGGCCACGAATAGAGAGCAGGCAGGAGGAAGCGGGAGGGAGAGGAGAGGGAAGCCGGCTTGCTGCTTCCAAGATGGACAGAGTAGCTGGACGGCGAGGTGTCAGCCAAATGAACGAGCATTAAGAGATGAGGTTCCCTGTGCACAGCAGTTGGAGCGGCTCCAGGTCGCACCAGCTGCGCTGCTCTTGTTTACAAGCCGCCACCTGCTGCCGGAGAGGCCTGGTGCTCAGGTCTGCTTTCTGAAGAGCATCTTCTGGTCTGTGCGAGAGCCACAACCACGCACCACAGTCCACTAATATGAACTGTTCTGACCCGACCTGTGATGTCAATCAAAGAAAAGTGTTTTGTGAGGTATTAAAATGTAGAAGTGTGCTGATCAGCTGTCTGTCTTTTTGGCATCTTCTTGTTTGAACTTAACTGAACTCTGTTTTTCTCGACAGGAAACTTCAAAGGGATGTGTAAACAGATAGACCACTTTCCAGAAGAAACAGATTACGAAGCGGACCCATCTGAGTACTTCTTACGTGAGTACCTCGTCTCTCTATTTTCACACAGAGAAATCCTGTTTGCACCTTGGGTTGATGGTCTTTTGCTGCTTGTCACAAGGTAAAATCACACCAGGCTTTTCTCTTCTGCATAAAATTTGTCCCACTTTTTGCTCCGTCTCAGACTGGAGTGCGGGGCCAGTAACTGCTCTTGGCCAGTATGTCACTGCTGTCTCTGCCTGCTTTTAGCACGAGGCTGGCCAGGCCCTGCCAAGCAGCTCATCTGTTTTTACTGCTTGGCTGTGTGTAACATAACGTGCCGTGTTACAGTCGGCTGTGTACCCTGTAAACACAGCCCATTGATTTCTGCTCTCTTTCCCTTTGTTCAAGCAAGACTGAGATGCCTGTCGAACTCATTTGCCTGCTAATCCTAAAAATCACAACAATGACTTGGAGCTTGTGATGTGTTGTTAGTATCGTTAGCTCGATACTCTCTTTTCATTGGCCAATTGATGAGTTTGAGACATTATTTGTGAATTAGAGACTTGTGTTTGTATCACTCCACGTGGGGGAAGTTTAACTGATGGACTCGACAATTTTCATTACCGGTTAGGCTGAATGTAATCTTATTTTTTATGTTGCTATGACTACTGTTTCTATGGTCACTGTCATAGTGTAGCAACAGCCGCAAATTAAAAGTGTTTCTTTAGTGACAGCTCAGCTCCGCTGTTGTGTAATTTACAGTAATAAAGAAGCAGCACACAGAAAGTAACTCTTTTTCAGTAAATCTGTAAATCTGCTTTTACTTAAGCAGATTTCACTTTAGTTTTGGTTTTGGAAGGATGCTAACTGAAATGTTGCATTTTTGCTGCTCTGGTCCAATCAAGAGGAGTTTCTGCTCCAAATTGGATGTCTTCTTTGCTGTAAGGCAATCTGTTAAGACTATTCTTTTGGAGAGCATCACTGCATTGGAAAACCATGGGTTGGTGGATCATGTAATGAAAAGTTGGAAACAGTAATATTGATTCTACTTGAATTAGGATATTCTAGTCAGCTATTCTAGAGCAGCTGCTTGTTAAACCTCAACGTCTCTTCTTTTTCTACATGTGTTAAAACACGACATGTGGCATGTGTGTGTGGAGGCTTTTGAGTTGTTTTAGAGTGTGAAACAACAAAAAATACAGTACAGATTTAGCATTGCACTGCTACAAAATTGTCAGACTTATAGACGGTTTTTCAAAAACAATCAAAATTGATGCAGCCAAATCTGATATATTCTCTTTTTTATTCCACTCATTCGTCTTTCTTGTCAAAACCTGCCACCTACATTGCCCACAATGCAACTTTACCACCAGGATTTTGCTATGTCTGCCCCTTTAACCTAACCGATAACCTCACTTCTGTCTAACTCCCCCAAATATTCTTTCATTTTCAAACTTGTAGTATTCAGGCCCGACCAACAATGACTCAAGTGACAGCACTTGAGGACGTTTATCAGGGAGCTTCCTCTGGAGAGGCAAAAGGCTTTAAACATCTTTCTTCACACATGCAGTGGTACTGTGCAACACTTACTGCACTACTGGGTGATTAGTAAATTAATGTAATTTTGTTTTCAATGCACAAAATAGTCAAAGTCATAGTCTTTTTTTTTTGTTCCATTTAACTTGCCCAACACCGATTATGAAATGTATTTTTGTGATATATTTGGTAATATGCCACATTAGCTGCTGTCATATCATATAAACACACCAATGTCCTGAGTCCTTGTTAACCCCTGATGTGGTTCACCCCCTCCTCCCTCCTTCCCCGCCTGCAGTCGTTTTTAAACTAGAAGTCAGAAAGTGTCCATCTCCTCATCTCCATCAGTGGGGACAGTAATTGAGGCCTCTCAGAGCGCTGAGCAGTGCGTGCCAGTGCTGGAGATTAAGCCCCGCCAATTAGGCTGTGTTTGACTTAGCGCTTTGAGCGGTTGTTCCCGTCCATATGTGCCAGAGAGAACGGTTATGATAACAGCTCTGGTAATGATTCTAACAATGCCGGAGCCTTGGCGAAGGCAGATCCGTCTTATAAAGAACCATCTCTCAGGCTGGGGATGACAGGGTCGCAGGGTAGAGGCCGCGCTCTGGCCCTCGGACCACCGACGCTCGCCTATGCGTGCGCGAGTGTGTGTTAAGGCTGTGATTGGAGGAGAAGGCCGCAGTGCTCCCAGTGGCTTGCCAATTAGGACACTCACATCCATAAATATTTCAACCTCCTTCTTATATAGGTCAGGCCTCTCTCGATCACTGTCTCTCACACTCTGCCTCTCTTCACCCTCGCACCCATAATATTTCATGTCAGGAGTTGCACAGTACCTTTTGTCATGTCTCTGGCTTGAAAGAGAGCCCTGATGATGCAGAGCATTAAGCTGTTTCTTGGGTGCATGGAGAGGTCACAGAGGACACGGCTTTTTGTTGAATGCTTCTGCATTAAACCCCAGTGATGTATTTTTATATCTGCCCATTTCCATTTCATGGACACACACCTGGTATTTCCATAATGAGGAGTTTCACGCCGCCTCTGGGTGGCCAAACGCAGAGAAGAGCTGCCTCTGCTCTCACATTCAGGAGAGAGAGAGGGGAGATAGTTATGCAACAGAAATGATGTCACGTCAGGTGAAGGCCCGTCGGAAGTGACATCACCAGGGAGCTTGCCGGTCCAAAATCGAGGGGACACACCGGTGATGTCATCAAAGATCATCAGGGAGATTGTTGGTGCTGTGGTTGCTGAGCAGAAAACAGACAAATCTGACTATATTCTGCTAAACATGCAGCCCTGCTTTAACACACTGATCTGCTGTCCTTATGCTGACACACACACACACACACACACACACACAAATACAAACAAACATATCAGTAGCTTCTGTGTGTGTGTCTGTTCCGTGAGTCCTCAGCTCTCCCAATAGCAGGGCAGTTTGCACATCCACACGGGGTTATATAAGCCAGCTGAGGCACACTAAAGCGCCAGTGGGTTTTTAGATCATGCCGTGTCGGAGCTCCCATCATCCACTGCTCTACTGGGCGCTAAGCAGCTGAGAGAGAAGAAAGAGGGGAAGAAAACGCCCAGTTATGCAACCTACTAATTCAAAACTGAAAGACATCAATTCACAATAATGTTGAGAGGAAGATGATGTGAGGGGAGGAGGGATGTGTGTGTGTCTAATGAACTGTTGGTCAGAGGAGGATTTGAATTTCAGTGTTTTGCATTATCAAATACCATTTCCAATATCATTTGTTGATGGTCGAGACGGTTTTTGTAAGATTTTATTGAGCAAACAATTCATGAAGAAACCAAACCTTAATCCAAATCATTACATGCAGCAGCTAATTCAAGCAATTCAATTAATAGATTGATTGTTTATTCTATGAAATATCCTATGTGTTGTCCTTACATGTCTTATTTTGTCCCAACAGTCCAGTTCCCCTATATATTCACTTTCAGATGACACAAGACAAAGCAAAACACAAGATCCTTTGAGAGACAGGAACCTGAGAACACTTGGCATGTTAGTTATTTATGCTTGAAAAATGACTGAGATGAGATTATCACAGATTATTTTTCAATCACTCAAAAAAAAAAAAAATTGCGTCAAACCTGCAGCAGGTCTTACAGAGGACGCACCATCCTCCATCACTTCACCACTGACTCATTTACTGCCTCATGTTGGTTTAGGGGTTTTATTAAAGCATTTTTTCTCATATTCATGGCTACAACATTTTTGACTCCTTCAGGCTGCATATTTTCTTGTTTTCAGATCAAAAACGTCTTTGTTTTTCTCACCCAGCAGCCCACTGGAAAGAATCCCCCAATCATGCAGCGTGTCCCAGTTCCAAAGTACAGACTAATACTTAAAAGTGCAAGCTGTATTCTGATGTTGATACTGCACTGTTTTAGCAGTAAATAATTATTGTGAACAGGAAATGATGCAATGCGGGTCAATCAGTATGCAACTGCAGAATGAAATCATTAAGGGAAAGCAGCTATAATCAATATTTTCATACGTAAACTATCAAACGTTTACTTGTATGAGCAACATGTCACCCCTAGTGATCAACCCACAGAGAATTAGCACTTGGCTCTGCAGTTCCCCTCAACTCTACTGAGTGACTTCCTCATTTATTTTGCCCAAAATCAGAAATCGCAAATTTGCCTAAAGGGGCTTTACAATCTGTACAGTATGCAACACCCTCTATACGTAAACCCCTGATTCGGATAATGAAAGATTAATCCCACATTCAAGTGCATTCAATTTTCCTGTGTGTCCTCACAGTCAGAATAAGCATATAATATGGAATTAGGGCACAGCGTTGGGTTCCCACGATTCATTTACAGTGGCCCACAGGCAAGTAGTTTCAGCATGGGAACAAGTCAGACATCAGTTGAAATACAAAAAGCTGCAGTATCAGGGCCGTTTTTGGCCCCTCAATTATCTTTCTTATGGACTGTTTTTGCCCCGAGCCAGCGTTGATGTCTGCCTCTGGTGTTTGAATGTGTTCATCTGAGAGTATTCGCTGACATTGATGACAGAAGGGCAGGCATGTCACAGCCTGTGTCACCCTGGGGCCTCGCGGCAGACTGGACGCCAGCCTGAACTGGCTTTGACGTCGCCCGATAAAATCAATGGGTTTGGGGCAGGACACGCAGGGGGCTTGTAGGGCAGAGCAGAGGGGGGTAACGACACTGGCTTGTCCAGTCTCTTATACCAGAGTGCAGAATCTCTGGTACCAGTTTGTATACAAGAGTGTGTGTGTATTCGTGTGTGTGTGTGTGTGTGCGTGCATGTGTGGGGAGGGGGCTTTAATGTGATCACATGATCTTAGATGGGGTTGTCAGAGAGGTAGATGATGTGTTAATACTAGTCGAAGAAGTTAACATGCAGCTCATGCCCCTGTGTTTGCTTTAGCAGCTGTCCCACTCGGTCGCAGCGACATTGAGCGTCCTGTACTTCTAGCCGTATCCAAGGCAACAAATAAGGAACCCATTGACTGATACATAAAACACACAGCGCACAGACATGGGCCAATAAATTAAAAGCCAATCATTTTTGTCCTGGTTGACCGAGTGAGTGCTAGCACTCTAACTTTATATCTTATTAACGGGGGAATATAGAGACAGCGCAGCTTGTAAAACTCAGAGGTGAGAGAGTGTGTCCTCGTATTACAGGGAGATTAGAAAATACAGGACGAGCCGCAGTGTTTGGTCGTCACTGGGGCATCGTCAAAAGACGGCTGCACCCTCTCAGATCAGTTTTACAAACACACATT